>NW_012147897.1:1788183-1824543 GCF_000956105.1 Propithecus coquereli
TGAAATAAAAAAAAGAAAGAAATGTTGCGCTATGACTTTTGAACTCACTTTTTTCTCCCAATATTATTAGGTCTAACTACTAGTTCCAAAACCTCTTTTTAATAGTATTTTGAGTGTTTCCTGTTTCTGTTGTGGCCATACTTAATTCTCTTTATTTTAGTGTTAGATTCTAGCTTCTAATATGTCTTCAGGCAGGTGAAAGTGCCATAGTTAAAATCATTTATCTTTCTAACCCACCAAGCCTGAATCATGAAGAAATAGAAAGTCTGAGCAGACCTATAACTAGTAAGCAGATTGAATTAGCAATCAGATACCTCCCAAAGAAGAAAAGCCTAGGACCAGATAGCTTCACTGGTGAATTCTACGAAACATTTGAAGAAGAATTAACACTAGTCTTTTTCAAATTCTTCCAAAATTTGCAGAGGGGAACACTTCCAAATTCTTTTTTTGAGGCAAGCATTACCCTGGTTCTAAAGCCAGTCAAAGACACTATGAGTAAAGAAAACTACAGACCAATGTACTTAATGAATATGTTAATGTGAAAATCATCACTAAGACCCTAGCAAACAGAATTTAATAGCACATTGAAAGAATTGCACATCATGACCAAATGAGATTTATTCTGGAATGCAAGGATTATTCAACGTATGAAAATCAGTCCATGTAATACACCACTTTAACAGGATAAAGAAAAAATGTTATAATACCACATGATCTTCATAATTGATGCATAAAAAGCATTTGACAAAATTCTGTGTGCCTTTTTAATTAAAAACATTCAACACACTAGGGATAGAAGGAAACCATCTCAACACAATAACGGCCAAATGTGAAAAACCCACAGTTAACATGTTGAAACACTGAAAGCTTTTACTCTAAGACAACGGAAGGATGCCTGCTTTTGCCACTTCTCTTAAAGTCCTAGTTAGAGCAGTTAGAAAAGAACAAAATATAAAAGGCATATAATTTTGAAAAGAAGTAAAATTTTCTTTATTCTTAGATGACGTGATTTTATATGTAGAAAACACTAAAGATTCCACAAAGAACTTGTTAATACTTACAAATTCAGGAGAGTTACAGGATACAACATCAACATGTAAAAATCAGTTGCATTTCTATATACTATGAACAATCTGAAAAGAAAATTAAGAAAACGATTCCTCTTTACAATAGCATCAAAAAGAATAAAATACACAGGAATAAACTTAAGCAAGGAGGTGAATAACTTATATATTGAAAACTATAAAATATTGCTGAAAAAAATTAAAGAGGACACAGATAAATAGACAAATTGTGTTTATGTGTTTGAAAACTTAATGTTTATAAAATGTCAATACTACCCAAAGTGATGTATAAATTTAATGCAATCCCTATCAAAATCCTAGTGGCATGTTTTGTAGGCTTAGAAAAATCCATCCTAAAATTCATATAGAATGCAGGGAACCCTGAAAAGCCAAAACAATGTTGAAAAAGAACAATTTGGAGGTCTCATACTTCCCAATGTCGAATTTATTAGGAAGCTACAATAAACAGAAATGTGATGCTGGCATAATGACATAAATGCCAATGGAATAGAATATAGAGCTCAGAAAGAAAACCTCACATACATGATCAAATCATTTTCAACAAGAGTGTAAAGATCAGTCAGTGGGGAGATGACAGTCTCTTCAACGTGGTGGTGGGAAAACTGGATATCCACATGCAGGAGAATTAAGTTAGACCTTTACTTTACACCATTACACTTTCCTATACAAAAATTAATTCAAAATGGATCAAATACTTAAGTGTAAGACCTAAAACCATAAAACTCTTACAAGAACACATGGGGAAAAGCTTCATAACATTAGATTTGGCAATGATTTCTTGGATAGGATACCAAAAGATATAACCAACAAAAGCAAAAATAGACAAGTGGCGCTACATCAAACTGAAAAGCTTCTGCACAGCAAAAGACAAAATGAGTGAAAAGGTAACCTACAAAGGGAGAGAAAATACTTGCTAATCATATATCTGATAAGGGGTTAATAACCAGAATATAAAGAATTTCTACAACGTAACAACAACAAAAATAGTAACCAAAATTAAAAATTGGCAAAGGATTTGAGTAGACATTTCTCCAAAGATGATATACAAATGGCCAATAAGCAATATGAATAGATGCCCAGCATTGTAATCATTAGGGAAATGCAAATCAAAACCACAATGAAATACCACACCCATTAAGGATAGTTACTATTTAAAAAAAACGAAATTAACACAAGTATATGGAGAAATTCAAATGTTTGTGTACTATTGGTGGGAATGTATAGTGGCATAGCTGCTATGGAAAACATTATGGGGTTCTTGAAAAAATTAAAAATAGAATTACTGTATGACCCAGCAGTTCCACTTCTGGGTATATAGCCAAAAGAATTGAAAATATAATCTCGAAGAAATATTTGCACACCCAGGTTCCTTGCAGCACCATTCACAATAGCCAGTAGGTACAAGCAACCCAACTATACACTGGTGAGTGAATGGATAAACAAAATGTGGTATATACATACAATAGAATATTATTCAGCCTTAGAAAGGAAGGAAATTCTGACACATGCATGGATGAACTTTGAGGAGATTATGCTAAGTGAAATAAGCCAGTTACAAAAAGACAAATACTATATGATTCCACTTAGGAGGTATCTGCATAAGTCACAAAATAGAAACAAAGTAGAGTGGTGGGCTGAGGGAAGGGGGAAATGGGGAGTAGTTGTTTAATGGGAATAGAGTTTCAGTTTTGCAAGATAAAAAAGTTCTGATTGAGACAGGTGCACAATAATTCCAAGTTAACATAGCTACCTTTATTTGCTATTTATATTATATATGTGTTAATTGGCTTTCTGGTATTAAAATATGAAGGATTTACCCTTTGCTTGGTTATACTTTACAGGAAGGCTGAAGTTACATTGGATGGAGTTTGGCCAACAGATAAAACATCTCGTTGTTTAATAAAGAGCCCAGATCGCCTTGCTGATATCAACTATGAAGGGAGATTGGAAGCAGTTTCAAGGAAACAGGGAGCTCAGTTTAAAGAGTACCGGCCTGAAACTGGTTCTTGGGTGTTTAAGGTATAGTCACTTAACTCATTTTTGAGTTTTATAAACTGTAGTTGGAGTCACAACATGTTTGTGTTGGAAGAGATCCTCTCTTAAATTCTCTTTGTTTTTATAAATTAGAAAACAGATGTAGAGATCAACATTTGCTCATGTGGGTTGATGCAGAGTAAATGATTTGCTCCAAATTACATTCCTAGTTAGAACTCAGCAACAATGAACCATTATAAACTCTGCGGACACATGATTCAAGTCCTCTACCCCTTCCTGTGAGCATTTAGATACATTTCCAAGATGTGTTTTTTTCTAATGTGTATCATCATCAGAAACTTCAGTAATTCATTAGGCAGAATTCTTTGTCTCTTTGTTCTCTCTCCCTTTTTTCTTTCTTTTTTTCTTAGGGTAATGCTGCAATATTGCACGGACAGATATTGTGGAAGCTTCCGAAAAGAACAATGTTAAAATTTATTTTGTTGGGCTTTTCTCTTCCTTAGGTCTCCCATTTTTCTAAGTATGGCCTTCAGGATTCTGATGAAGAGGAGGAGGAGCATTCATCCAAAACTAGTACGAAGAAGTTGAAGACTACCCCTTTGCCTCCTGCAGGCCAGGCTGCCCCTTTCCAGATGGCTGTTAATGGCAAACCTGCACCTCCACCCCAGGTAGAGAAAGGACAGTGAATTTGAATGGAATCCGTGATACAGAAGTTGAAACCAAGTCATGCAGCTAAAACAAAGCTGTTTTATGACCGGTGGAACTTTGAAGAGTACAAATGTATTGCCAGTCTCTTGAGACAAGTACAAGGGAGGGTGCGAGGTGGTGCAGGCACCTGTCTTTTATTTAAGAGATTTAAAGAATTCTTTTGCTGTTTTGGATCATTCCTCTTGAGATTGTCATTCTTAAACACCTCCCCCTCTCTCATTTGGACTTGATGAATTATCTGCTCAGTGATCAACATTTGCTCATGTGGGTTGATGCAGAGTAAATCCTACATTTATTGACTACCTGATGTGCAGTTTAATCTTTTTCTTTACCTCCATGGTTTTAAAAAAATTAAATTAACTTTCTGCAAAGGTTTTTAACTCCATTTTCTTAAGTTGTTTGCTAATACTTAAGGTAACCTCTTGATGTTTTATTTTATCAATACATAATTTTTATGAAAATTGATAGTTTTGGAATGTAAATGAATTATTTGGCTTGGGGAGAGTAGGGACTACATTGTTGATTACAATTATTTGTATCATTGATATGGGATTTCTTTGTAAAGCATCCTCTACCTCTCAGCTGCTAAAAGCTGGACCTTCAGAATTTTCCATGCTACAGTTCTTTGGCTGTTGAAATATGTGGTTTTTATTTATTGAATAATCTCTTTAGAGTCATTTTCTGGAGAATGCATGTATGTATGTTCATGTTTGCATGTACCAGGTGAGGGAGGGTGGAGGGTGGAGGATAAATGTGGGAAACTGGAACTATGTTGACTTTTATGTTTATAATCTTGGTGGTATTTAGAATGCCCCTAAGAAATTTCCACTGCACTAATTAAATGCTGTAAATAGACTTCGTTTTCCAGTTATCCATGTTCATTTCATCTGAATCATGTCTTTTATTTTTCTTTCCTAAGTGTTTTTTGACCTTACATTTTATACATTTCTTAGGAAAAGTGTCAGATGGCCTTATTTTCTAATAAAAGTAATATGTAAGGACCCTAAAGAAACCTCTTTTCCAGTTAGTCCAGCTGGAAAAGAAAAGTTTCCTCTGTGGACAGGAAAATTTATGTAGTCTTGATAATCAGTAGTTATCAGGTTCTTTAATTGCCAGAATACAAATACTAGAAAATAACTATAAATTTCTATAATGACACTTGTGAAGGCAAAACCTCTTTGAAAAACTAAGCACCAAAAAATTTCAGAACAACAGGGTTCTAGCAAAAAGAGAGGTGGTGAAGAATCAAAATGGGCAAATAGGATATAGCTTTGATTGAGGAAGTGAATGGTCTTTGACCTTTCAGACGGGGAGAGGAGAAATGAGGGAAATGGTTAGAGGTGTTCAGATATCCAGACTTTATGTTTTATTTACTTTGATTATTTATGAAGACCTTAAGCTTGATGTGTTAGAGCAGTTAGGTGGGACTCTAGAGAACTCTCCATTCATATTGCTTAGTGACCTAGGTAAGGTAGATGGGAAATGCCAGTGGTTTGTTATTAGTACCAAAGACCCTACATTTTACTTAGCATGGGGAAAATCCTTGAGCCATCTGAGTGAATTAAGAGCAGACAGCACAGTGTTCTCATCCCGGTGTCCAGATGACTATCTGAGCACTGTTACCTGGCCCCTTGGAGGGGTTGATTTCACATGACAACCTCAGGCTCTTTAACTTTTTCTGGAGGAAATAGGGGTATGTCTTTAGGTATTTAGCAAGATTTGCTGTTTTGTTTAATGGTCACATTTATTCTTCTGCCTTTTATATAATCTCCATAGTCCTCTGTTACCATTTGGTTCTTAAGCTTTACTTTTGCTCCTAAAAGAGCAAGTCAATCTAAGCAACTGGAAAACAAAGGTAACTAAATTTTCATGTGATCTTCTCTCCTATGTCTTTTAGGTTAGAGAAAATGTTGGCAGATAGAACTTAGTCACACAGAAGAATTAAGGTAGTTGCAGAAATATTTCGTCCTATAGTTTGAACATTAGCTTCAAAATCCTGGTCTCAGATCCAATTTCCAACTGGCTACATCAATACCCTGGTGAGCTTGACTTCAATTCCATAGATCTGACATGGGGCTCAGGCATATTTATAGTTTATGCTTCTCCCAGTGATTGAAATGTGCAGCCAGGTTTCAAAACTGTTTGTTGAAAGACCTTAGGCCTTTGGCACTCAGAGATATGTGTAGCTTTTTACCTCAGCCTTAGAACTGAAGTGTGTAACTTGTATTCAGTACCATGGAGGCAGGCTAGTTCACTTGGTCAGAAACTTATTTTTTATTTAATTTAATTTTTTTTTTTTTTTTTTTTTTTGAGACAGAGTCTCGCTCTGTTGCCTAGGCTAGAGTGCCATGGCGTCATCCTAGCTCACAGCAACCTCCAACTCCTGGGCTCAAGCGATCCTCCTGCCTCAGCCTCCCAAGTAGCTGGGACTACAGGCATGCACCACCATGCCCAGCTAATTTTTTCTATATATTTTTAGTTGTCCAACTAATTTCTTTCTATTTTTTAGTAGAGACGGGGTCTCGCTCTTACTCAGGCTTGTCTCGAACTCCTGAGCTCAAACGATCCGCCCGCCTCTGCCTCCCAGATTGCTAGGATTACAGGCGTGAGCCACCGCACCCGGCCTGGTCAGAAACTTAGCATTGTTCAGTCAGTGAATTCACTGTTCAAATAAGTTAAAACCTTTTTTTCCTTTCTTTTTTTTTTGCCAACATGTCAAAAAGAACCTTTATTACTTTTATAATAGCCTCTTAAGCTTTCTTGCCAGATGCCTTTGGAGCAGATGCTTTCTGGGCTGGAGCTTTTTGACCCTTCTGAGTTTTCAGAAGAGGCCTTCTGGCCTGTGGCTTTCTGGGCTGGAGCCCTCTTGCCTGCAGTGGTCATCTTTTTTGCTGAAATGTTAGCAGCAGCTGCTGCAACTCCAGCAGCAACCTTAGCAGGTGATTTCTTAGGAGAAGCTTTCAGGAGAGCTGCCTTTTGAAGCATCTTAACATCATTCTTGATTATTCTGTTCCTCATTTTCTTTGCCTTCATGACTTTAAAACGATCAAAATCTGTCATCTTAGCTTACTTTCTCTGGCTCCAATCTTCTTGGCCCATCTGTGGCTGCCCGCTTTGTATTTATATCTGTTTACTGCCAGGCTTCTTGGGCATACTTCTGACAGGCACTGTTTGGGAACTTGAGGACGAAGTCAGTGAGCTGCATGCATTTGAAAGGCTTTTTCTTACCTGAATGCAAGGTCCTTCAACCAAAGCCCTTTTCTGATCAATAACATCTACAGTCATGTCCAGCTTTCCAGCATGAGTCCCAAAGGAGACGTAGGCCACTTGGCCAACCTCCATGAATAGCCTCATCACCACACACTGCGCAAAACCCTCTGGGCACCATTGCACACCTCAGCTCCCCTGCCAAGGCAGAGATCGAGTGGCATGGTGACCAGACCTGGAGCTCGGAACAGCAAGACTCCTAAAAGCTTTTTTCTTTTTTTTTTTTTTTTGAGACAGAGTCTCACTCTTTTGCCCAGGCTAGAGTGAGTGCCGTGGCGTCAGCCCTGCTCACAGCAACCTCAAACTCCTGGGCTCAAGCGATCCTTCTGCCTCAGCCTCCCGAGTAGCTGGGACTACAGGCATGCACCACCATGCCCAGCTAATTTTTTCTATATATTTTTAGTTGTCCGTTAATTTCTTTCTATTTTTTAGTAGAGACGGGGTCTTGCTCTTGCTCAGGCTGGTTTTTAACTCCTGAGCTCAAACAATCGGCCTCCCAGAGTGCTAGGATTACAGGCGTGAGCCACCGTGCCCATGCCTAAAAGCTTTTTTAAAGAAAAAAAGTAATTAGGATTTAGAAGAAAATTCTATTTCATTTTGCATATACTTTGATTTGAAATGGCAGCTATCTAAATTGATTCAATGAATCAATATTTTAATATAATTTATATTACAGATATAATTTTATAGCCACAAGGTTATTTGTTTCAGATATTATTGAAGGAAAGATTGATTTTCTTAATGTATTGGCATGAAAAATATTTTGCAAATTAATATAAAAATAAAATATAAAGTTATTAATGTTAAGACCTATGCCTCTTTCAAATTGTTGGTGGACAAAAACAAAACCAAACCTATGCCCCTTGCAGTAATATCCCTGAGTGTGTATGTGTAGAAAATATACACTCTTCCCTTGGTGGGCCTTTCAAACCCTAACACAGAATTTCTCTTGAGGAGAACATGCTATTGTTGACAGGGATGATTTTTAAGGAAAATATAAAACACTTTGCTAGGTGCAATCCTAGCACTTTGGGAAACTGAGGTGGGAAGATTTCTTGAGGCCAAGAGTTCAGACCAGCTTGAGCAACAGTGAGACCCTGTCTCCACAAAAAAACAGAAAAATTAGCTGGGTGTAGTGGCACACACCTGTAGTCCCAGCCACTTGGGATATTGAAGCAAGAGGATCGTTTGAGCCCAGGAGTTTAAGGTTGCAGTGAACTATGATGAAGCCACTGTACTCTAGCTAGGGCAGCACAGCAACACCCTGTCTCAAAAAAAAAAGAAAAAAAAAATATATACATAAAGATTTTTTACAGTTAGAAAATAAGTTATTTTGAGTTGTACAACAGTAGTAGTTATGTTGGATCAAAGTATTTGGCTTAGAGGGCAATGTGAATTATTTTAAACGTCTGTTTGACCTTGGACTGATCATTTATTCTGTTGAATAAGAGTATCTTGATATATCTCACTTTTCCTACTGAATTAAGAGATGCCGTACCTTTAAGGTCTTGGCAGCCTCATTCAACTGAGGAAGGTTTCTTCGAGTGGGAGAGTAGAGGTTTCTCAAGTCACTGAAGGTTTCAGTTGTGAGACCTCACCCCCCATATATTTAGACAGTCATTTTATAGATATTATCTGTATAATTAGGATTTATAATGTGCTGTGTGGTTATTTAGAAATAAGTAAGATATCCTATCTTTAAGAGATTACACTGAATAGGAAAGGAAGAGTTAATATGATATCCCAGTTTCTTCCAGTACAGGCCTTTCT
Source organism: Propithecus coquereli (assembly GCF_000956105.1). Classification (NCBI taxonomy): domain Eukaryota; kingdom Metazoa; phylum Chordata; class Mammalia; order Primates; family Indriidae; genus Propithecus; species Propithecus coquereli. The sequence continues at coordinate 1,797,009 of NW_012147897.1, forward strand.
TTTCCATAAATCTCTCAGTAGGCTTTTTTCCCATCTCCTCAGTTCCTTCTATGCCATCACATTGTTTTTTATTTTAGTCCACTTTTCTTTCCAGGACTGGCTTTAAGGACGCTCTTGATCTGCCAAGACTACCCTGAAAATAAGTACATCTTTTTGGGGAGTTTATTGCAATTACTTAGATAAACTTTACAAAATTCACATATAAGGGGTTCTAAGAGCTTATTATAGTTTCATAGTAATTCTCTCCCCCCTTGCCCACCTATCAGATGTTATCTTGTAGTCTGTGTGTGAGTGGAGTAAATAAAACCTTGATCTTTAGCATTCTTCCTAAAGATATGCTGAGTCCCTTAGGTCTCTAATCTAGATATTTGATGGAATCATCTCATTTTGCATAAAAGTATTCAAGGTGAGCATCTCTTGCTATTGGTAGTATTCTATTGTTGAGTAGGATAGTGAATTGGAGCCTTCCTTCTCCCTTCTTCCTTTTTTCCCACCCATCCTCACTCCTTCTTGTCTTTTCATAGTTATTAATTGCTTTCTCTACTGTGTGCCAGGCACTGCATTAGGCAGTAGAAATAACTGTTCAGTAAATATTGAACTTAATGATGTGCTTGGTGTTAGATACAGAGAACAGCCATAAAACCTGTTTTTAAGCCTTGACAATTTGGTGAGCCAACCATATATATGTACGGAGAAATTATAATACATCATGATACACGGTATAAAATAAATATAAACAGGGTATTGTTGGAGCCAAAAACAGTAGGGTATCCTAACCAACAAGTTGGCAGAGGATGGGGAGTATCAGAACTTTAAAGTTGAATTGTTTGGTTAAAAACTAACATAATAGGGAGCTTATGAAGTAAAACTTTCCCACAGTTCTTACAATTATGTGGTTAGTAAGTATCAAATGCCCCATTCCCTTAAGTGCTAAATTTGACAGCTATCTCTGACATTTCATTTGGATACTTTTTGTTTTTTTTCTCTTTATTGTGAAGGTACATTCTCTTTCAAATGCACAGTCTTTCAAATGCACATTTTGGCTTGTGATTATCTTTCACATTTTTTTAGAACAATTTTTGTGAAACTGTGGATTAGTCAAAAATTTGTGCCATTTTCAAATATGAGTTCTATTGTGGAACCAATGTAGTGCAGACAGCGCAAAGTATCAACCAAATGTTTGGGAAGGATGTGGCTAATGAACATACCATGCAGTGATGGTTTGAGAAGTTCTGTTTTGATGATTTTATTCTTGAAAATGAGCCACATTGCCAACCTACCACCAAGGTGGATAATGATGAGCTGAAAGCTATAGTGGAAGCGAATCCATCTCAACCTATGCGTGAATTAGCAGCAGGGTTTGACATTACTATTCCAACATTATCGGACCATTCAAAACAAATGGGCAAGGTAAAGAAGCTGGATAGATGGGTACTTCATGAATTAAATGAGCGTCAGAAGAGAAATCGTCTTGAAGCTTGCCTTTCTTTGCTGTTGCGACATAAAGGCGAACCATTTCTACTCCATATTGTTACGTGTAATGAAAAATGGATTATTATGGGCAATCACAAGCGTTTGGCACAATGGTTGGATAAAGATGAAGTGCTGAAACACAGTCCAAAACTGAGTATTCATTCATCAGAAAAAGCTAATAATGTGTGTTTGGTGGTCCAGCGCTGGTATTATCCACTACAGCTTCATGAAATATGTTCAGTTGATTACCGTGCATGTCTTCTGCAACCAACTGGACGAAGTGATGAGGATGCTTGTGATTAAGCAGCCAAAATTGGTCAATAGAGACAAGCCAATCACATGTTGCAAAAAACAACACTGCTCAAACTACAGAAGCTAGACTTGGAAACTCTTTGTCATCCTTCATATTCACCAGACCTTGCACCAACTGACTACCACTTCTTCCAGGCTTTGGATCACTTCTTGCAAGGAAAAATGTTCAGTTCTCAACAAGGTGTGGAAAACGCCTTTTGCGATTTCATTGCTACTTGCTCTCCAGGCTTCTTCACTGCTGGCATAAACAAGCTACTATTAAGATCAAAACTGTGTCGATAGTTTAGGTCCATACTTTGGTTAATTGTACTGCTTCTTGTTTGAGGTATAATAAACCAGTGGTCCCGAACCTTTTTGGCACCAGGGACCAGTTTCATGGAAGACAATTTTGTCACAGACCCAGGGAGGAGGGGGATGGTTTGGGGATGATTCAAGTGCATTACATTTATTGTGCAGTCAAACCTCTCTGCTAATAATTTGTACTTAAAGCCACTCCCCAGCACTAGCATCACCACCTGAGCTCCACCTCACATTATCAGGCATTATATTCTCGTAAGGAGTGTGCAACCTAGATCCCTCTTGTGTGCAGTTTACAATAGGGTTTGCATTCCTATGAGAATCTAATCAGCCACTACTGATATGAAATGAGGTGGAGCTTATGCCATGATGCGAACAATGGGGAGCAGCTATAAATACAGATGAAGCTTCACTCACTTGTTCACGGCAGCTCACCTCCTGCTGTGTGGCCCACCAGGTTCCTAACAGGCCACGGAGTTGGCCTGGGGGATGGAGGCTGCAGTAATACAGAGGCTACACTTTGGACTTGAAATCGGACATTTCATATTTAATGACATAAAATGAGAGCATCATTACGGGGCTTTTTTCCCATTCAGGATTTTAAAGCATAGAAGTAGTCAAATCTGCCTGTAGCCTCACCATGTGCTAAGAAATAGTATCATGTTTGCCTTTTAACCATTATCTAGCCTCTAGTTTTGTTAGAGCAGTTATTGGAAATTGCTCACATCTTAAGTGGCAGTGTCCCCACCTCAATTTTTCTGCAGTTGTACATGGGAGCACTCATTCTTTAAGCAAAGATACTTGTTAAAAGAATGAAGGGCAGTGATAGCTAACATCCAATTCAAGGTGATAATGCGAAAGTTACACTAATGGTGGTTGCTTTGTCCAAAGAGATCATGAAAACCTTTTTTTTTTAACTACCTATTGTAAAATAGCATCTATTTGAGGTTTAGCATGAAATAGACTGCTTGTGAAAGGTAAGCCTGAAATCATGGAAGGATAATAATCTGCAAATGAAATTATGGTTAGAAAAGTAATTGATAGAACTTTTTGGTTTGAAAATGTTTCATAAATTGGCTCAGTCATTTGTTAGTATTTTACTAGGTCATATGTGACTTCAGGACATAGGTATTGGATTTGTACTGAACCAGTTATTTTACTCAGCTTTACTGAGTAAAATACTCAGTAAAGCTTACTCAGCTTTATGAGTATTTACGCTTTCAAACTGTAAAGTATTAGTCATGGTTATAGCTTTAAAACTGCTTAATAACTCTTGACATTTTTAAACATAAAGGCATTATTTCTAGATAAAAATTGTTCCCAGTATTATTTGTTTTTACTTTTGGCAAATTAGAGTGACATTCCTCTTATCTTATATGGTACTGCACAGGTAGAGCCCAGCTAACCTTAGGGTTCAGTCATCCAAAAGATAAATTCCAGACCCAAAATTGTATTAACTAGAAAGTTATTTGTAATTGTTTTCTTTAAGAAAATGTGAAGTTACTGGAGACATTGGTATTTGTACCTCTTTCTCCAGTGGCTTCTGGCTACACAGTAGCATGAGGGCAGGGTGACCCTTGCTAGCTAAATCCTGTGAGGCATAGTTTTTGTGTCTGAAGACCACCATTTGTTTCAGTATGGGTGCTTGGTTAGGTCCCAGATACCATATCATATTACAAAAGGATAATTCCATGAATCTTCATTTGGATTCCAAGGATGAGGTTGTTTGGGGGCAATTGATCTTAAATCACTCTTTAGCAAATCTGCTACCTCAACTAACAATAAACTGGACAGAATCTAATATTGCTATATCATATTCTGAATAAACTGATCTAGAAGCTCTGTGTCTATTTGGTATAATTTAATGCTGCTTTCCTGATCTTTTTGCTGTCTACAGAGTCAGAGCCCAGAGGTGGAGCAGTTAGGGAGGGTTGTGGAACTGGACAGTGACATGGTAGATATCACCCAGGAGCCAGTTTTGGATTCCATGTTAGAAGAGAGCATGCCTGAGGATCAGGAACCTGTGTCTGCCTCGACACATATTGCATCTTCACTGGGAATTAATCCACATGTCTTACAGGTGAAGTTCTAACCCACCTTTATTATGACAGAATGCCAAACTAGTATTTTATCTCCCTTGCGTAACATCAGGTCTCTTCCCTGATAATTCACTTAAGACCATCGAGAGTGCTCACTGTAATAAAAAAGGGGAAAAAAAAAAACAAAAACAGAGGAATAGGGCCAATATTTGAGCCTCATTTTCCCATTCAGAGAGGGAAAGGTATGTTGAGAATCGGAAGACAGGGCTTCTAGATTTAACTGCATTAGAATCAGAAGACCTATTTCTAATCCTAGTTTATAACTTTATTATTGTATGACTTTAGGCATGTCATTTAATATCTGTGAGCACTGATTTTTCTCTAACATATGTGTCTACTTCACAGGTTAGTTTTGAAGCTCCGTAAAGTGCTCCACAAAATTTAAAAAACCTGGTGGACACAGGTTTTGTTAAGCTTTGTCTTTAATTTCCGCTGCCAACGCCTTTTGGTATTGTGTTTAGCCTTTGGTTATGTTTGACTTTAAAATTACTCGTTTAGCAAACATAAGTGACTGCTGTGTGCTATGATTTGGTGATACTCTTTAGATACAAAGAAGAGACATATTATATTACATGATTTTTGCCCTTCAGGCACATAGAGTGTAATAGAGTCAGTCACATAAATGTTATACTAGCTCTAGATACAGCCTGGAGGAGGAGTGATATTTTTGATTGTTGTAAAGTGTGTTTTTCTTTTATAGCCTTTCTATTCTGGGGAACACATTCATTCTATAGATATTGCCTTTTTAGATCATGAAAGCATCATTGCTTGCTGACGAAGAAGATGTAGATATGGTACTTGATCAACGCTTCAGTCAACTTCCTTCCAAAGCAGATACTTCTCAAGAAATCTGTTCTCCCAGACTCCCCATTTCAGCATCGCACTCAACAAAATCTCGTTCACTAGGTACTGTATAAATTGTGCTGTTTTACAAGAAATCTGTAGAGTCACCAAGTCGTACTTTTCACGTATCTTCTAATCTCAGTGGACTTCTGTAGCAGATATCCCCCTAACAGCTGTGCCTATAACAAGAATGCTAAGAGTTGTACTCTTATAAAAATCTGTTGGGAGTAGCCAGTTTTTAAGAACCATAATTAGCTCCGTTGGTGCAGATGCAGAAGTTGTATGGAGAAAAAAGCATTTGTACTTTGTTTGGGGTCATGTTTTTGTTTGCTTATGAATGTGGATTAGATAGTAAGCTCTGATTTCCTAATTTTTATATTACATTTCGTAGAGAATTCAGCAAGCTACCCTGCACTGTACTCTTTGTGCAATCCTAACACTATCTTACTGTCTTGTAGGGACAAATGTTACTTCTCATTATATACAAAACTCATTAGAATTCTACTTTTTCCTAAAAATTTTTTAAATTCCTAGGCAGGTGATTGCATATTTTATTGTAAAGCTGCCATTTTTCTAGTGGGATTGGAGATAGAGTATTGATAACAGGAAAGGATTTAAGTAGATGTAGTTAATTTCAAAATATTTTGAAAACCAGAGGAACTATCAGAACGACATTTGTTTATGTTTCCTTAAAAAGTAAATTTTTTTCAAATTACCATTTTGTTTTGGTTAGGTGTTTTTGTTTTTGTTTTTAGAAACAGTCTCACTCTGTTGCCCAGGCTCTAGCTATCATGTCAGCCTAGCTCACAGCAACCTCAAACTCCTGGGCTCCAGCAATCCTCCTGCCTCAGCCTCCCAAGTAGCTGGGACTACAGGCGAACACTACCATACCCGGCTAATTTTTTCTATTTTTAGTAGAAACAGGGTCTCTCTTACTCAGGCTGGTCCTGAACTCCTGACCTCAAGTGATCCTCTCACCTTAGCCTTCCAGAGTGCTAGGATTACAGGTGTGAGCCACCACACCCAGCCTACCATTTTGTTTTTGTAAGCTAAACATTCCTAATAACTTTTTCCATAATGGGCACTACACAAACATCTCATACTTTGATAACTCTAACTCTATGCTTTAGACAGGAACCACGTAAAATTGAAAAACAGGCAGTAGTAAGGAGAACTGTCCTTCCGAAAGGCACATATACAATCATAAGGTACCTCAGTATGCTTTTGTTTCCTTAAGTCTATCATCGAGCATTAGAGGACACAAATTTGAGTTTTACTCTCCCCCACCCCCCTTAAATTTTTAAGTGCATGGACTTATTTTTATATGGACTAAGAAGGGGTTACATTTGGGATTCTGGATGAGAGCATGAGCATTGGTGCCAGACTTACCTGGGCTTTTCTCCCAGTCTTGTCACTTAGTACTTTTGCGGATTTGGACAAGTCACTCATCTGAGCCCAGTTTTCTCGCTTACAAAATGGGAATGATAATGATGCTTATCATTTAAAGTTATTGAAGAGTGAAATGAAATAATGTATACAAATGGCTTACATAGAGTCTACTGCAGATAAGTGCTAGATAATTTTTTAAAATGATACTTAATAGTAGTAATGTTTGTTGTTGATATTATTACTGTGTTGATATCATTATCAGAATTTCCATCTTGATTTCCTGGTTGAAAGTGATTTCTGCAAAAATCTGGTTTATGGTCATCCATATCTGATGTGATTAGTTTGTAATATCTTGCATGATTTCAGCCTTAGTGATTTTTGTTGTTGTTTTTCAAGAAACAATAGCCTGTATTTTGTAATAATCTCTTTTTCCCCTTATTTCAGTTGGTGGGTTACTACAATCAAAATTTACAAGTGGAACTTTCCTTTCACCAAGTGCCTCTGTGCAAGAATGTCGCACTCCCAGAACATCATCTTTAGTGAATATTCCATCCACATCCTTTTGGTCTGTCCCTCCACCCCTGACTGCTGTGTTTACAGTGCCCAGCCCAGCCCCTGAGGTTCAGTTGAAAACAGTGGGTACACGCAGGCAACCAGGCCTAGTCCCTCTTGAAAAGTCTGTCACCTATGGCAAGGGGAAACTCTTGATGGACATGGCCCTATTTATGGGACGCTCATTTCGTGTTGGTTGGGGCCCCAACTGGACTCTTGCTAATAGTGGAGAACAACTGAATGGCTCACATGAACTGGAAAATCACCAGACTGCTGATTCTATGGAATATGGATTCCTGCCCAATTCAGTAGCTGTTAAATCGTGAGTTACATTTCTTGATGCTTTTTGAGAAAGACAACATGATAGATGAGGAGAAAAAACTATTCATTATTAGAAGATCCAAATGTTTGTGATCTTTGTAGATATATTCTTTCCAGATATCTATTCTAGATTCTTTCTAGATATATCTATATAGGATATATATTTTCTATATATATAACAAGTAGATGTATGCCTTACAGATTATATATAAATATTAGGTTATTAACTATGGAATGTTCAATTTCCTTAAGTACTAAGTTTGATAGTTGATACCTCTGACATTTCACGTTCACACTTCTTTTTTTTTTTTTTGTGAGGGTATATCCTCATTCTTTCAGATACACATTTTGGCTTGTGATTATCTTTCACGTTTTTTTTAGAGCAGTTTTTGTGAAACCATAGATAAGTCAAAAATTCATGTTATTTTCAAATACAAGTTCCATTGTGCAACAAATGCAGCGCAGACAGCTCGAAGTATCAACCAGTGTTTGGGAAGGATGTGGCTAATGAACACACAGTACAGCAATGGTTTGAGAGGTTCCGTTCTGGTGATTTTAATCTTGAAAATGAAAAAAAAAAAAAAAGAAAAAGAAAATGAGCCATGTGGGTGACCTGAGACCAAGGTGGATAATGATGAGCTGAAAGCTGTAGTGGAAGCAAATCTGTCTCAACCTATGCAGGAATTAGCAGCAGGGTTTGACATTACTATTCCAACAGTATCGGACCATTCAAAGCAAATGGGCAAGGTAAAGAAGCTGGATAGATGGGTACTTCATGAATTAAATGAGCATCAGAAGAGAAATCGTCTTGAAGCTTGCCTTTCTTTGCTGTTGCGACATAAAGGCGAACCATTTCTACTCCATATTGTTACGTGTAATGAAAATGGATTATTTTGGGCAATCACAAGCGTTTGGCACAATGGTTGGATAAAGATGAAGTGCTGAAACACAGTCCAAAACTGAGTATTCATTCATCAGAAAAAGCTAATAATGTGTGTTTGGTGGTCCAGCGCTGGTATTATCCACTACAGCTTCATGAAATATGTTCAGTTGATTACCGTGCATGTCTTCTGCAACCAACTGGACGAAGTGATGAGGATGCTTGTGATTAAGCAGCCAAGATTGGTCAATAGAGACAGACCAATCCTCTTGCAAGATGACATGTTACAAAAAACAACGCTGCTCAAGCTACAGAAGTTGGACTTGGAGCCTCTCTGTCATCCACTGCATTCACCAGACCTTGCACTAACTGACTACCACTTCTTCCAGGCTTTGGACTACTTCTTGCAAGGAAAAAGATTCAATTCTCAACAAGCTGAGGAAAACTCCTTTTGCAATTTCATCGCCACTTGCTCTCCAGGCTTCTTTGCTGCTGGCATAAACAAGCTACTAGTAAGATGGCAAAACTGGGTCAATAGTTTAGTCCCATATTTGATTAATTGTACTGCTGCTTGTTAGAGACATAATAAACTATACTTTTGATTCAAAATCAGACATTTCATATTTAATGACCTAATATTTCTTTTAATTATCAATCATTATAAAGTGTCGTATGTAAAACATGTAACATTTTCTTATTTACTTTTTATAACAAATTGTGCCATCTTTACTATAGATTAAATGAAGATGATCGTCTGTTATCCTTCGTTTTTAAAGTTAACTTTGAAAAAATAAAAACAACATCTCTTGAATCTCACAATTAGGAATATTGATTTTAAACTTACTGGTTAAGCATGATGATCTTATGGTATTTTGGAAGTTGTTAATATCAAGATTAAAATTGGATCAAGGCCAGATTGACTATATGTTTATCTTAATTTAGAATCAATTCTTTAGTATCTACAAACTTAGCCTCATTACTGTTGATACCTAAGTATAATCTGAGAAACAAGTATCACACAGTAACTTCTGCACCTTGGGTTTTTTTTTTTTCTTTTTTCCTTGGTTTCTTGTTTAGTTGTTGGAGGTTGAATATTGAACTGGACCTTGCATTTTTAGAGTTATGCTATTAAGATACATGCTGAAGCCACTTCCAAATCTAACTATACTGAATTCCGTGTTTGTTATTACCTGGCCTAAGAAGCCTTTGGGTTCTTTTTTTTTTTTTTTTTTTTTGAGACACAGTCTCGCTCTGTTGCTCTGGCTAGAGTGCCATGGCGTCAACCTAGCTCACAGCAACCTCAGACTCCTGGGCTCAAGTGATCCTTCTGCCTCAGCCTCCCAAGTAGCTGGGACTACAGGCATGCGCCACCATGCCCGGCTAATTTTTTCTGTATACTTTTAGTTGTCCAGCCAATTTCTTCCTATTTTTAATAGAGACAGGATCTCGCTCTTGCTCAGGCTGGTCTCAAACTCCTGAGCTCAAACGATCCTCCTGCCTCGGCCTCCCAGAGTGCTAGGATTACAGGCATGAGCCACTGCGCCCAGCCGCCTTTGGGTTCTAAATGTGTAGGTCAGATAATTTATTTACTCAGTATATAGCAGACAAGTTCAGTATAGTATGATGTTAGGAAACAACATTTTTTTAAAATCACAGTGACGTGTTTTGCATTCTGTTTGTAATCATAAAAAGAAACAAAGATTTGGTTCAAGGGAAATCCTAGCTTCTGTCTTGTCTTCATTTTCTATCTTGTTCCTCATTTGCTCTTGTAGCCTAACTGAGTCACCATTCAAAGTTCATTTGGAAAAACTCACTTTGAGACAAAGGAAGCTGGATGAAGACCTGCAGTTATACCAGATACCTCTCGAGCTCAAGTTAAAACATAGCACCGTTCATGTAGATGAACTGTGTCCTCTCATTGTCCCTAATCCGGGAGTTGCTGTCATTCATGACTATGTAGATTGGATCAAGGAAGCATCAGGAGATTTATTGGAAGCACAGAGTGAGTATGCACACACTAAGCGTCTTACTTTTGATATCTCTGGAATGGGGGTAGTAGCATGTGTTCATAGGAGGACAGATTTCCTTACATCAGTCCAATAGGTAGATGACTGAGCTTTACCTTTTCCGTAGGCGTTTGAATAAGCAGAATCCCAACAAAAAGAAATTGTCACTGTGTTGTTATCATCATGTTTTCCCTTTAATATACAAATCGTTCCTCAGACTGTAGGCAGTCAAATCCCTTAGATTTATGAAATTGCATTCCTTTCCTAACCCTAGAACATAGGGAGAGAGAGATTCATTTCTTCTTTTTCTAAATCCTACCCATTCTTCCATGTCCAGCTCAAGCCCTATTTGTATTCCCAAACAACTTTGTTATAATTTCCCTTCCTGACTTCTCCCGCTATTACTTCTGTTTTGACCATATTTTTTTGAGTCATTACTTAAAGTGTTTTTCTAATTTGTGAAGTTAATATTTCAAACAGAAAAATCATTTAATTACACATTTAGCAGAAATCATCTTTACTGAAAAACAGAGACTTTTAGAATGTCCAATACCACACGTTGGGACTTATTTATGTTCAGACCTTATGTTTGCTTTGTTGTCCCATCTTTTCAAATGTGTAAGTTATTTTCCCAGTGCTACTGGTAAGTGGCTTGAAGTGATAAGCAGTGCTTTCTTTTTGTTTCGTTTCTTGAGGGGCAATATGGCGAAGTACTTAAGAGAATGGAATTGGACTTTGAATACTTGTATTCAGATTCTGGCTCTGCTACATAACTCTTTGTGCTTTGTGCAGTGTCAGCTAAACTCAGTAAATGTTAAGCCGTGCCTGTATCAGGAGAGAATACTCCTTTACAAGTTTTTAGAGCACTTTACATTTCCTAAAGCATTTTGTAGATAAAATATGATCAAATTAGAGGATCTTCTACCATCTGAGATGGTATTAGCCATAATTAGGCTAGGGGAGCCTGTTTAAAGGAGCGTAGAGTTGTATCTTGTTTTGTAAGCACCACAGAAACCTGGAGTGAGCAAGCAGTTATACCATATACCTCTAGAACTTGTAAGACAAAGCTGAGTGAGATAGAGACAGATTCAGGTTAATCAACTTGAGTGGTGGCTTGGGATGTTGATTAATTTATATATTTTTTAAACATCACAATTAGAGTGATGCCCTCTCTGAAGTTATTATAAGAATTTGTGTCATAGCATTGTTTTTCTGTCTCTGCCTTAGTTGTGAAGCACTGGAGCCTGACATGGACATTATGTGAAGCCCTTTGGGGCCATCTGAAGGAGCTTGACAGCCAGCTGGATGAACCCAGTGAATACATTCAAATTCTGGAGCGACGAAGAGCTTTCTCTCGCTGGCTATCCCACACTGCTGAACCTCAGATTGAAGAGGAAGTCTCCTTAACCAAAAAAGATAACCCTGTGGAGGCTGTCTTCAGCTACCTCACGGGCAAGAGGATCAGTGAGGCCTGCTCTTTGGCCCAGCAGTCAGGTAGGGAATATGGTTCTTTCTGTAACCCTGCCCGCTTCCTACTCACTGTCTTCTACCTTCTAATTGTGGATTTGCCTTTGTCTTCTAACCTGTGAATATTAAGTGTGACCTTCCCTCCCAGGAAGATGCTGGTTCCTCCAGAATAGGGCCTGTGTATTCTAGTTATCTTTTTAGAACCTTAAACATTAAATTTACTTAACTAAAATTATTTTAATTTTATGTTATGTATGCATTTGCAATCAAACTAGAAAATGGAGAGATAAACAAGAAGCAATAAATCAAAACCACCTAAATCCTATGACTACTACTAACTGCAAACATTTCAGTGTGCAATTTGTACTTGACTCTTTCTTTTGTAGTACATAAACTATATATAAATATATTCACGCAGTACAACATGCATGTAAATGTTTCAAAGATGGTATATCCTGCTATGTACTGTATTCTGTTATTTTCATCTAACACATTAAAAATGCCCTATAATATAGCTATAGTTATCAAATGCTTCTCAGCATTCTTTTGTGTATAAATGTACCATATTAGCAAATTCTTTCTTTGACATCGAGACTGTTTTTTTTTTTTTTCTTTTTTTTCTATGTGGTACTCTGAACATCTATAAACATACCTTTTGTATCAGTTCACTTATTTCATTCAAATAAACATGTAGTAGTTTAATTTCTGGCTTGAGGTATTTACTTGGCTTTGTTTTTTTAAAGGACTTCCCATACATATATTTGAACTTTTTTTGGTTTCCCTTTCACTAATGAGGCATTCAGCAAGTGTTTAATGACTATCTAGACATTAATCTTAATAAGAATACATAGTTCAACATAATCTAATATAATTAGATCCTTGATCAGACCTTATTTGTTGGAACCTAGTTTATCCAAAGCCAACTGATTGGATCCATCAACTGGATTTATTTTGGAAGGCTTGGCCAATTTTGGGATTATAAGGAACAAATCACAAGAAAAGCTAGGTTCAGTAACCTACATAAATGGCCAGTTGCATTTCCACTATCACTACACATTTAGCTCAGTGCCATTCATGGTCCTTGTACATTTGTACTATGAGAATTTGTCTTCAGGATTGATCTTCTATAAAATTACGATGATTGTAAATCATTAAAAGGATAGTGTTATGCTCACCACAACACCTACATGTAGTGGGAGAGGATCTTCTAGAGTGCTAGAAGTTGAATGTAGAAAACATGAACAATACTATCAACTAACTTTACCTGACATGTATCTAGCAAGAAGAAAGACTTCAAATCAATAACCTAAGCTTCCACTTTAAGAAACTAGAGAAAGAAGAGCAAACTAAACCCAGAGGTAGCAGAATGGGGGAAATAATGAAGATTAGAGTAGAATCAATGAAAAGAAAAACATAAAAATAATACAGTAAATCAGTAAAGGCATTAAGATCCTTAAAAAGATCTTCACTCAAAAGCCCAGACCCAGATTTCTTCACTGTGAAACGTTATATAATTAAACAAGAAATAATACCAATTCTCCACAAACTCACAGAAAGTAGACATGGGAGCACTTTCTAGCTCATCCTATGATGCCATTATTACCCTGATTTCAAAGCATATCTAACAAAAAATCTATAGGTGATATCATACTTAATGATAAAAAACTGAACGGCTTCCACCTAAGATTGGGAACCACCATTTATGTACAACATTGTAATGGATGTTGTAGCCAGTTCAAGCAAGAAAAAGAAACAAAAGTCATATAGATTAAAAAGAAAGGTATAGAATTGTCTTTATTCACAGATGGCATGATTCTGTATGTGGACAGAATCCGCAAAAAAAGTACTTGGACTAATTAACTCAGCAAGGTCCCAGGATTCAAGGTCAATATACAAAATTCAATTGTGTCTCTCTATATTAGCACAAGTTATCCAAAAATGAAATTAAGAAAAACAGTTCCATTCACAGCAGTATCAGAAAGAATAAAGTACTTAAGGAATAAATGTAACAGAAAAATTGTAAAACTCACATACTGAAAACTATAAAACTTTGCTGGGGAAATAAAGATCTAAATAAGTTAAGAGACATTCCAGGTTCATGGAATATGTCTCAACCTCAATACTCTTTGGCATTTTGGGCTGATAATTCTTTGTTGTGGGGGTTGTCCGGGGCATTGTAAGATGTTTAGCAACATCCCTGCTTTATGCCGTCTTGTTTTGATAGCCAAAGATGTTTCCAGAAATTCATTGCCAAATCTCACTTGAAGGGCAAACCACCCTGGTTGAGAGACACTGATTCACTGAAAACCTCAGTATTTTTAAGATGTCTTTTCTCCCTCAAATCTATACATTCAGTGCAGTACCTACTAAAGTCTTCATCAGGTGTTTGTGTAGAAATTGAAAACTGATCTTTATTTGGAAACATAAAGAATCTTATTTGCAAATGTTCAGTCGGAATACTCAACATTTTCTAATTTTGAAACTTAATAAAGTTGTGGCAATCAAGACAATAAGGATGGATAAGTTTCAGTGGAACAGAAATGAGAATCCAAACATAAAACTGTTTCCCTTACAGACAATTGATTTTTATTTACAAAGTTGCCAGGACGATTTAAATGTGGAAAGGATAGTCTTTTAAACAAATAATGCAGGGATTGTTGATATTCACATACAACAAAGGTGAATTTAGATTCTTACCTCATGTCATACTCAAAAATTTACTTGAGAAAGCACTATAGAATTCTGCCGTTTTTCTCTTCATTCGGAAAGTCTGTGTGGAAAGTCAAGGATTGACAGAAGCTGATTGGTTGACTAATCAATCAATTGCTTGATGATTGTAGCCAAGAGAGATGATCTTAAATGATTGCATCAAGCTGTGATATACCAATATCCTCTTCGAACTTGACCATCTCTAATGAGCAAGATACTTATATTTTTTGACCAATAAACATTCTCTTTTTGGTTCTATAGACACACAGAAATATTCTTTTTCCTTTTTTCCTTTATTATTAGTCACCTAGGATACTAGCAGATCATAGCCAGGTGGGTTGCAGCACCATGAATTATAGTTCAGTCATGCTTGGTTACCTGTATGCAACTAGGGTGACAACCTGGTCTAGCAACAGATTTCCAGATGTATTCCTGATGCATGGTTTCTTTCTTCCAGGCCACATTAGTTTGTGAAGGAAACCCATTGAGATGAGAGTTTTAGCTTCTGGTAGGAGCTTATATAGTCATGTAAGCACTAACCCAGAAACAAAAGGAAAACAACTATTGCCTTTTAGGAGGTTTGTATAATGGCTGTAAAACAGAGTTTTTTTATCATAACTCAACATTTGAACTAGAAATTTTCATAAACTGAAATTCCTATCCCCTCACATACTGGTTAATTAGAATCTTTTTATTTCTCCAGCCCTTTGTACTTAGAAGGTTTTAAGAGAGATTTTTGGACCTGTAGAGGTGAAAGATCCACCTATTCCTTTATACTATGAACATACATGTTCTTTCTTTAGGTTTTCTCATTTCTCATTGTCATCATACAGTACATTCTAGTTGGGCATGTTTTCAGTTATGATATCTGTTTTCACTACAAACTTTTGTTGTTATTTTTTTTTTTGAGTCAGGTTCTTACTTTGTCACCTGGGCTAGAGTTCGGTAGTGTGAACATGGCTCAGTGCAACCTCAAACTCCTGGGCTCAAGCAATCCTCCTGCTTCTGCCTCCCCAGTAGCTAGGACTACAGGTGCATGCCACCACACCTGGCTAATTTTTTGATTTTTTGTAGACACAGGGTCTTGCTGTGTTGCCCAGGCTGGTCTTAAACTTTTAACCTCAAGCTGTCCTCCCACCTAGGCCTCCCAAAGTGCTAGGATTACAGGCATGAGCCAGCACACCTGGCCTCATTACAAACTTTTGAATCAGATGGTGTTCTCCTTCATTTTATAAGTGAAGTGTCTTGCTTAGGGTCATAGAAGTAATAATAGGTCTGTTGATCTCTATATACTATATGTCTATATGTAATTTAGGTTAAACTACTTTGTAGGTTTTCTACCCAAGGAAAAAATGGTACATTTTTGATCATTCTTTTGGCACTGCTGCAGAAAGCAGTCACAGATGTTAAGCCCTCCCTCCTGAAGAAAGAAGAAGAGTAATCCCCCAAGTGTGACCAAGTCCATAAATCCTTCGTAACCACAATAGAACTTCTGTTTCTCTTACAGGTGATCATCGTCTTGCCCTTCTTTTGTCTCAGTTTGTGGGTAGCCAGTCAGTCCGGGAGCTGCTCACCATGCAGCTGGTGGATTGGCATCAGCTCCAGGCTGACTGCTTCATCCAGGATGAGAGACTGCGCATCTTTGCCCTGTTAGCTGGAAAACCGGTATCTCCTTCTTTTACCATAATCTCACCTCAGTTTTCTCGTAAATTCAAGGTTGTTTGAAGTTGAAGCAAAGAGCTATCTGTATAGATTGCACACGATTACACATACCTGGACAAATGGTTTTTAATTTTTAGTGGAAATATTTTCAACTTATAAAGGCTGACATGTACACTATAGAAAAATTTAGTTACATAAAAATCAAAACTTTAAAATTCACCATATCTCATCTTAGTGGTAAACAACATAAATAATTTATCTGTCTTTCCAGACATATTTTAAGTCTACATCAACTTATGTGTGTTGATAGTTACTTGTTTGTATATACAACTAAAATCAATTATACATAGCTGTTCTGCCACTTTTTTTAACCTACTCTATATGAACAGTTTTCCATGTCATGAGGCACCATTCTTTTAAATAGCCACTTCTATTCCATTTATGGATGATGGACCATAATTATTTTAAGCCAGTTCTCTATCACCGCCTACCTCTTTGATTACCTTCTTATAGTCAATTTTCAGAAATAAAATACCTGGTCATAATTTATGCTCAACTTAAAGTTTTGTAAGTTCTCAGCTATGGATAGTGAGAAGACCTGCTCTCTGTTTTCACTGGCTCTCATCTCTTTTCAGAGCATTGATAATTTGTTTAAATCCACCCTCTCACCTGCCAGCAAGAGACTGTGTATTTTATATCTGGATCATTAACACTGACATCCAGATAATTTAAAATATTACTTGAATAAATTAATAACTTGCAGACATATCCAGTAATGAGGTTAAGTATTGCCGTAGTGATAATTTTGTCTCCTGCAGGTGTGGCAGCTTTCAGAGCAGAAGCAAATCAATGTGTGCTCCCAGTTGGATTGGAAACGCTCCCTGGCTGTCCATCTTTGGTATTTGCTTCCACCAACAGCCTCCATTTCTAGGGCACTCAGCATGTATGAAGAAGCATTTCAGGTATATGTGGCCAGTAAAGCAATCAGGAATCTTGGTGGGTGTTTCTGTTTTTGCTAGATAAGTCCTATAGAGGAAAAAACCATCATTCACATTTCATAATACTTGTTACTAGCTGCCTATTTTGAAACTACTATAAAATTGAAATGGACCTAGGAGATCTGATGGGAAACTTTATCCTGTTCCTACTTCTGGGCAGGGTTACTTCTCCAATGTCTGCTCTTACTTTATTTAATATGATGAGTTTCCACAGTTGAGTTTCCCACTTTTGTTTTCCTGCCTCTAAATCAAAGGGTTTTTCTTCATTTCTTTTTTTTTTTTTTTTTTTTGAGACAGAGTCTCACTCTGTTGCCCAGGCTAGAGTGCCATGGCGTCAGCCTAGCTCACAGCAACCTCCAACTCCTGGGCTCAAGCGATCCTCCTGCTTCAGCCTCCCGGGTAGCTGGGACTACAGGCATGCGCCACCATGCCCGGCTAATTTTTTCTATTTATTTTTAGCTGTCCAATTAATTTCTTTCTATTTTTGGTCGAGACGGGGTCTCGCTCTTGCTCAGGCTGGTCTCAAACTCCTGACCTCGAGCGATCCTCCCGCCTCGGCCTCCCAGAGTGCTAGGATTACAGGTGTGAGCCACCGCGCCCGGCCTTTTTCTTCATTTCTAATGTTGTCTTACTCCTTTGGGAATTCTCTGATAAACACCCTGACCTTGGGTTTGGTTTAACCCCCAACTTAGCAGTTCTGAAATTTGCCTCTAAATAGTATATTTCATATTCCTCATCATTGTTGAGCTTAAAGTATTGTTATTGTTTTTAATGCCATCATTTCTTGAATTCTCTTCTTATTGTCCTTATATTTGTCTTTGATATTGTTTGTCAGAATTATTTGTCAGGAGAAAAAGAACACTAAAGAAACTGAATATATTGGCCAGGCGCGGTGGCTCACGCCTGTAATCCTAGCACTCTGGGAGGCCGAGGCGGGAGGATTGCTTGAGCTCAGGAGTTTGAGACCAGCCTGAGCAAGAGCGAAACCCCATCTCTACTAAAAATAGAAAGAAATTAGCTGGACAACTAAAAACATATAGAAAAAATTAGCCAGGCATGATGGCGCATGCCTGTAGTCCCAGCTACTCAGGAGGCCGAGGCAGGAGGATCTCCTGAGCCCAGGAGTTTGAGGTTGCTGTGAGCTAGGCTGATGCCACGACACTCTAGCCCGGGCAAGAGAGTGCAACTCTGTGTCAAAAAAAAAAAGAAAGAAAGAAAGAAAGAAACTGAATATATTAATATATTAAGAATTGTGGCAAGTAAAGTATGGGGGTTTAGTGAGAACTTGAAATCTTTACCGGTCCAAGATAAGTGAAATGTTTCAGGGATGAAAAAAAGTTTAAAGTCCCTGAGAGATTCCTTCGAATTGTCAATTCATTCTTATTACAGGCATCTAAGTAATTGAGACATGATAGCGTCTAGTAAAATAGACTAGTAGCTGATGTATTGCTTTGTGAAATTCTTCCCTTCAGAATACCTCTGAGGGTGACAGATATGCCTGCTCCCCACTTCCTTCATACATAGAGGGCTCCGGCTGTGTGGTAGAAGAGGAACAAGACTCACGGAGACCACTTCGAGATGTCTGCTTTCACCTTCTAAAACTCTACAGTGACAGGTAAACCAGAGCCAGGTATTAAACCAAAACCACTTAAGTGCTCCATCAGCCCCCAGGGAGTCCTTTCCTTGGTTCTGTCCCTTTCTTACACCCCCAAATTGCCATAAGTCTATATAAATTACCAAATATAATTTACAGTAGTTAAATGGAAACCTCGGTGGAATTAGAAGTCTAAAAATTATTTTAATCAACTTTAATGAGATACAGTTTACATATAATAAAATATGCAGTTTGATAAGTTTTTATCATAATTATTACATTGTAACTACTGTCACAACCAAGATACTATTTCCCTTACATCTGAAAAATTCTCTTGTGCCCCACAGTAGTCAGTACCCTAGACAACTATTGACTGGCTTTTTGTTACTATAAATTAGTTTTGCTATTCTAGAAGTTTCTATAATTAAGATCATACTGTATGTTCTCTTTTGTGCCTGGCCTTTTTCACTCAGCATTATGGTTTTGAGATTTATCCATATTAGTGTACATATATAAAACTTGGGTGAGGAGTTTGCATATGAATATATCCATTTATTGATGGCAGTTAGGTTTTTCTTATTTTTAGCTATCATGGATAAAGTTGCTATGAACATTTATATCCAAAAGTGGATATATCATTTTATGTTCCCACCAGTAATATATAAGATCTCTAGTTGCTCCATATCCTTTTTAAAATTTGGTATTGTCAAGGCCGGGCGCGGTGGCTCACGCCTGTAATCCTAGCACCCTGGGAGGCCAAGGCCGGAGGATCGCTCGAGGTCAGGAGTTCGAAACCAGCCTGAGCAAGAGCGAGACCCTATCTCTACTAAAAATAGAAAGAAATTAATCGGACAACTAAAAATATATAGAAAAAATTAGCCGGGCATGATGGCGCATGCCTGTAGTCCCAGCTACTCGGGAGGCTGAGGCAGAAGGATTGCTTGAGCCCAGGAATGTGAGGTTGCTATGAGCTAGGCTGATACCACGGCACTCACTATAGCCCGGGCAAAAGAGTGAGACTCTGCCTCAAAAAAAAAATAAAATTGGTATTGTCAGATATATTTTTTTTAATTTTAATTTTTTTGAGACAGGGTCTTGCTCTGTTGCCCAGGCTGGAGTGCAGTGGCGTAATCATAGCTCACTACAACCTTGAACTCCTGGGCTTCACGTGATCCTCCTGCCTCAGCCTCTTGAGTAGCTGGGACTACGGGTGCGCCACCATGGCTGGCTAATTTCTTGTAGAGATGGAGCCTTCTATGTTGCCGAGGCTGGTCTCGAACTCCTGGCCTCAAGCTATCCTCCTGTCTCAGCCTCCTAAAGTGCTGAGATTATAGGCATGAGTCACTGTGCCCAGTCTGTTTTCAGATTTTTATTTTTATTTATTTGTTTAATTTGTATTATCTAAAGTCTCAGAGAGAAGGAAGGCCTGTAATGCTTTTGACCTTGGGTTCTTTTATTGTCTTCTGAGACATAACCAGAACAGTTGACCTATTAATGCAGGCTGTCTACTGGCTGGATATGGTAACTATCAACACATTGTTGTCTGCAGACATTATGATCTCAACCAGCTGTTGGAGCCTCGAAGCATAACGGCAGATCCTTTGGACTATCGCCTAAGCTGGCACTTATGGGAAGTACTGAGGGCTCTTAACTATACCCATCTCTCAGAGCAGTGCGAAGGTGTGCTGCAGGCCAGTTATGCCGGCCAACTGGAAAGTGAGGGGCTCTGGGAATGGGCCATCTTCGTCCTCCTGCACATTGACAACTCAAGGTAAGTGAGAAGTCATTGAACCCTCTGGGTGCACCTAGTACTCAAAAGCAATGCCAAAGGAATCATAGTCTCTTAGGGTTCATTCAGCAACTAATTATTTAGGATATGTGTTATATCGAGCCTCATGATAAACCTCAAGACAGTTAAGCCCTCACCCCAGATTATCTCTGTATTCACGTGAAGCAGTTAAAAATCAGAGTGACTGTGATTAAGTGCCAAATTATAATATTTATCACAAGGCCTCTCAGTAGTCTGAGAAAGAAAAAGAGATCTCTGTAAACACCAATGATCAGAAAAAGTCTAGAGATAAGAGTCAAAGGACTTGTAAAATTTCAATAGGAAATAATGAAGTGGAAATGGAAGGATATGCCCATGTTGGGGGATAGCATTAACTCAGGCACAGATTCAGTACCATGTGGCATGTTCAGGAATTATGCAGAAGTAGTGTTGGCTGAGCTGCCTTAGTGGATCCATGACACTGATATAATGGATTGACAGGAAGGCCCCTGCTTTTTCTCTGTCTACTGGCCATCTCCTCTAGCCATCCCTTGCCACCCACCACCCCTTAAGTTTAGTAGTACTCCATTTATCAACACAACCTTATGCTTTACTGCATGTGTTTTGGTTTTCTGTCCTGAAGTAGAACTGAAGAAATGCCTTTTCATCATAGTTTCAACAAGATGAAGTCGGGAGTTTTTTATTAATGGTATCAGTAATTTTGTATATGTTTATACTCCAAGTATTTTACATATATTAACTATTTTATGCTCATAATGAATTTATGAGCTTGACCCTCTTATAATCTCTACTTTGCAGATGAGCAACCCAAGACATAGAGAGATAAAGTAACTTTTGCTGAAGGTCACACAGCTAGTGAATGGCAGAGTGAGATTTCCAACTCACACATCCAGAGTCTATGCTCTTAATCACTATGCTGTACTGTTATGTTTTTTTAATCTGTGAAATCATAACATTAGTCCCTATTCAAAGGTGACTGTGGGATTAAAAGAATAAACATATAAAGCATCTAGCACAGCCTTCCTGTTAAACAATTTCTCTTTCCTCTTCCCCCATAACAGGAACTGAAATCACCCCAGACTATTCCTTCAAGTTTATTTAAACACACTCATGAGGGATTTCACATGCTAAGGCCAGCTGATAGGATGACTGATGTTTCAGAGTTGGCTGTGGGGAAGCAGATCCTATTTCCTGAAAAAGAATATAAAAAAGGAGGCAGCTGTGCTGAGATTGGGAGTCCTTGAAAAGCCTAGGAGTTGAGAAAAAGAGTCCAAGATGAGGTGAATAGCTCTGGTCCAAAACTAAATGACTAGTCCTTTTGGCCTAGGCATAAAATGATTCTCTTCAAGGGGCCTTAATCTAGAGGTAGAGAGAGAGTGAATTAGGAAAGCCGATGGCTTGAGAAAAGTAACAAAGACCTGAAAGAGACATTACCTTTCGAAACTATTTTTTTTGCTTGTACTGACCATGTAGGAGAAAGGGAAAGGAGAAGGTTAGAAATGAACTTCAGATGACTACTCTCTGGAGCAGAATTCTCCCTATCGCAGTCCTTGATCTTCTAGGTGCTGACAAGGAAGTGTTACTAGATGAGAAATAAAGAAGATCCTACTTAGGGGAAGTCTTTTCTGGGGAGTGGGCAACCTGCCGTAGAGTATTGTCTTCCAGCGTTTTGACCATGAAAACTGGATATGCTTAGAATTTCTTTTTTTTTTTTTTTTTTGAGTCATATTTTAAATGATCTAAGAATTGAGACCTGCTATTTGAGAGACTGCCCCAGGGGCCACTCTAAGCTGTCTAGGGCAGCCTTCTCCGTGAGTGAGGATGGGACTTAACGTAGCTTATCTCTCTTCATACAGCATACGTGAGAAGGCTGTTCGAGAGCTGCTTACCCGGCACTGCCAGCTATTGGAAACCCCTGAATCTTGGGCTAAGGAGACTTTCCTTACCCAGAAGCTTTGTGTGCCTGCTGAGTGGATTCATGAGGCCAAAGCAGTGCGAGCACACATGGAATCTGACAAGCACTTGGAGGCCCTCTATTTATTTAAAGCTGGGCACTGGAACCGCTGCCACAAACTCATCATCCGGCACTTAGCTTCTGGTGAGTGCTGGCACACACACCTCCTGGAATGACCCCAAATTCTTCCAACCTCTGAACCCCCATGATGGGTCAGGCCAGAGATGATACTCAGTATAGGACATGACAGACTTGAGTCAAATCACCCTTTGGGAAAGCTCTCTGCAGAAGAGGCTTGCCCAGGATGAGGGGCTTGAGCGGCAGGGAAGGTGGCAATATTGTTAACCATTTGCCAGAAATATCCCTGACATGCACTAATTTTATTAAGCTCTTTATTTATGGAAATGTTACCCAACAATGCGAAAAATACCTCCTTGGGGAACTGAAGCCAGAAATTCTTCAAATTTTCCTTTCGAGAATTTCAGAATATAGGTGTACCTTGTTGTATTGTGCTTCACAGATACTTTTTTTAAATAAATTGAAGATTTGTGGAACCCTGCATAGAGCAAGTCAATTGGTGCCATTTTTCCAACACCGTGTGCTCACTTCATGTCTCTGTGTAACATATCGATGATTCTTGCAATATTTCCAACTTTTTCATTATTATTTTGTCTGTTGTATTAGTCTGATCAGTGATCTTTGATGTTACTGTTATAATTATATTGGGTCACCATGAACCATGTACATTAAAGATATGTGTGTTCTGACTGCTCCACCAACCGGCCATTATCCATCTCTCTCCCTCTCATTGGGCCTTCCTATTCCCTGAGATACACCATTATTAAAATTATGCCAAATTAATAATCCTACTGTGGCCTCTCAGTGTTCAAGTGAAAAGAAGAGTCACACTTCTCTTACTTTAAATCAAAAGCTAGAAATGATCAATCTTAGTAAGAGAGGCATATCAAAAGCCAGTACAGTCCAAAAGGTAGGCCTCTTGTACCAAACATTAGCCAAGTAAAGGCCCTAACTCTCTGATTCAAAGAAGGCTGAGACAAGTGAGGAAGCTGCATAGAACAGTTTGAAGCTAACAGAGGTTGGCTCATGAGGTTTAAGGAAAGAAACCATCTACATAACATAAGAGTGCAAGATGAAGCAGCAAGTGGTGAGGGAGAAGCTGCAGCAAGTTGTCAAAAAGATCTAGCTAAGATAATCAATGAAGGTGGATACACTAAACAACAGATTTTCAATGTAGATTAAACAGCTTTCTGTTGGAAGAAGATTCCATCTAGGATTTTCTGTTTTTTTTTTTTTTGGGCAGGATCTTGCTCTGTTTCCCAGGCTAGAGTGCAGTGGCATCATCATAGCTCACTGCAACCTCAAATTCCTGGCCTCAAGCAATCCTCCTGCCTCGCCCTTTCAACATACTAGGATTATAGACATGAGCCATCGTGCCTGGCCTATCTAGGACTTTGATAGCTAAAGAAGAGAAGTTAATGCCTGGCTTCAAAGTTTCAAAAGACAGGCTGACTCTCTTGTTAGGGGCTAATGCAGCTGGTTAGTTTAAGTTGAAGCCAGTGCTCACTTACCATTCTGAAAATACTAGGGCCCTTAAGGATTATGCTCAATCTACTCCGCCTCTGCTCTATAAATGGAATAACAAAGCCTGGATGACAGCACATGTGTTTGTAGAATGGTTTACTGAAAATTTTAAGCCCCCTGTTGAGACCTACTACTCAGGAAAAAAAGATTCAGCCAGGTGCAGTTGGCTCACACCTGTAGTCCTAGCACTCTGGGAGGCCAAGGCAGGAGGATTGCTTGAGGTTGAGAGTTTGAGACCAGCCTGAGCAAGAATGAGACTCCGTCCCTATAAAAAAAAAGAAAAATTAGTTGGGTATGGGTGGCACGTGCCTGTAGTCCCAGCTACTAGGGAAGCTGAGGCAGGAAAAACATACGAGCCCAGGAGTTTGAAGTTTCAGTGAGCTATGATGACACCACTGCACTCTAGCCAGGGCAACAGAGCAAGGCTCTGTCTCAAAAAAAAAAAAAAAGAAAGATTCCTTTCAGAATATTACTGCTCATTGACAGTGAAAACACCTAGTCACCCAAGAGCTGTGATGGAGATGTACAAGAAGATTGATGTTGTTGTGCCTGCTAACACAATATCCATTCTGCAGCCCATGGATCAAGGAGTAATTCAACTTTCAAGCCTTATTATTTATGAAATACATTTCATAAGGTTATCGCTGCTATAGATAGTAATTCCTCTGATGGATCTGACAAAATAAATTGAAAGGTTTCTAGAAAGTATTCACCATTCTAGATGCCATTAAGAACATTTGTGATTTATGGGAGGAGGTTAAAATATCAGAATTAACAGTAGTTTAGAAGAAGTTGATTCCATCCCTCATGGATGACTTTGAGGGGTTAAGATTTTAGTGGAGGAAGTGAGTGTAGATGCAGAGGAAATAGCAAGAGAACTAGAATTAGAAGTGGAGCTTGAAGTTGTGAATGAATTGCTACAGTCTCATGATAAAACTTCAACCTAGGCCAGGCACGGTGGCTCATGCCTGTAATCCTAGCTCTCTGGGAGGCCGAGGTGGGCGGATTGTTTGAGCTCAGGAGTTCGAAACCACCCTGAGCAAGAGCGAGACCCCATCTCTACTAAAATTAGAAAGAAATTAATCGGACAACTAAAAATATATAGAAAAAATTAGCCGGGCATGGTGGCACATGCCTGTAGTCCCAGCTACTCGGGAGGCTGAGGCAGGAGGATCGCTTGAGCCCAGGAGTTTGAGGTTGCTGTGAGCTAGGATGACGCCACGGCACTCTAGCCCGGGCAACAAAGTGAGACTGTGTCTCAAAAAAAAAAAAAAACTTCAACCTATGAGTTGTTTCTGAAGAAACAATTTTCTTCACGCATCCATAGAAGTTCTACCTCTGGTGAGGATGCTGTGAACATTGTTGAAATGACAGCAAAGGATTTAGAATATTACATAAACTTAGTTAATAAAGCAGTGGTTGGGTTTGAGAGAATTGACTCCAATTTTGAAAGAAGTTCTGTTGTGTGGGTAAATGCTATCAAACAGCATGAGAAATCTGTCATGAAAGGAAGAGTCAATGGATGTAGCATACTTCATTGTTGTCTTATTTTAAGAAATTGCTGCAGCCACCCCAACCTTCAGCAACTGCTGTTCTACCAGCAGCTGTCAACGTTAAGGCAAGACCTCCACCAGCAAAAATATTACAGTTCACTGAAGGCTCAGATGATCATTAGCATTTTTTAGCAAGAAAGTATTTTTTAATTAAGGTATGTACTTTTAGGCATAATGCTGTTGCACACTGATAGACTACAGTATAGTATAAATGTAACTTTTATATGCACTGAGAAACCAATGCATATAAACCACTGGGAAAATTTTGTATGATTTGCTTTATTGCAATATTTGCTCTATTTCCAAGGCCTGAAACTGAACCTCCAATATCTCTGAAGTATGCCTATATCTACTTGTAATTCTGAAGTCTGGCCCAATATTATTTCTCCTTCCTTCCTGTCTTAGATTTCTGCCATGTCCTCTGCCCATTTGGAAACCATATACTTGTGCAGACATTACATTCAATATTTTGTTTCTTCAGATGCCATCATTAATGAGAACTATGACTACCTGAAGGGGTTCTTAGAAGACCTAGCACCTCCAGAGCACAGCAGCCTAATTCAGGACTGGGAAACATCTGGACTTGTTTACCTGGACTATATTCGGGTCGTTGAAATGCTCCACCATGTACAACAGGTACCTGAGTTCCTTTAGCCACTGCCTAGTTTTCCTTTTCTCAGGCCCTTAAATTTTCAGAAACCCCAAAAGGCATTAGTATGTATATACTTAAAAACTCATTGCCAGAGACAGCACTGTTAAAGCAGGTGGGACTTTTTTATTTTTATTTTTTTAATTTTTTATTTCAGCATATTATGGGGGTACAAATGTTTAGGTTACATATATTGTCTTTGCCCTGCCTGAGTCAGAGCTTCAAGCTCTGATGAGGCTAATTTTATGTAGTTAGGTTGACAATGTATTAAAACTTTAAAACACTTTATTACCAACTAATATGTGCAATAGACATTCCTGAGGCTTGCCTGTAGGCAGTCCCCTCCTCTTGTTCAGCCCTAGTTAAAGTGAGAAGCTCAGGGATGAGATATAGAGTAAAAGCAGAGATTTGGTTAGGAATATTGTTTCACTAATTGTTTTGCATGTTTTAAAATTGCAAATGTGGTTTTTATAAGTCTTCATTAAAATGTGTTGAGTCAGTCTTGATAGTCATAAGATAGGTCTCCATTGCTTGCTTATAGCACAAAAAACAAACTCATAAGTACAGGATTTAAGTCCCTTTATAGGCTTTTACCTTTTACTCCTACGTTAATTCCTAACACTCATATTCCACATCTCAGCCTTGCTAGCTTGTGCCACTCACACTTAGTTACCTGTGGTGTTTTCAACAAACCATATTATATTCCACTCTTTACCTAGCATATTTATATTCATCCTTTAAGATCTAGATTGCTGTTAATTCTATTTCTCCCTCCTTTTCCCCCAGAGAGTTAATTTGTACTTTGTTTTTTACTACCAAAACACTTGATATATTTTTCTACTAGCGTATTGCCTGTCAGACCGTATTGTAGTTATTTATTCATATCTCCAGGTTGCCATAAGCCCTACTTTTAGGAAGGTCTTTTTTATTTTAAGGTTAAAGGCAATAGAGTATAGAAGTTAAGAGCTCAAGTTCTGGTCCAGGAACGGTGGCTGACATCTATAATTCCAGCACTTTGGGAGATAAAGGCAAGAGGATTGCTTGAGGCCAGGAGTTCAAGACCAGTCTGGGCAACACAGTGGGACCTCACCTCTACAATTTTTTTAAATAAGCTGGATGTGGTGGTGAATGCCTGTAGACCTAGCTCCTCAGCAGGCTGAGGTAGGGGGATCATTTGAGCCCAGGAGTTTGAGGCTGTAGTGAGCTGTGATCACCCTGAACTCAACCTCAGCAACAGAGCAAGACCCTGTCTCAACAAAATAAAAATAAAAAAATAAACCTATATTCTGGGATTAAGAGTCTTAGGGCCAGGCGTGGTGTAATCCTAGCACTCTGGGAGGCTGAGGCGGGCAGATCGTTTGAGCTCAGGAGTTCAAGACCAGCCTG
>NW_012147897.1:1824628-1827934 GCF_000956105.1 Propithecus coquereli
ATTAACCAGGTATGGTGGCGCATGCCTGTAGTCCCAGCTACTCGGGAGGCTGAGGCAGAAGGATTGCTTGAGCCCAGGAGTTTGAGGTTGCAGTGAACTAGGCTGATGCCATGGCACTCTAGCCCAGGCAACAGGGTGAGACTCTTGTCTCAAAAAAAAAAAAAAAGAGTCTTAGGTTCAATTCATGTCTCTCACATTCACTAGCTATATAACCCTGAACAAGTTAACTAACTTCTCTTTATCTCTCATCTGATTGAAGAAAACCAGGGAGTGGGGTGGACAGTGGCACAGATTATAGTGCATATTCTGACAGGGTATTCAAAAAGATTAAACAAAATATACATAAATTGTTTAGCACAGTACCTTTCACATACTAAACATTTAATAATTATTATCTATTATTATCCTCATTAAAGTTCTAACTCCTAGCACAATACCTGGCACACAATAGGCATAATTCAGTGTTTGCTAGATTGGGATGAATTAAGATCATCATCCCTAAATAATCTCTGAAGAAATCCCTTTCTAATTCAACATTGGTTAATCCATTTACACAACCTAGTTATTGAGACAGTTATTTCACTGTGTGCAAAGTACTGTAGTGGATGTAAAGGTAAACAGTATGTACACTAATAATTTGGTGAGGGAGATATATATAAATCAGTCCACAATTAGTATAGCATGATTATCATAGAGATTAAGCAAAGAGCACTATCAATATAGTAGCAGCAATAAAAGGAGTACCTAACCCAGTCTGAATCAGCAAAGTTTTTTAGAAGTGACATCTGAACTCTTATGGAACAAGAGTAGGGAAGAGTGCTCAAGCAGATGGAACAGCATGAGTAGAGATCCAGAGGTCAGAGAGATTATATATAGTGCTTCCAGGGAACTTTTAATAGGAATAGGTTCAGTGGTTTTGGAGTATGGAGTGGAAAGGAATGGGGCCATGTAGATGTGGTAAAGCCACAAATACCTCTCACCAGAACTACTACAGTATCTTCCTAATTGATCTCTCTGCTTCTACTCTTGCTCCTCTACATTCGTTTCCATACATCAACCAGAGTGATCTTTTTTAGTATACAAATCATATTCTCTTGCTCTTGTATAAAACCCTCTAATGGCTTTTCATCTTTCTTAGAATAAAGTGTTCCTTATCAAGTCTTACAAAGCTCTGTATCAATAATTCTTACTTTTTTTGTGCCGTGGACCCCCTTAGCAGTCTGACGAATAAGCCCATAGATGGATCTCTTCTGAGAATAATGTTTTTAAATGCATAGGATTACAAAGGAAACTGATTATATCAAAATACATTTATCAAAATATTAAAAATGTGTGGGCCAGGCACAGTGGCACATGACTGTAGTCCCAGCTACTCAGGAGGCTAAGGCAAGAGGATCACTTGAGCCCAGATGTTTCAGACTATTGTGCACTAGGATTGTGCCTGCGGATAGTCACTACACTCCAGCCTGGGTGACATAGCAAGACCCCATCTCTTAACAACAAAAAAAGAAAATTACAGAATAGTTACGTAGGCTTTAATAACATCTTTAATGATAAAGCTTTAACAGCGGATCTGCTAACTACTATAATGTTGAAGTACTGTATTTTAAGATCTATAATAACTATAATGTGATATAAAAGCTGTGATTTTTGTTGATAAAGTCACAATGTAGCTAATAGCTACATCATAATTAAATGAAATACCAATTTTTAGTTAAAAATTAGTAAAAATAAAGATAAGATTTTTTCCAAGTCTAAGTTCACAGATCCGATGAATTCTGTGAACCCTATGTTAACATCTCCTGCTATATAAAACCTCTCCAGTTTTATCTTATTCTGTTCTTCTCCTTACCTTACATTTCATCATGTAAACTTCTTTGAGTTTCCACCTTAAGGAGTTTTAGCTGTTCTCTTTGCCTGAAAAGTTTGGCCTTGTCCTTGTTATTCAGTTCTCAAGTTAGATATGACTACCTTACAGAAGCCTTTCTTGGTTCCCCAGTCTGAAGTAGCCGTCCAGTTTAGATTGTCTACATGGCTTGTGATTCTTCAGGATTTATTACTATCTGGTATTTCCTTGTTTATTTTGTATCAGTTTCATGCGAGCAAAAACCTTGTCTTATCTTGTTCATCACCTTTTTTTTTTTTTATTTCAGCATATTATGGGGGTACAAATGTTTAGGTTACATATATTGTCTTTGCCCTGCCTGAGTCAGAGCTTCAAGCTCTGATGAGGCTAATTTTATGTAGTTAGGTTGACAATGTATTAAAACTTTAAAACACTTTATTACCAACTAATATGTGCAATAGACATTCCTGAGGCTTGCCTGTAGGCAGTCCCCTCCTCTTGTTCAGCCCTAGTTAAAGTGAGAAGCTCAGGGATGAGATATAGAGTAAAAGCAGAGATTTGGTTAGGAATATTGTTTCACTAATTGTTTTGCATGTTTTAAAATTGCAAATGTGGTTTTTATAAGTCTTCATTAAAATGTGTTGAGTCAGTCTTGATAGTCATAAGATAGGTCTCCATTGCTTGCTTATAGCACAAAAAACAAACTCATAAGTACAGGATTTAAGTCCCTTTATAGGCTTTTACCTTTTACTCCTACGTTAATTCCTAACACTCATATTCCACATCTCAGCCTTGCTAGCTTGTGCCACTCACACTTAGTTACCTGTGGTGTTTTCAACAAACCATATTATATTCCACTCTTTACCTAGCATATTTATATTCATCCTTTAAGATCTAGATTGCTGTTAATTCTATTTCTCCCTCCTTTTCCCCCAGAGAGTTAATTTGTACTTTGTTTTTTACTACCAAAACACTTGATATATTTTTCTACTAGCGTATTGCCTGTCAGACCGTATTGTAGTTATTTATTCATATCTCCAGGTTGCCATAAGCCCTACTTTTAGGAAGGTCTTTTTTATTTTAAGGTTAAAGGCAATAGAGTATAGAAGTTAAGAGCTCAAGTTCTGGTCCAGGAACGGTGGCTGACATCTATAATTCCAGCACTTTGGGAGATAAAGGCAAGAGGATTGCTTGAGGCCAGGAGTTCAAGACCAGTCTGGGCAACACAGTGGGACCTCACCTCTACAATTTTTTTAAATAAGCTGGATGTGGTGGTGAATGCCTGTAGACCTAGCTCCTCAGCAGGCTGAGGTAGGGGGATCATTTGAGCCCAGGAGTTTGAGGCTGTAGTGAGCTGTGATCACCCTGAACTCAACCTCAGCAACAGAGCAAGACCCTGTCTCAACAAAATAAAAATAAAAAAATAAACCTATATTCTGGGATTAAGAGTCTTAGGGCCA
>NW_012147897.1:1827984-1939933 GCF_000956105.1 Propithecus coquereli
GGCTAGAGTGCCGTGGTGTCAGCCTAGCTCACAGCAACCTCAGACTCCTGGGCTTGAGCAATCCTTCTGCCTCAGCCTCCTGAGTAGCTGGGACTGCAGGCAAGCGCCACCATGCCCGGCTAATTTTTTCTGTATATTTTTACTTGTCTGATTAATTTCTTTCTATTTTTAGTAGAGACGGGGTCTCGCTCTTGCTCAGGCTGCTTTCGAACTCCTGAGCTTAAACAGTCCACCCACCTCGGCCTCCCAGAGAGCTAGGATTACAGGCGTGAGCCACCGCGCCCAGCCTCATGAGCCTATTGATCAAAATTGGAGTCACGGAAGTAGATCACAACACATAGGGAGAATATATAGGGTGAGAAGAGGGCCTGTGGTATTTTAAAGAGGGCTATGACCTTGGAGTCAGGAGACCTAAAGTAAATGCTAATTTGGGCTCCATTTTTTACTACTTGTGTGCTCATAAGTCACATCATCTCTCTAAATCCAGATTTATCTAGATTTTTGGTGCCACGTTAATGCTTGCTAGTTACATGGTTCATGAATCGTGATCTCAAGACTTGCCTAGTCCAAGACTCCGTACACTGTTACCTTCCTGTTGTGAATTACTGCTATTGAAGTGCCTTGTCCTCAACTACTAGGCTAGATGGTAGTTGCATGGCACTGCACCAGCTTCTTGGGTTTTCCCGTCTCTCACTTCACTGTTTCAGAGTTTTGTCTAATCTGTGGGTAGGATTGGAGTGATGAGAACTCCTCTTGGATTAATTAGTTTCTTTGCTGCTTTGTAGGTGGATTGCTCAGGTTATGAGCTGGAACAGTTACACACTAAAGTGACTTCACTGTGCAACCGGATAGAGCAGATCCAGTGTTACAATGCCAAGGATCGCCTAGCTCAGTCAGGTATACCTCTAGCCTCTCCCCACTTCCTGCCTGTTTGCTTCCTTCTTTATGAGTATCACACCCCACCCCGTATCCTTGGTGCTCACTCTACTTTTTCTGTCTAGACATGGCCAAACGTGTAGCCAACCTGCTGCGGGTGGTACTGAGTCTGCAGCATGCTCCTGATATGACCTCCGATTCAACACCAGACCCTCAGCGAGTCCCTTTGCGCCTGTTGGCTCCCCACATTGGCCGGCTCCCCATGCCTGAGGACTACGCCTTGGAGGAACTGCGCAGCCTCACACAGTCCTATCTTCGAGAACTGACTGTTGGAAGCCAGTGAGCCCCAGGCTCTTCGCACCACACTCACATGCCCGTTCACACTCAGCACACGGAGGTTCCCTGCATTGTTTTGATTGGCACTGTTCGCCATTCTCTGGGTTGGCTATGGAATCCACTCTCCCTTCCTCCAGTTGTTCAGGGCTTTTCTTAATACTGAATACAGCATAAGGGCTTCTAGAACCCGAAAAAGGAGGCAAATCTCCTTTTACCATCCTCAAGACCATTGTTTTTTCCTTGTCTTTTTAAAAAGGGTCAATAAAGCCCCTTGGCAGATTCTTGACAGAATCCCCAGAAAACCAGGGAATCCTTTTCCATTCCCAGCCATTCTGGATCTTGGGAACCCTCCATGCCAACCTGCTACCCTACTCCTACCAGCCCTTTTATACTATAGAGAAGTGAGACAGTTTATGGGACAAATGTGTTGGCCTAGGACTGTCCTTCCTTAGCAGATGAACTATGCAAAGGAGGAACGGGAATCTGTCTTTTAAGTAGCTTGGTTAGTTAACACTGAATTTTCGAGTCAAAGAGGGTTGGCCTGTATTAGGAAACAACAAGGTCTTTCCAACACATTTAGGGTAGCAGTGAGTGCCTGCCATTGAGCGACCAATCTTCGAGGCTTGTTTTGTTCCTGCCTTGAATGTTCCATGAACACCATACCTTCCCTACTACCATGTGCAGCAGCCCTTCGTCACATATCACATGTCTCTGGGAAGCTCCTAGAATTCAGTTTCATCCCTGGTTTTCAGTCATCTTTCTGGGACTCTGGATTTGCCTGAAGAGTTTGGATAAAAAATGGCAGGTTGGGTATCCCTCCCTGTTCTTCCCATATTAATCCCCAAGCATTTTCCACCCCCTATCTTCCCTCCCAGAGTAAAACCATCACCGAGGCAGGCAAACAGCTGGGTTGTAGGTGCAGGCAGAGGGCCTTTGCTACACTGCTGCCAGCTACGGGGGAGCCCCAGGTAATGGCCTGAGACAGTTCATGCTAGAGCTGTCACAGGCAATATGGCCACCCCGGGGTCTTTATGCATGAAGATTATGTAAAGGTTTTTATTAAAAAATATATATATATAAATAAATGATCTAGATTATTTTCCTCTTTTTCTGAAGCTACTTTCTTAAAAAAAAAAATAAATAAATGTTTATAGCATTCCTGGTATTGGCTTTCCCTTTGTATTTTTGAGCCTTCTTGCCCCAAGGATCTTTTATGATGGCATTGATTGTAGCCTGTTTTTAAATTTGCAGTCTGTATGAAGACAGGCCATGGGTTAAAGAGAGAACAATTTGGTGCTAAACTGAGATACAGACCAGCCCAAAGACTAGATTTATAAGGACATATTTGGGGGCAAGGGAGTTGATTATTGATTGATACTACTGTACATATATTTATGCACATAGATTCCCAGTGGAGGTCTGAAATTGCCCAATGGAATACGCTTACCGTGCAAAGCCTCCTTGCTCTTCTATTCTGGTGCTTTTTGTTTGTAAACCTTGGCTGACACCTCTTTTCTAAACTCAGATTCCTTCGCATAAAGATGTTAATGATCCCTGATGTTGCTGCTTCACAGAGAGCTATTTTTGAGAGGTATCAAATGAGCAACATGAGAACTATTGAGATCTTTTGATTTGTCAAACCGAAGATGTGAGCAAATTCTAATTAGAATTAAGCCAAAGACTTTTAGGACATCAGGGAATTCAGATATGAGAAAGCAGAGTGGGCCTGCCCCTGTGGCTGGTCCCTGAGGATAAATGTTACTCAGCTGGGAATCTCCCTCCATGACTGACTTGCTGTGTGATCCTGAGTGAGTCACAGCAGAGCGGGACTTCTAGCAAAGAATTGTTGACCTTTCCTCACCAGAGGAGTTTTTCAATAAGTGAGTGTGCATAGAAATGGTTATCCTTTAACAGTGATAAGAATTGTGAATTTGTGCAATATTTCCTCTTAGAGCAAGTATTATTTTCTTTATATTAAGAAAGGCTCTCAATCAAATGTTTATCACAGAAGCCATGTGACATGATAGAGAACAGACTTCCAGTTCAAGGTAAAAGTGATGAACAATCTCTTCTACATCTCCAAATCCCATGAAAATAAAAAGAAAAATACGTTTTAATTTCTCAAAAATATAAAGCAAAAACCAGTTTTCTCAAGACTCAACTGCTGTATAATCTACAATCTTATTACAACATCCAAAATAACTAATTTTCTCAGCAGAATGCTGGAGTAGATGTTTTACTCTTTTTCTTTTCCTTTTTTTTTTAGAGACAGGGTCTCATTCTGTCACCTAGGTTGGAGTGCAATGGCCTCAAACTCCTGGGCTCAAGTGATCCTCCTGCCTCAGCCTCCTGAGTAGCTGGGACTACAGGTGTGCACCACGACACCTGGCTAATTTATTTTTATTTTTGTGGAGATGGGGTCTTGCTATGTTGTTCAGGTTGGTCTCAAATTCCTGGCCTCAAAGTGATCCCCCTACCTGGGCCTCCCAAAGTGCTGAGATTACAGGTGTGAGCCACCACACCCAGCCTTAAACCTTGTATTGTATTTTCACCCCCACACAAGTAAAATAGTGTAATGAATTCAACATCTGTTGCATTTTCTTGTCTTATTTCATGTTTTCCCCCATTCTTACTCCTACCCACCCCACACTGGTATTCCTGAGACAGATCTCTGATCAATACCCAAGCATTTCTAACAAATGTGTTTTTATAAACAATTATACCATTGTCATGCTTAAAAAAATTAACCATAATTCCTAAACTCAATTATTGCATTTCTGCTAAGTCTCCCTCATTTATTTATTTATTTTGCGTGTGCCGCCATACTTGGTTAATTTTTTTTATTTTTTGTAGAGACAGGGTCTCAGCTATGTTTATTGCCCAGGTTGGTCTTGAACTCCTCAAGTAATCTTCCCACCTGGGACTCCCAAAGTGCTGGGATTACAAGTGTGAGCCACTGCATCTGGCCAATCGATCTTATTTCTTAAATTATATTATGCATACCTCTATTTTGTTTTTAAATGAGTCAGTATAGTTGTAGTACAGAAAGGGATGAACTCATTACTGCAACTATCTATGTTCAAATCCTAAGTCCACTGTTATTAATATGTGCTATGGAATCTTGGGTGAATTATTCCTGTGTCTCGGTCACCTTTTGTTTTATAAAATAAAAACAATAATGGTATCTAAAGGGTGCTGTGAGTGATATGAATTAATTTATGTTAAGGTATTTAGAACAATGCCCAAATTATATTAACTATTCAAATTATCATTGTTTAACATGTCCAATATCTGTGATCTCTTTCTTGTTTCTGCAGTCGTTTTCTTGTTTCAGCTAACTCTCACTCATGATAGGTTATGACTTTTTTGGTAACTGTTTATTGAGATATAATTCACATGTCATACAATTACCCATTTGATATATACAGTTATTTTTGCAGTATTCACAGAGTTGTGCAACGATCATCACAATCAGTTTTAGAATATTTTCATAACCCCTCAAATAAAACCCTGAAGTCTTTAGCCATTATCCCCCAATCTTCCCGGCCTAAATTTTAATAACCACTAATTCTAGTATCTATTGATTTGCCAATTCTGGACATTTTATATAAAGGGAATCACACAGTATGTGATCATGTGACTGGCTTCTTTCACTTAATATTTCAAGGTACGATCACATTGTAGCGTGTATCAGTACTTTGTTCCTTTTTATGGTCAAGTAATAATCCATTTTACAACATCTTCTTAAGAGCCAGGATCTTGCTATGTTGCCCAGGCCAGAGTGCAATTGCATTTCACAGGCATGATCACAAGAACACTATAGCCTTGAACCCTTGGGCTCAAGTGATCCTCCTCTCTCAGCCTCCCGAGTAGGTGAGACTACAGGCACACACCACTTGCCCATTTTTTCATCATTTGAATGACATTTGTATTGTTTCCATGTTTCTATTTTGTGACTACTGTAAACAACGCTGGTATGGACATACTGGTACAAGTTTCTGTGTGGATGTATTTTCATTTCTTCATTTCACTTAGAAGTGAAATTGCTGGGACATACGGAAACTCAGTCTATGCAAAACTTTTCCAAAGTGGCTGCACCAATTTACATTCTCACTAGCAACATATGAGGGTTCTGATTTCTCCAAATCTTCACCAGGACTTATTACCGTTTATCATTTTGGTTACAGCCATCCTAGCGGATGTGAAGCTCAGTATCTGATTGTACTTTTTGATTTGCGTTTCTCTGGTGCTATGGTCTGAATGTTTGTGCCCCCATCCCCAAATTCGTATGTTGAAACCTAATCACAAATGTGGTGGCGTGAGGTGGTGGGGTCTTTGAGAGATGATTAGGTCATAATGGTGGAGGCCTCATGAATGAGATTAATTCCCTTATGAAAGAGGCTCCAGAAAGCTACCTTGCCCTTTCCACCATGTGAGGACACTGCAGAAAAGTGCCATCTGTGGAATCAGGAAACAGGCCCTCACCAGACACTGAATCTGCTGGTATCTTGATCTTGGATTTACCAGGCTCCAAAACTGAGAAATAAATTTCTCTTGTTTATAAGCTACCCAGTCTGCGATATTTTGTTATAGTAGCCCAAATGCACAAAGACACTTGATGACTAACAATGTTGAGCATCTCGTTTTGTGTTCATTGGCCACTTGTATATCTTTTTTTGAGAAATGTGTATCTTGTATATCTTTTTTGAGAAATTCTTTATCTATTTTTCAAAAGTTTTGTAGCACTTTAAAAATTGGGATATACTTCACGTAATATAAAGTTCGCCATTTTAAAGTGTACACTGTAGTGGGTTTTAGTACATTCACTATTGTGCAACTAACACCACCAGTTCTAAAACATTTCCATTCCTCCCTAAGTAAATCCCATTTCTGTTGGCAGTTATTCCCAATTTGCCTCCACCCCCATGCACTGGATGTTTGCCTATTTATGGATGTTTCACATAAATGAAATACAATATGGGGACTTTGAGTCTGGCTTCTTAGCATAATGTTTCCCAGGTTCATCCATGTTGTAGCGTGTTAAAGTACTTCATTACTTTTTATAGCTAAGTAATATTCCATTTTCTGGATATTCCATATTTTGTTAATCCATTAATGCCATCCGTATATCTTCTTCCATGTGTATCTTTTGTCCAAATTTGTAACTGGATTGTTTGTTTTCTTGAGATTTTAATAGTTCTTTAATATAGTAAGACCCCATCTCTATAAAAAAATTTAAAAATTAGCTGGGTGTGGGGGCGTACACCTGTAGTCTCAGCTACTTGGGAGGCTAAGGTAGGAGGATCACTTAGGCCTAGGAGTTCAAGGCTGCAGCAAGCTATGATTGGGCCTCTGCACTCCAGCCTGGGCAACAGAGCAAGACCCTGTCTCAAAAATAAATAAATAAAAATTAAAATACTCATTTGCCAAACCCAAGGTTACCTAGATTTTCTCCTATGTCATCTTCTAAAAGTTTTGTAGTTTTGCATTTTACATTTAGGTCTATGATCCATTTTGAGTTAATTTTTGTGAAAGATGTGTAAAATTTATGTCGATTCAGTTTTTGGTTTTGTCGTGGATATCTCATTGTTCCAACACCATTTGTTGAAAAGACCATCCTTTCTCCATTGAATTGCCTTTGCTCCTTTGTCAAAGATCGATTGACTATATTTGTGTTGATCTATTTTGAGGCTCTTTATTCTGTTCCATTGATCTGTGTGTCCATTCCTTATCAATACCACATTGTCTTTATTACTGTAGCCTTACAGTCAGTCTTGAAGTTGGGTGGTGTCATTCCTTCAACTTTGCTCTCCTTCTTCAGTATTGTATTGGCTATTCTGGGTCTGTTGCTTTTCCATATAAACTTCAGAATCTGTTGATATCCATAAAATCACTTGCTGTGATTTTGAATGAAATTGCATTCAATCTACATATCAAGTTGGAAAGAAATGACATCTTAACAATTTTGAGTGTTCTAGCCATGAACACTGAATTTTTATTTACCTCTTTTTTTTCATTTCATCAGAATTTTGTAGTTTTCCTCATATAGATCTTGTATATATTTTATGAGATTTATTCCTAAGTATTTTTTTGCTGCTAACTTCAATGGTGATGTGTTTTTAATTTCAAATTCTAATTGTTCATTGCTGGCACATAAGAAAGCAATTGACTTTTTTTTTTTTTTTTTTTTAGACAGAGTCTCACTCTGTTGCCCGGGCTAGAGTGCTGTGGCGTCAGCCTAGCTCACAGCAACCTCAAACTCCTAGGCTCAAGCGATCCTTCTGCCTCGGCCTCCCGAGTAGCTGGGACTACAGGCATGCGCCACCATGCCCGGCTAGTTTTTTCTATGTATTTTTAGCTGTCCAATTAATTTCTTTCTATTTTTTTAGTAGAGACAGGGTCTCACTCTTGCTCAGGCTGGTCTCGAACTCCTGAGCTCAAAGGATCCGCCCGCCTCAGCCTCCCAGAGTGCTAGGATTACAGGCGTGAGCCACCACGCCGGCCAGCAATTGACTTTTGTATATTAACTTTGTATTGTGTAACCTTGCTATAATCACTTACTAGTTCCAGTAATTTTTTTGTTGATTCTTTGGGATCTTCTATATAAACGATCATATAATTTGCAAACAGTTTTATTTCTTCCTTCCCAATCTGTATACCTTTTATCTCTTTTTCTTGTCTTATTGAATGAACTAGGACTTCAATATAATGTTGAATAGGAGTGGTGAGAGGAGACATCCTTACCTTGTTCTGATCTTAGGGGGAAAGCTTCTACTTTCTTACCATTAAGTATAATGTTAGCCGTAGGGGGCTTTTTTTGTAGTAGTTCTTTAACAAGTTGAGGAAGTTCCCCCCTATTCCTAGATTGATGAAAGTTTTTAGTAGGAATGGGTGTTGGATTTTGTGAAACATTTCATTTTGAAATGATTGTGCAACATCCAGAGGGAGATGTTGGGAAGGTGGTTGGATATAAGCATCCAGGGACTGGTGGCTGTAGAAAGAGAAGTGAATCACTGGTGTGTCCACGATACCTGCAGTCATAGCCGTGGATATGATTGCCAGGGAAGTATATGTAGCTGTCAGTCAGGCAACTGGCTGACTTGGACAAAAGTAATAAAAATGTTGTGCACAATAAATACCTGTGAATCTAAATTTGTGTTCCTAAAGATATCCTGACTAACTCACTGCGACCATAGTGTAAATACTGCCTGCTGTACCTTAGCCACTCTGGTAGACCCTTGCCTTGCACTATGGGGTTATCTCATTTAATCCTTACAACTTGCAAGGTGAGTACCGTTAATCCCATTATCCAGATCGAGAAAACTGAAACCCAGAGTTTCAATATCTTACCCAGGTCAGACAACTCCTAAGACAGAATTGAAAGTAATTCTAAAGCCAATGCTTTCCCTACCAGTCCACACTGCCCACGGTGTTTGGGCACAGCAAAAAATGAGGCTCAGATCAGACAGCTGTAGGGACTCTGAGGAAAGGATACCTCCTGCTCTGCCGAGGCTCAGTACTACTCCCACCAGGAGGGGAGAGCTTGCCTGGCACATGGTGCCTAGCCTGATGTGTTTGGTCCCTCACTGGGAGGAGAGCTGCAGGTCTAAAGGGAGCCTCCAGACCTCAGGCAATAGTGGCAGAGCTGGGAGGACAGTTGCCCATCCATGGCCCAGTCCCTCACACCCTTAAGCCCTAGTCTTCCACAGATCCTGACCCCAGCAAACCTGTACTTTCCAACCCCCTCGGATGGGCCTGATCTGAGCCTGGGTGCTGCTTTACAGCATTTGAATAATTCAGGTCCCAGAGGCCTGAGGTGTCAGTTTCAGTTGCTCTGTTGCCATGGGCACAGGTGTCCCAACCCTGCAATTAAGCTAATGAGAAGAGCAAAGAGGCCCCCCCCACCTCCTGTGCCTTAGACCCCTCAGGGCTGATAAAGTCCCTGTCCCTTGTTCTGCTGAGAGAGCAACAGGCACAGCTAGATTCCAGGTGTGCAGGGTTGCAGGAAGGAGGAGAGGTGGGATGAAATAGAAGTAGGGAAAAGGAGAGAGACTGGAAAGAGACAGACAGAGGAAGATCAGAGTCAGGAAGGCTGAGAGACCAAGAAAGAGTTACAGAGAGAAGACAAAAGGAAATAGAAACAGTAAAAGGCAAGGGGGCAGGGGCCAGAAGAGGCAAGGACCAGCAGAGGAGAAACAACAGATGCCAAGGACCAAGTACTAAAATCCAAGGGCAGGTACAAATAAGAGGGTCAGATAACCAGAAGGGCTACAGGGCTCCCTGGAGGGTGGGCGGACCCACCAGAGATCTCAGTCTTACTTCTGACTTCTAGGTACTGGCCGCAACATCCTGCCGGCTGGGCCTGATTTTGTCCTAGGTCTGGCCAGGAGGCCTGACACCCAGAGACCGACCCCACCTCTTGCTCTGGCCAGGCCATGGGGCCCAGGAACCACCACCTCAGCCTGAGCCTTCTGCTCCTGTTCCTACTCCCTCCAGGTATGAAGCTCAGTAAACCAGCCCTGGCATCTCCTGGTCTCACTGGTATTCCTGTCCTCCCCAGATCTCTCTCCACATGGTCTCTTTCTCCTCAGCACCTGTGCTGAGAGCAAGCTCTCTATGAGGGGAGTATGGAGGACAGGGGTGCTGAAGAGGGGGAGAGGAGACATGCCTGGCTGGGGTGGGACGTTGAAGGGGGAGCTTCCAGAGATAGGGCTGGAAAAGTAAGAGGGGCCAGATCATGATGGGCCTGAAGGCCAGGCCACTGCTTTATCATGCAGCCAGTGGGGAGCCACTGCCTGCTCAGATGTGCATGTTTAAAAGCTTGATCTGTTGGAAATGTGGAGGGAGGTAGAGGAAGGTGAGCCTGGGGATGGGGCGGGGGCAGAGAGGAGCCTGCTTCTACTGTGGTTCAAGCTGGGGAGGATGGATTCAAGAGATGTTTAACAAAATTTGGGGGATTTGAGTGATCTGACAAGATTTGGAGGTTGGTTGGATTGCAGCAGGAGGAGGAGGGAGAGGGAAAAGGGAAGGATAATTCCCAGGTTTCTGGCTGAGGTCACTGGGGTGACCTCAGCTGTTTGCTGAGATAGGGAACACAGGCTAAGAGCAGGAGCATAAGAAGTGAGTTCATATTTTGGACCTACAGAGTTTAAGGTGTCTGTAAGAAATTCAGGAGCACATTGCAGTATATACGGATCTGGAGCTCAGGAGAAGAACTTGAGCTGCAGCAAGAGAGCAGCCAAGGACAGGATTCTGGGGAACAATATTTAAGTCAGGGACTGAAGAAAATGTGTGGCAGGAAAGCCTAGGGAAGAGTGTGTTTTCAGAAAGGGGGAGTGTCCCGTAGTATCAGAAGCTTTGA
The DNA here is from genome assembly GCF_000956105.1 of Propithecus coquereli. Taxonomy (NCBI): domain Eukaryota; kingdom Metazoa; phylum Chordata; class Mammalia; order Primates; family Indriidae; genus Propithecus; species Propithecus coquereli. The sequence goes on from NW_012147897.1 coordinate 1,838,558, forward strand.
AAACCAACTGCAGTGCAGATGGAGAAGTAGAAACAGGTTTGAGAGACTGGCGAGGGGGCCAGGGGGTATGCCCGGGTGAAAGTCTGGACTCCTGTGGGCTATCTGGGTCCCTCTAGCATTCGCAGCAGGGCAAGCAGAATCTGTCCCGGGAAGGGAAGGGAAGGGAAGGGGAAGAAATTTGTCAGCCTTGCTCCAGAAGATAATACCAATCCACTCTATGGCCTTTACCTCATCCGTCCCTAGAGGCAGCTCAGGGAGAACTAGAGCCACAGCTAGAGTGACAGAGGGAGACATCGGAGACCCATTCAGAAGGCTCTGAGACAGTGGAGTAAGTGATAGGGCCCCAGCCTTGGGAGTGGAGGGTGTGAGCAGAGGTCCCCAGACTAGGGTCACAGATAGACAACCCTTCTTACTGATCTCCCAGAGTGCTTGGGAGCTGAGGGCAGGCTGGCTCACAAGCTGTTCCGGGACCTCTTTGCCAACTACACAAGTGCCCTGAGACCTGTGGCAGACACAGACCAGACTCTGAATGTGACCCTGGAGGTGACGTTGTCCCAGATCATCGACATGGTGCGTTATGGTGGTGGTATAGCTGTGGAGTGTTTACCTGTAACAGCATCAAGGAACAAAAAGGGGAGAGGCTGGGATTATCCTCCAAGCAATTCTTTTTCTGTAAATGTTTATTTTTTTAATGGGTGCAGAACCTTCTGCAGCCGCCACCCTTTTTGTGTAAATGTTAATTATTAACAACAATGATAAAAGTTACTAACTATAGGGTACTAACTCTTGGTGCCCACCACTTTGCACACTTGAATTTACTGAATCCCCCCTAAGCAGGGATTATATAACTGCCGATGAAGCTGAGGCCCAGAGAACAGAAGGTCACATAGCAAGGTCAGGCCTGGGTGGGACTGGACTGTATGGGCAAGCTGGGTTTGTGGATGCTGACCAGAGCCCTACAGGTGAGTGTGTGCAAATGGGAGGGTATGCAAATACATGTGTCCACATCTGTGCCCATTCCCTGCCCCCCACTAGGATGAGCGGAACCAGGTACTGACCCTGTACTTGTGGATCCGGCAGGAGTGGACAGATGCCTACCTACGATGGGACCCTGATGCCTACGGTGGCCTGGATGCCATCCGCATCCCCAGCAGTCTTGTGTGGCGGCCAGACATCGTACTCTATAACAAGTACTGCCCTCCCCTCCTACCCCTCACCAGAGTTGCCCCTAGCCCTGGATATGCCTGATCCACCCTCCCCACCACTAACCTGGTTGCTATGCCACCCTGGAAACTTTCCCCAGGACCCTTCCAGGATACCAGGAGCTCACAGCCCCTGCATGGCACTCCCACTTTAGGCTGCACCAGGCCAAACCAGCCTAATGTCTCTTGGGAACCCACTGTGTGTGGTCCAGGGCCAGTTCTGTCTCTCCAAGAGAGATGTCTGGGACACAAGTGCCGCTCTATGGCACACTCCACCCTTCCAGGCCAGCTCTGTGTCTCCCAGGTCTCCGCAAGCGCCTATGTAAGGGTCTCTTTCCTCCAAGGCTTAGCCCTCTGGAGTATGTTTTTTTTTTTTTTAATGTCTCTTTGACTAGTTCTCAATCTCCCAGCCAACACATGGTCTGCATACTTTCCCTGAGGCCCCTCCACGAGTTTTGCAGATGACTCCCAAGGGAAGACACTATGCGGCCCAGAGCTCCCTCCAGGTTTTGCAGGGGAATTTTTACACTGCCCTGGGCTAGATCTGTGTCCCTTCTGGGCCCTTCAGGTGCCTCCCCTTCTAGGCCTCCAAAGGTAGAAGGCCCTCTCTGGGCACACTCCATCCTAGTGCTGCCCCTAGCGGCTTTGTGGCCTTAGCGCGGATCCAGTCACAGAGCCCCTTCCGGGGGTCCGCACTGGCCACTGTGGCTCCGGGGCAGCTCCTCCAGCCACGGCCACGGCAGCCTCAGTGAGCTCTGCCGCCTGCCTGCAGGGCGGACGCGCAGCCGCCGGCCTCTGCCAGCACGAACGTGGTGGTGCGGCACGACGGCGCAGTGCGCTGGGACGCGCCGGCCATCACGCACAGCTCGTGCCGCGTGGACGTGTCTGCCTTCCCGTTCGACGCGCAGCGCTGCGGCCTGACGTTCGGTTCGTGGACGCACGGCGGGCACCAGCTGGACGTGCGGCCGCGCGGCGCCGCCGCCAGCCTGGCCGACTTCGTGGAGAACGTGGAGTGGCGCGTGCTGGGCATGCCGGCGCGGCGGCGCGTGCTCACTTACGGCTGCTGCTCCGAGCCCTACCCCGACGTGACCTTCACGCTGCTGCTGCGCCGCCGCGCCGCCGCCTACGTGTGCAACCTGCTGCTGCCCTGTGTGCTCATCTCGCTGCTCGCGCCGCTCGCCTTCCACCTGCCCGCAGACTCCGGCGAGAAGGTGTCGCTCGGCGTCACGGTGCTGCTGGCGCTCACCGTGTTCCAGCTGCTCCTGGCCGAGAGCATGCCGCCTGCCGAGAGCGTGCCGCTAATCGGTGAGCGGGCTGGGCGTGGGGAGAGCCCGTGCCCTCCCCGGGTGACGTGCGTGGGTATCCACCAGTGCAGGGGCAGGGAGCCAGGACAGGGCCGGAATCAAAAGAGGGGCCCCGCTTCAGTGCACGAGAGGCGGTACATGGGAGCACAGCCTCATTTTGAGATTGAGGGGAAAGGAGAAGGCCCCTTCCGGGCATAACACCTCTCGCTGCTAGGGCCGGGAAGGAGGTGGTCTTTTCTCAAGACCTTGATGGAGAGACCGGGCGCGGTGGCTCACGCCTGTAATCCTAGCACTCTGGGAGGCCGAGGCGGGTGGATCGTTTGAGCTCAGGAGTTCGAAACCAGCCTGAGCAAGAGCGAGACCCCGTCTCTACTAAAATTAGAAAGAAATTAATTGGACAACTAAAAATATATACAAAAAATTAGCCGGGCATGGTGGTGCATGCCTGTAGTCCCAGCTACTCGGGAGCCTGAGGCAGTAGGATCGCTTGAGCCCAGGAGTTTGAGGTTGTTGTGAGCTAGGCTGACGCCACGGCACTCTAGCCGGGGCAACACAGTGAGACTCTGTCTTAAAAAAAAAAAAAAAAAGTCCTTGATGGAGAAGCGTCGCTGTCCCCAGTTCATACTAAGCAAAACATATTGAGTGCTCGCTGTGTGCCAGGCGCTCCCCCAAGCATTTGGTATTTATTAACTCAAGTAAGCATCACTACAAACCTATGAGATAGGTTCTCTTGTTATCCCAGTTGTACATAAAGGATCAGCATCTTGCATCAGATCATGCCCGTAACTATTTGGGAGCGTGAGTTTTCATGGATTGTGTGCGAGTGCAACCTCCAGCGGCCAGGGCAACAATTGGGGAGCGGACAGCTTCTGACAACCCACTTGTAGGCATGAAGGATGGGGAGAACTTGGCCCTTACCTCCTTCCTGCTCCCTCCATTGGGCTTGGAGAGTCCTGAGTGCCTCATGGTGGGCTTGTTCCCATTTGTGCAGAGTGGCTGGGAAGCTCAGGACCCACACGTTCTTATTTTGGGCCCAATTGGCTCTCTCTCTTGCAGGGAAGTACTACATGGCCACTATGACCATGGTCACATTCTCCACGGCACTCACCATCCTTATCATGAACCTACATTATTGTGGTCCCAGTGCCCGCCCAGTGCCAGCTTGGGCTCGGGCCCTCCTGCTGGGACACCTGGCACGGGGCCTGTGCGTGCGGGAAAGAGGGGAGCCCTGTGGGCAGCGCAAGCCACCCAAGTCATCCTCTAGCCCCCAGCCTCCTGAGGGAGCGGCTGGCCCACAAGCAGGCCCTTGCCATGAGCCACAGTGTCTGTGCCACCAGGAAGCCTTACTGCACCATGTAGCTACCATTGCCAATATGTTCCGCAGCCACCGGGCTGCGCAGCGCCGCCACGAGGACTGGAAGCGCCTGGCCCGTGTCATGGACCGTTTCTTCCTGGGCATCTTCTTCTTCATGGCCCTGGTCATGAGCCTCCTGGTGCTGGTGCAGGCCCTGTGACGGCGGGGGCTGGGTCCAGGGATCCGCTGCAGCCACAGCACCTCCAGCCAGGGATGGCCAAGGCTAGGTGGTTGATCCTCTGATAGGCCAGCCAGTCTCTCCCACTGCTCCTAAGAGCCTGGGACACCCCCTCTTCAGGACCAGAGCTACCGACTTCACTATCCATGAGGGAGCACTCATCGTCTACATACCCTAACTAAGGGTATTACAGAGCCTGCCACTCCCCTAATTCCAGAGGAGGAACTCTAAGAAGGTCAAGATCAAAGTACAGTTTTGGCAGGACGGATTTAAATGTCCATGCTGGGTGTTAGAGCTCTTAGTGGGGAGAGTGTGGATTATTATATAAGAAACAGAACTGTCAAGTTTCCTGTCTGCCTCCCTAGGTAGCTGCTGTTGTAGTCTTGCCTGTCTCTGCTTAGGGGCTCAGGAAAGGGGATTCTTGGTCTAGTTTCCAGAGCAGGACGCTGTACAGACATTTGGCCCCAAAGCCCCAGCTCATAATAAAGTAAGTGTGTGCCTAGCAGCCCCTCAGTGTACTGTCTTACCCTTGGGCCCCTGGTGGTGCAAGTTGGGGACCAGGTCAGTCTCTCTAGAGAGAAGAACCTCAGGACTCATGGATTAGAGCACAAGTTATATCTTTGCTGACAACAAAATGAGTGGGATTTGACTGAGATCCTGGCAGAGGGCCCAGAGCTCTCTCTTCCATCTGTCCTGCTCTCTGTGCTCTGGAGTTAGGTACAGTCCACCCCATTCCCGCACGCAGGCATTTGGAGCTTGACAGCATCCAAGGTGGGGCAGTGCAGGGACCAGCCGTTCTCAGGTATAATTGTTCCTTTCTGACTTTCACACATTTCCTGGCACCACCTCTGTGCCTCAGACACAATCTCTGCCCTCAGGAAGCTCACAGTCCAACATGGCAGACAGATATAGACACGTGGTCTATGAAAGCATCTAGGGACCCATAAGAGCACAGAGGCAGGGCCCCTAACGCAGCCCGATGGGGGAGGTCGAGAAGGCTTCCTGGAGGAGTGAATAGGAACTTTCCAGGTGGACATGTGTGGCATTTAAGTAACACCAGCATACCATGGCCAAGTGCTTTCTTCTCCCATCATCCCTCAAATGAGCTGAAGTCCCTTCTGTCTCTGAGTGAGTTGCTGCCTGTCCTGGAGTCCCCCTACCTCTATTCAGAGGGTAAGATTCAGTTCCAAAATTCTCTCCTGTTTCTCCACAGCAGATCTGGAAGCTGCCAGAGAAGGTCCCAGAGTTCCATGCAGGAAGGTTTACCAGGGATCTTGGCGACACTTAAAGCACACACATGGCCATCATCCTTAGGGTGGGCAGCAGTAGGCGGGGCTGTTTGGTGTCTGATGGGTCAGAGGAGGCCTGGACTCTCTGGAAAGGCCCTCACCCAAGGAACCAGAGCAGCAGCAGCAGGGACCAGACTGCAGAGAGGGGACTTTGACCCATGGCTACAAGGAAAAAAGAAACAGAGAGAGAGAAAGAGAGAGAGAGAGAGAGAGAGAGAGAGAGAGAGAGTGATTGATTTAGGAGCAAAGTGAGGACATGAAAATAGAAAATGGAGAGACTGGCAGAGTGAGCTGGAAAGACTGATACACAAACTGTGACAGTCCGGAGATGGAGACCAAGAATTTAAGGAGGGGCTGCCCCAGGGCAGTGGGTTATCGGAATTTACTAACATTAGTGTCACTAAAGTTGGTATACAACCCCCACCTCCACACTGCTAAATTTTGACTGCCTTTAAAAAAAATAAAGAATTCAGGGAGGAAGGTAGACAGAGTTGAGGAGACCAATGAGAGTCATAGTTCCCCTTCCAGTGGTCACTGGGTGTGACCCCCTGCCTTCTGTTGACTCAAATGAGGCATTGCAGGGTGGGGTGGAGCAGGGAGCAGAGATCCGAGCAGGATCTGGTCATGCCGAACTTGGCTCCTCTGCCCAAACCCCAGAAGGGGAGGTGCCAGGGGAACTGGGCAGAAATCTAAACTTTTCCAGTGCCTGAAATTGCATCATCAGAACTCAGAGAAGATGCCCAAGGTTAGAGACCTGGCTTCTGGTCCTGGCTCTGCCACTAATTCACTTTGTCACCTTGGGCAAGTCACTTCTGTCTCAGGGTCTCACTTTACTATTTAATGAGGTATAGATGCTACACATTACTATATAATGCAGGAAAGATGAAATGAGATGCTGTCTGGGGAGTGCCGGTTGCCTCTTGCTGTGTGCTTCAGAGTGTGGCTGCAGAGCCGGGCTGTCTGGACTCCACCCCTTACTAGCTGCACAGCACAGGGCTGCTTGCTTCTCCTCTTTGTGCCTTAGTTCTGTCATCTGTAGACCAGGGTGATGAAGGTGTCTCCACCACTGGAGTGTGGTGAGGATTAGTGGCATGGTGTGCACAGAACACTGAGTGTTACTATGGAAGGGAGAATGGCGGGAACAAAGTGGAGGCCAGGGACCCTTCCTGCCCACCATCTCCCTGAGGAGAGAGACCAAGTCTTGGTGAGAAGCTGCCGTTTCTTCCCTGGAAGTGGCCTATTCGCGCTGTGAGAAGTGGTGGCCCAGGCAGGCCTTGGCAGAGGAGGTGCTTAAGGGAAGAGAAGAGTCACAGATGACAGGGACCTGGGGATCATCTGGTCTGATTTTCTTATGATACATATAGGGAAACTGAGGCCCAGAGAAAGAATGAGTCAGTCATAGAGAAGGTTAGTGCAGAGCCTGGACTAGAGCCCAGGCCTCCAGCACCCAAGGCCTGGAGTCAACCTTCAAAGGTGGGTCCAAGGGAGTCCTGAGGGCAGCGGAGACAGTGGGCTCTGGGAGAACCTTGCGGGGAACAGCCTCAATCTTTCGGCCTGATCAGTGGCCTTCTCCTGCAAGGGAGGGGTAGATTATCTCTGCTCCCCTAACCACCACCCCTGCCACATATACATCTCGGGGCGAGGTTAGCAACCCTGACAGGTGCCCGATTAAAAGAGTTCCCTGGCACCCTGCAGCAATCCATGTCTCCAAGGCATGAACCAGGCATGGGCACAGACCAGAAGCCAAACTGAGATAAACAAGGGGTTGCCTTGCCCTGGCTGATACGAAATGGGCATCACCAACCAGATGTCACTCTACCCAGGTCAGGGACAGAGAGTTGACTTTGTTTGATTAAGGAGGTTGTTTTCCTTATAAGAGAGACATCCAAGTGAGGGGCCCAACCCCAGGACAGCCAGTTTATCCCCGAGCTGAATCCCACAGCTGCCTGCAGCCCTTACCTGAATTATCCAGCTGGCAGGGCCCAGACCTACACTTCTTGTCTGTAGGAAAGAAACAGTAAAGAATTCTCAAGCCTCAGTTCTCCAGACGGGAAGGAACCTCAGAGTCCTGGTGGTCCAGCCCTGACTTGTTAGCAAAAACTGGTGCATTTTCCCCTAATTCTGTTCCCTGATGGTGGGACCCCCCTTGACTGGGTTTGACTTGACCGTGAGCAGGGAGCTGGCCATCAAAGCCAGGATCTGTTCTGGGGACTATGCTCCCTTGGCCTGTGACTTTGCCTCCTTTCCACACCCACCTCTTCTTCCATGCCTTGTTCCAGCCAAGGAGGGGCCGGTTTATGTTCCTTGCATGTCTTCCTCACCTTCCCCGAACTCACGCACACTCCTGATGCTGTCCACGGTGGGAACTGAAGCCACATGAGACCTTAATCCCATTTTATCTGTGGTCACAGTCTGGCCAGCTACCTGCCTCTAGCTGTGAAAACTGGGCCTCCCTCGGCTGGGAACAGCAGCCCACAGCCCCTTCAGAGATTAAGAACCTGGGCCCATCTTCACTGGGGGATGGACAGGAGGAGAATCCAACACCTGCCTGACCACAGCCTGAACTGGGCTTTGGGGACACAGCACCCGGCTGCTGTCTCACCTCCCCTGCCCCCCCCCGCCACCTCTGCCCAGCATACACCAAAGCACATAATTCCTATTCCATCTAATAAATGCACTCTTCTTGGGAACTGAGGTTGGGGCTCATGCTCATTTCTGGCAAAAGTGGTTTAGGTGTCAATACTGTGGCTGGAAAATGATTCCCTTCCAGCTTCCAGCCAGGAGAAAAGTCTGCCCAGTGCTGCTTGCCCCCTCAAATGGCCAAAGGCCCTTGCCTTGGTCAGGAAACCCTCTTCAGCCTGCCAGCAGGCAAGTGGCCAGCTTTGGCTTAGATAACCTTCAGAAGGTCACGTCTCCCCTCAGATGGAAGGGTGGGGGCTGGCGGACATGACTGGGTCCTTCCCACCTGCTGGTGGAGTTTATGTGTGTGCCTTCAGCCTAGGGGGTGGGGGCTTGGGTTTGTCAGAGGCCTTCGTGGGTGGGGGAAGCCCACCTGCGCAGGTGCTGACGCGTGCGCGCCCTCCTCACCTTTGATGTACTCGCAGTTGTATGTGCTGCGCTTCCCCAGGGCCCGGAGGTAGATGCGGGCAGGGCCCTGGGCCGGTCTGCTGGCATTGATCACCTGGAAGGTCTCAAATGGGGGGATCAGCACCTCTTCCTCTCCAGGGAAGAAGGAGTAGGCCTTGATAGGGGCCCCAAGGCAGGTCCAGATGCCAAAGAAGGTATCCTCACCAAAATTCTGGGCTGCAACATTCTGCAAGGACGCGGAGGCAAAGCTGCCCAGCCTTACAGTGGCTCCGGGCCCTGCTGGCCGGAAGCGCAGGCCATGCACCCCGCGGAACACCTGGCGGCACCGGGGCAGACGCTGGCTGCTGCTCAGTAGCTGCAGGGCCTCGGTCAGCAGGAAATGGAGTGTCTTGAAGGAGAAGTGCTGGAGGTAGTGGGTCCGCGACCGGCCTGCCTCACGCACAGCTGCGTTGAACTCCTTGTGCAGGGGGCTGTTGGCTGTGTAGGCCAGGAGGGCCACCCCATGCTCATCGCGGAAGCCTGGGGGGTGCGGGGGCAGACGTGTAGGGCTGAGGCTCCACTCTGGTCCCCAGGCCCGACGCTCCTGCCATTGGCTGCTTGCCAGTGCCCAGCCATCTGCATACACTTTGTTGGCCTGGAACTCTGTGTGGTTGAGATGTGGTAGAGCAGCTGTCATGGCTACGGCACAGCCAGCGTACTGGTCATCAAAGGAGGCCAAGGCCATGTCCAGGGGCATTTCTTGAGAAAAGAGGTCTCGTCGTTGGATGGGGTGGCTCTGGGCCTGAGGGGGCAGGAGCGGCAAGGACTGAGAGGACAGGCCCTGGGAGAATGGGACCTCTGCCACCCAGCTCTCCCCTCCACTGAGGGGGGCTTGTACTGCTGAGAAAGGCACTAAGGGCCTCAAACAGACCTGCAGGGGAGGGGGATTGGGAACAACTGGCTGCAAGTTCCCCAAGACCAGTGTCTGGAGCTGTCCCCTAGGGTTGAGTCATCCCCAGGGGAAGTATCAGGCATTCTTTCCTCCCTCTAGAGTTCAGAAGAAGCCAATAGCTCAGCTCCCTGCCAGGACGGGGGCAGTGGAAGATGACCATACCTGAAGGACTTCCACGAAGCCCACGGCAACAAGTAGCAGAGACATCATGGCAGGCATCTGCATGTTGGAGGTGACCCTGGGCCAGTTGCTGTCTCTCTTTGGGTCTCAGTTTCCTCATCTGGAAAATTGCAATGTTAATCTGTATAGTTTCATAAAAATTAATTGACATTTCGTCTGCACCATTCCCAGCAGAGTCACAAAGTAGATATGGAGGCTCAGAAGAGAGAGAGAGGACCCTTCTTGCCGGAGTGAACATGGGAGACTTACTGGAGGAGGTGACACATGAACGGAGTCTTGTACAATGAATAGGAGAAAAAAATGTCAGCAAGTGGAGAGTGGGAGAGTGGGAGATAGGGATTTGGGGTGGGAAAGGAGTGTTGGGCAGCAGGAATGGAGAAAGCAAAGGTATTAGAGGTAGGAACTCTGAAGATGTACAGAGGGAAAGACTGTCATCTGGTCTGGCAGAGCTGGCAGGACTGGGCCAGTCGTGAAGGGACTGCCACGGTGAGAGGTCTAGGCTCCACTTCACGGGAGGGGGGGCAGCATAGGGGCAGATCCAGGAGTGGTCAGCTGGTAACAGCTATAGCAGGACTCTGAGGACAGTCTTGGAGCAGGGCCTGGGGTCTGGGGGTACCCCTCTCTCCCTGCAGTCCTGTTGTGGATGAGACCTCTTCCAAGCCCTCGACTGCTTCTAGGGAGGGACAGATATAAACCCCTCTACTCGGGAGGCGGAGGCGAGAGGATCTCTGTCTCAAAACAAAACGAAACAAAAAACTCCCAGGGTGCTGGGGAAAGAGGGATTAGGGGAGAGTACAGAGGGCATCTGCTTCCTCAAGGGAAGCCGAGGGAACCACAAGTGTCCTGTACCCTGTGGGTAGCCACACTGAGGGCCAAAGTGGCTCCAAGGAGGTGTCCAGGCGTTGGGTCAGGGTCAGGATTGGAACAGACGGTTTCTAAGTCAGCGCTACTGCTGCTACTGGGGCTTTTTTTTTTCCTGTTTATTTTTATTACAAGGTAATGCTTGCTTGTGGTGGGGGAGGAAGAGCGTGTGAATCAAAGTCCAAGTCCACTGTCGTCTCTGCCTTCTCCACATCCCCTCCCCACTCTCACACCCACACCTGCCAGCGGGGGGCTGGAGGGGGCGCACTGACCTGTGATAGCCGTGTCCTTTGGGACCTTTTTCTAAGCATATACAAATAGTATAACATTGAAATGTATATTTAGACACATAGTTTCAGGTATGCGGCCTGTTTTGGTTTTTATTGTTATTTTTTCAAAAAGAAAAAGGAAGCACGCTTACACATACACATTCTGTAACCCTTCTTCCCCAGGGAACGATGTATCGTGGACTTCCTTCCGAGTCAGTACATAGATATCTACCTCATTCATTATAATAGCAGCATGGTATATTTCATGATATAATTAAACTATAATTTATTTAACTCTTTCAGAACAGATACACACTTAGGTTTTTTCCTAATTTTTAAATGTTATATATACTACTACGGTGAATATTCATATATATACATTCTTTTCTAATTGTGTACATATTTCTATAGAAAAATTTCAAGAAGTAAAATGACATTTAAAGGATACGAATATTTTTTATTTTGATAGGCACTGCCAAACTGCCAGTCTGAGAGGTACTAGTTTTCCCTCCCACCAGCAATGAATGTGAGTACCCTTTTCTTCACATCTTTGCTCATGCTGAATATTATTGATCTCTTTTAAATTTTTATTTAACTGGTGGGCACAAATGATACCTACTTTTTAATTTACATCTCTGTTTCAGAACAGGATCAATCATAACTTTAAAATTTTAATTTTTTTAAAGTTTTAAAATTTAACTTTCTAAAAGGCAGTACATTTTCATTATTCAAAATTTAAATGGCCCATACAGTGAAAGGCTTTCAACAGTTCCCCAACCCCAACCTCATGTCCTCCGAGGCAACCAGTGCTCTCATTTTCTTACGTATCCTCCCAAATCTGAGCATATAAAAGCAAATTCACAGGTATTTCTGTTTTTTTTCTTTTACAGAAATGCTAATAGTCAGTGGTTCTTTATCTTTTGGAATCTGATGAAAGCTGAAACCTCCCTTCAGAAAATGAACATATGCACCCTCACACAAATGTTATATAAATTTCAGGGTGGTTATGCCTCTGCCCCCAACCTCATTTAGGTTAAGCATCCCTGCTCTATCATCCCCTCTGGCTCTGGGGGGACCTCAGTTTTGATAGTTCAGTGACTCTAAGACACTGGGACTCTATGTGTCTATAATTTTACCAGTCTTCAACTCTAAGATCCTATAATCGCCAATATACAACTTAAATTTAAGGTATGAGCTTCTCTGGGCACTGGGGTTAGCAGTAGTTTTTACCAAATTCAATATGTCCAAAACTGGATGCATTATCTTCTCTCCCTCAAAACCTGCTTATTCATTCACTCCATAGTTTTGTTGTTGTTGAGCATCTGTAGTTTGTCAGTCACTGAAGGTAAAATTATGAACAATAACAACAAAATCCATATCCCTAGTTCTTTAAGCTCTTTTGAAGTGGAGATGGCCTTGGAGTGTGTAATTTGAAGCAGTGTGTAATGCATGTTACAAAAGGAACCAAAAGGCTGGGCGCGGTGGCTCATGCCTGTAATCCTAGCACTCTGGGAGGCTGAGGCGGGCAGATTGTTTGAGCTCAGGAATTCGAGACCAGCCTGAGCAAGAGTGAGACCCCGTCTCTACTAAAAAAAGTAGAAAGAAATTATCTGGACAACTAAAAATATATAGAAAAAAATTAGCCAGGCATGGTGGCGCATGCCTGTAGTCCCAGCTACTCGGGAGGCTGAGGCAGTAGGATCGCTTTAGCCCAGGAGTTTGAGGTTTCTGTGAGCTAGGCTGACGCCACGGCACTCACTCTAGCCAGGGCAACAGAGTGAGATTCTGTCTCAAAAAAAAAAAAGGAACCAAAAGAGCCTAACTAAAACAGATTTGTGGCAGGAGTAGCATTTAAATGACAAGCTAACCAGAGGAAGCACACAGTATATAGAAATGAAAATGGCACCACAATGGGATGTAAAGCATGAGACACCCCTCCCCATTCCAGGATGGAAAGCTAACTGGGCAGAATATGTGGCAGCAAAACACTGCTTGAACTCTTCTCTGTAATCTCTTGGAATCCACCAAAGAAGCCTGAGCTGCTATAAGTAGATCCTTGCTCTTCTGTGGAGAATCCAGTCCATGGGTTCAGGCGGGGCTTTCCCCACTCTATGCATGCTGGGGGTGAGCACGTGACCCAAGCAAGGCCAATCAGAGCCTTCCCTGAGATGTGATACGTGGATGCAGGGGGAGAGAGAGCGTACCCGACACCACCAATTCCTCAATCTGTATCCCCTGAGCGCACCTTCGAGTCCACATGCAGTGGATAGTTCTCACACAGGCCACCAGCCTCCCACCTCTAGTGCCTCATGTGCTTCTGTGTCGGAGGCTTTCTCCATCGCCCTGGGAGCCTGCCTGTTGCCAGCACAGGGCAGCCCAAAAGTGCAGAGGATTTAATGTTCCCAAGGACAATCTTCAACCAGTGAGGGATGGAATCAGATTCTCTGTCCCACAGAAGATCCCCAGTAGGACTAAGCCCCAGTTGACAACAGTGGTTACGTGCTCATTAACACACTTTTTATTGGCTTTTTTCTTTTCTCTGTCTAACTCTGCCACTCCTTCACTTATATTTCCTTGGACCACCTTACAAGGAAGCTCATTGTACCCAAGTCCTTGGAACCCAAACCAAGAGGGAGAATCTTCTCTTTTGAAGCTGCTCCTGCAGCCTGGTCCCCAGAATGGACACATGAGAAACAGACCTGAGCCCTGCTGAGCCAGACTGACAGCCAGAAGCAGAGCTGCTCACCGAGTCCAGTTTACATTAGCTAACTGACAGCCAACCCGAAGACCCAGGGACATGGGAATAAATGCTCATATACCGCTGAGATTTTCTGGCACACAGCGAAAGCTCACTGGGCCAACCGTGTCCTTCCCTGCCCTGTTTCTGTTCCCATATACCCTGCAGTAAAAGACAGAGATCAGAGGCTTGGGGTAGGGAAGAGAACTGTGAGGTCAGACTGGGGACAGTGAATCATGTGGCCTGACTAAGGGAAGGGCAATGAGAAGGGACCCAGAGTTACGAGGTAGAATTTACTAAACTTGGTGTCTGATGGGCTAGAAAGAGGTGAGAGGGAAGAATCAAGAGTGACAGCCAGGTTCCCATCCTTTAAGATGGAAACACAGAAGAGAAGCAGAGCAGAAGGTTTTTTAAAGTTGAAACTCCTTTCTTATTTCCCATCATCTTTCCCCATTCTTAAATTACTCCAGAGTATCCCTCTCCCAGCACAGCCCTGCACAGCTTTCTTCCTTTTTTTTTTTTCAGCTTCATTGAAGTGTAATTGGCATACAAGAAACTGCACATAATATACACAATTTGATGAGTTTGGAAATATGTATACACTCATGTTAGCCTTACCACAATCAAGGTAATAAGCACATTCATCACCTCCAAAAGTTGCCCTATGTCCCTTGTTTTTTGTTTTTTGTTTTTTGTTTTGAGACAGAGTGTCACTCTGTTGCCCTGGCTGGAGTGAGTGCCATGGCGTTAGCCTAGCTCACAGCAACCCCAAACTCCTGGGCTCAAGCAATCCTACTGCCTCAGCCTTCCGAGTAGCTGGGACTACAGGCATGTACCACTATGCCCGGCTAATTTTTTCTATATATTTTTAGTTGTCCAGATAATTTCTTTATGTTTTTTTAGTAGAGACGGGGTCTCACTCTTGCTCAGGCTGGTCTTGAACTCCTGAGCTCAAACGATCCACCTGCCTCGGCCTCCCAGAGTGCTAGGATTACAGGCGTGAGCCACCGCGCCCGGCCGTCCCTTGTTTTTATTTTGATTTTTTGTTTTCTTTCTTTCTGTCTGTCTTTTTTTTTTTTTTTTTTTGAGACAGAGTCTCACTCTGCCACCCTGGCTAGAGTGCGGTGGCATCATCATAGCTCACAGCAACCTCAAACTGCTGGGCTTAAGCCATCCTCCTGCCTCCTCCTGTCCCAAGTAGCTGGGACTACGGGAACACTACTACACCCAGTTAAATTTTCTATTTTTTATTAGAAACAGGGTGTTGCTCTTGCTTAGGCTGCTCTCAAACTCCTGAGCTCAAGCGATCCTCCTACCTCGGCCTCCCAGAGTGCTAGAATTACAGTATGAGCCACTGTACCCAGCCCTGTCATTTTTAAATGTATTTTTCCAGAGCTATTTTGTACATACATGTATACACGTGTGTGCATGCATATATATTTATTATTGTAGTCCCAGTACAAAGTAGGTGCTCAAAAAATACATTGAGTGAATGATCAGGTTTGGAGGGGAGGTTTGGAGGGGAGGGGAAATGCCAAGTTCAGTTTGGAAAATGTGAACTCTCTGGGTATAGATGTCCAAGAGGTGGCGGAATGGACAATAAGAAGAGACATTGGAGAGCTACGGGTGTATTGAAGTCAGGGAAGGGATGAGGTCCCCAGGGAGAGAGGAAAGAGAGGGTTGAAAAGCTGGAAGGATGAAGCCAGAGCTCAGGCGGAGCGGGGCTCCTCAGTTCCTAGAGGCTGGTTGCTTCTGGCCCTTGCGCTCTGTGAGATACCCTGGTATCCTCATGATAAATTCCTCATTAGGCTTAATCTAGCTCAGGATGATTTCTGTTAACTTGCCATCACAAGAGTCTCACGTGATATACCATCTTCATTATTCCCCCAGTCACCCATGATGGTCACCTGGGTATCCATTCATTCAACCATTCGCACATTCACACACTTGCTAACTAATGCTAGGTCCCAGGATTCTCCTTCCCTTTCCCCACTCCCACAGCCCTTGCCCTGGCTCAGGGGTGCACCTGTCTCCTCGCCAATCTCCCCACCTCCACTGTCACCCCTGCTAACCCACCTGCCAGGGAGCAGGGAGAACAGTGTTTCCATCATGTTCCTGGCCTGTTTAAAAGCCCTCTGTGCCAAAAGTGACTGGAAGAAATATCTCAAGATACAGAGTGAAAACTCAACAGATGACAATTACGAAGGAAGAGATGAGAACACATCTAGGAAAAAAAATTGCAAAAAACCAAAACAAAACATCCCTACATATCCTTAGGACAGAGTCCAATGTCCTTATTCTGGCCTTCAAGGCCCTCTGTGACCTGGCCCTCCATGAGCTCTTCAGCCTTGTGCCGCCACCCCTGCCTGGCTTCTGCAGCACAGAACGGAGTTCCAGGCGGGGCTCCCTTGCTTCCCTCCCTGTGGCTCTGCACACCCTGCCCGTGGGATGCCCTTCTCCTGGCCACCCACTCTTCAGGGCTTAGCTCAGGGGTCGTCTCCAGGAGGCCCCCTGAGTCCTCTGGGCTCCCACATCACCCTGTGCTGTCCTCTGTCACTGTCCTTGTCACACCGTGCTGCCCTTTTGTGTGCCTGTCTCCCCTTCTGGCCCATTAGTTCCTTGAGGGCAGGGACCAAATATGAGCCATTCTGTCCCCAGCGCTTGGTCCCAGGCCAGGCCCAGTGAGGCCCCCAGAATGTTGAGCACAGATAGCGATGTGGACCACTGCAGAGCAGGCGGCTTGCTGACCGCGGTGAGCAGTGTCAGGGAGGTGGGGGGGAGGCCAGAGTGACGGGTGGGTGTGGGGTGAGGGAGCGGAGACGCTGGCCAATCCCCTTGCACAGCCCACAGGAGCTGCCCTTCTGTCCTTTTGTCCTGCTCAGGGCAGTTCTCTTGTCAGTTTTCCCTCATCCGGGCTCTGAAACATTCCCTTCTGGGCATGTGACCCCAAATCTCCCCAGGAATCCCAAACTTCCCAGTGGCCCCAAACCCTAGGTGTCCCCAAACCTTTCCATCAAAGTTTCCCTGAAACTTTTTGTCATGACTCCTAAAACTCCACCACTAATTCCCCGAATTTCACCTCAAAAAACTCTTTTCCTGCCTGGTGTCCGGGAGGAGGGTGGTGTGCTCCTTACCTAGGCCTTGTCAAGGGTGGGGAGGCTGGTGTGGATCTCCATGGTGGTCAGCAGGGGAGTGGCAGGACAGGTTTCTCTTTCACACTGTCGATCCCCACCCCGTGTGCCTCCCTGGCACAGCTGCTCAGAAATGTGACGCTCCCCCGTCTATTTCTGGACATCTCTTCAAGGCTCAGAGACACTGGCCTCTGCCCAGTCCGGCCTGAGCCATTGCTCTTCCCATAACAAACAGAATCCCTGAAGCCAGAGAAGGTAGGCTGAGGCATCGAAGATCCAGGCTGGGGCAGCTGCCTCCTTGCTGGATCTGTCCTGCCCGCCCCTCAGTCAGCGGGGAGGAAGAGAGGCTTTAGCACCCCTGGCCTCAGGGAGCATCTCATTACCTTTTATTCCTTTCCTGTGAATACTGAGACTCACCTATGGAGGCTGAGTTCTGGGTCCCAGCTCCAGCCCTCACTTACCAAATTATCTTGCAGGACTGTCGGCCACACTCAGGACCCCTGTCCAGTGACTGGGTTTGACTCCATCTCTTGTCAGGGTTGATTTTAGAAGGGTGTCGTCTTGGTTCTTTGGCTCCTAGCTTAATACCAAGCAGGGCAGGTGCCACCCAGTGATGACAGACACTTAACACTTCCACACAAGCAGCTTGTATTGCAGGCATTTTTTAGCACAGAAATAGAAAGCGAAAGGACGCTTCCTGAGGGGAAGCACCCCTGGGGTCTTACCCCACCTCTATTGTTATGTCTGCACTTTGTAATATGCTAAAAGGTGGGTGGAAGAATACTCATTTTTTTCCTGGGGAAAGGATGGAGAGTTCTTAGAGCTAAGGGCCCTCCCCAACTTTATCCTTATAGGGTAACTTCCAGGGGTTGTACACTGTCATGGCGCTGAGGGGTGTGATTTTTACTATGCTAATGTCTGTTAATGGAGAAAAGGTCACCTTTGGACATGAGCTCCTAAGTTCTACAATGCTCCTGGCCAGGAAAAGTCCCTAACTGCAAGTTCGTGTCATTGCAGGTTAGGTTCTAAATGCTCATTGGCCTCCTCATTTTTGCCCCCTCCTTTTTTCCTGTGGTTAACGCTGCCAACCTGCACCTGTCCCAAACATTCCCTCCTGAGAGATAAATGGGCCTGAATTCTTTCAGGGAAAAGGGACAGATGATCAGGCTTCTATAATTGCTTCCTGCTGAAAAGGGGTGTCATCCCTAGGGGCCTCCTCTTGTCTCTCTTCTGACCTGTCCCTAGACATTCTGCTCCTGAGATCTGAAAGTGGAGGCATGGAGGTCCAAAGCGTTCATTGGGAGGGCCTCAGTATCCCCACAGATCATGGCCTTGTAACAGAACTGTTATAACCTAGAAGAGACAAACTTCACCAAGATGTCAAACAGGCAAGGCCCAAAAATGTGCAATAGCAGTAAGGCTGCCAGAGGTCCTAGGAGAAGTGTCAACCAAGAAAACTAGGACCATACATTTGATTTAAAATTCCACCAGTTGAATCCCCAGAATTTCCTTGTTCCTGAAGGTTGTTAGCCTTCTTGAGAATATTTTGTAAATTAGTTTGTACTTTTCCAGATTGATTGACAAAGAAACAACAATCTTCACCTAAGAAGGCACACGTGCCTCTTTGGTTGGCTGTAAGGAGGTCTATAGCTCTTCTGTTTTGTAACACAACCCCTGCTAAGGAAGTGGTTTGTTCCTGAAGGGTGTTAATTTGTACTGCCAGGTCTGTGACTAATTGACTGATCTCCAGGGAGAGCCTTTGAGCTGCAAAGACTGAATTCAGGAGACCCCTGGTTTTGGTCCCGATTCCTGTGATACTCCCCAGGACTGCCAAGACCATCACTGCCCCACGTTTGGTTCTGTAATTGGAGGTGGATAGGGGAAGTGGCACTGAATCAGTGATAAGGGACAAATGTGGAATTATAGTCACTAAAGTGCATGTTCCTGTCCAATTTGCTGGGAGACATGATAAGCATTTGAGCCACAGAGAGAGTAAGTCTGATTTTTCGGATTGAGACAGATATCTATGGATATATTAAAGTAAGATTTTCCAGCCGGGCGCAGTGGCTCACGCCTGTAATCCTAGCACTCTGGGAGGCCAAGGTAGGCGAATCGTTTGAGCTCAGGAGTTCGAAACCAGACTGAGCAAGAGCAAGACCCCGTCTCTACTAAAAATAGAAAGAAATTAATCAGACAACTAAAAATATATAGAAAAAATTAGCCGGGCATGGTCGCACATGCCTGTATAGTCCCAGCTACTCGGGAGGCTGAGGCAGGAGGATCGCTCGAGCCCAGGAGTTTGAGGTTGCTGTGAGCTAGGCTGACGCCAAGGCACTAAGCCCGGGCAAAAGAGTGAGACTCTGTCTCAAAAAAAAAAAAAAAAAGATTTTCCAAGGTGGCTACTGCACTGGTTAGAGCATTCTATACCTTCATAAGTAGAAGCTGTAGTTATTCCAGCCAACGGGGGTAGACAAGCCCTGTTAGGTGGGATTCTGGATCTGTTAAATGCCCAGTTGAAGGAGGGAATTTTTTTTTGCAAGCAAGCAAAGTGCCAAAGTTTATTAAAGCATAGTACATTCCAGAGAAGGAACGGGTCAACCCCTGCAAGTAGAGGAGACCTGAAGGAAGGCATTGTAGGATTCTATCCTATTTGTGGCCCTGATTACCATCATCTAGATTCTTGTAGCCGTTTCTGTTAATATGATGGGGTTGGAACCAAAAATTATGCCACTTAAAGGGGCATGAACTTGGAGGTGGGGGACAGACGCTGGTTCCTGAATAGCTTGTTGTAGTCCAGTCAGTGGTGATATTGTTGGCCTTAGGAAGGGAAAGAGCATAAAAAGGAGCAGTATCGACAGATTCCCGTACCGTGGCTCAGTGCAGTGGGTAGACAGATGACAGCTGTGGTTGCAAGCTTGTGAATGGCTGTGAAAGTCTCCCACAGAGGGCCCAGAGTGAGCAGAGCTGTCAGACATGGGGGACTTGTTGCACAGGTGTAACTGAAGAAAAGATGGCTCCTTGGAGGTTAAGGTTAGCTCTGTTATGCAGAGAACTTAAGAGGATTTTATTTACCGTGGGTCGGACCCTTGGGTTTATGGCCCACCCAGGGTGATTGGAATATGAGGGGATTACATGTCATTCTAGCTGATTACACTCAGAAGGTAGGACTGGAATGGCAACAAGCCCCCTTCTAGCACGTATCCAACAGTTGGAGTATTTTTCTTTGCCCTGTTTAGACTGCTGGAGCAATGAGAGGACCTCCTCCACCATGGGTAAATAGGGGTACAGTCTTAGGCCTGGGGCTGAAAATGTAGAAAGTAGGATTGTTAATAAGGGAAGAAGCATAACTAAGGGTAAAACCATGGTATAGGGTTATGAGAGCTTAAAAATTTGCCAACACAGAATTTTTCCCACATGGCGCAGTATATCGAGTATGAGAAGACTCCCAGCAAGGGCTAATATAAGAGAAGCCAAGCAATATATGTAAGGATCTTTCAATATCGGCAGTGACATTACCCGTAAGACCTGATTATTTCACCTTCTTAAAGAGGAGCTTTAGCCCTTCAGTTGGCTCATGCTATGTGCATCTGCTGTGTCAATATTTTGCTGGCCTTTGGGTCTTGGGCGTCCACCAGTTTGATCCTTGAGATGTGTACCCAGCTCTTGATCCCCTTTGGTTGGACCCCTGAGGGGTGGATAAGAGAACCTTCTGGGGGCCTGTCCACAGTGGCTCTGAGTCAGTGGACCCCTTTATTTCCAATCTTTTAGTAATACCCAGTCTCCAGGTTGGATGGGGGAGGTAATTTTCCCTTCTTTGAGGGCCAGGTATAACTTGTTGCCCACAGTCTAACACGGCCTTTTGTACCTTCCTAAATTTATAATATGTTTTAGAAGATAACTAGCTTCACTGTATTCTCTAATGACCTGTACTTGGAAAGGCTGGCCATATGAGATTTCAAAAGGGCTAAGCTTTAATGCCTCCTTGGGAGAGACACGATTCTCATCAAGGAAATAGGAAGGTTTTGAACCTAGTTTGTTTGGGTTTTCTTTTTTTTTTTTTTGAGACAGAGTCTCGCTCTGTTGCCCGGGCTAGAGTGAGTGCCATGGCGTCAGCCTAGCTCACAGCAACCTCAAACTCCTGGGCTCAAGCGATCCTTCTGCCTCAGCCTCCCGAGTAGCTGGGACTACAGGCATGCGCCACCATGCCCGGCTAATTCTTCCAATTTTTAGTAGAGACGGGGTCTCGCTCTTGCTCAGGCTGACCTCGAACTCCTGAGCTCAAACGATCCACCCGCCTCGGACTCCCGGAGTGCTAGGATTACAGGCGTGAGCCACGACGCCCAGCCTGTTTGGGTTTTCTTGACATAGTCTGGCTAGAGTTCTTTTTAGAGTTCGGTTGGTCCTTTCAACCTTACCTGATGCCTGAGGGTGCCAGGCGGGATGTAAATCGTAGTCTATCCCCAAGGCTTTGATAGTCCTTGGCTTACTTCAGCTGTAAAAGCCAGCCCATTATGACTTTGGAGGCTCAGGAGAACACCAAAGCAAGGTATGATTTCTCTTAATAACACTGTATATACCTCTGTTGCCTTTTCTGTAAGGGTTGGGTAGGCCTCAACCCATCCTGAAAAAGTGTGCACCAAGACCAAAAGATATTTATAGCCCTTACACTGATTTATAACAGTGAATCTACTACCTACTACCTAAGGAGGCTGGGTTCTGAGTCCCAGCTGCAGCCCTGACTTGCCAAGTTATCTTGGAGGACTGTCTGCCACACTCAGGACCCTTGTCCAATGCCCAGATTTGACTCCATCTCTTGAGCCATTTTTTTTGGATCCCAGGTGCTGGGATGGAAGAAGCAATTCCCCAAGGCTTGGGTGGAGAGAGGATAAAGCAGTGATCCAGTAGATGATGTGCCAGGGGCTGTCCCAGCAGGCCAAGCTGTCTCCAGACAGTGTCTTCTGTTCAGGCAACTGCAAACACTCAGGTCCCTCCAGGCAGAGGGGCAGGCAGGATATGTAGACAAATGCCGTTTTCATAATAATGGTGAATAGTAGAGTGACTCCTGATTTTCTAACCTAGGAGGGCTTTGGGGTGGCTAGTCTCATTGGAAGGGGCAAAAGAACTTGTCTTGAAGCTCTTTTCCTAACAAGCACTCTGCTTTGGGGGGGATGCCATTCTTTCCACCTCCCTTCCCACCCTCCTCCAAGCCAGGACGGGCAGTTTGTCTTCCTGTTTGGTCTGCAGGAAGGATTTTTGGAGAAAACAGGATTCTAGGTGGAGGAAACTCTATTTGGCTGACAGTCTGAGGGGTGAGGGAACAGGGTAAATAAAATGAGCCAGAGTGGGAGGAGTCTGATCTCCCACACATACCCCAGCCCCAGCAGGCAGCATCTCCTAAATCCTGACCTTCAGGACCCGGAAGTCCTCTGGCCACTGTCCACGGGAGCGACACTCCCCTCCCCGCTTGCCAGGCTCAGGCTCAGCTCACTGCTTGCTTAAATGGCCTCTTCTCCCATTACCTCTTGTTGGGCATCCAAAACTCAGAGCCAAGTTATTTATAGACAAGTCCAGAGGAGGTGGGGGAAAGGCTAGTGTTTATAAACATGGGGTCACCTGAGTCTGGGAGATCCAGACACAGGCTCTGGGAGAAGGGGCAGGACTGGGCCCTGAGGATCTGCCAGAGCGCTCTGCGTCTGGTCCCTGGTCAGACCACGCTTAAGGGGAAGCGGGAGGGAGTAAAGATGAGCGAGGGAGCATGCGACCCAACACGTGGGCTGTATGCAAATTGTATGCAAATCAGAGTGCCCAAGTGATGACCTTTTGGTGGCCAGGACCTCGGAGGGGCTCCCTGGCTTAGCGGTCGGGGGGCGGGGTCCGGTCGGGTCAGGGCCCACCTGAGGGACAGGCCAAGTCTCACAAGTTCCCTCCCTGACCCTGGCCTTGCTCAGACCCAAAGGGGGTCCTTGAGAAAGAACCCACAGTCCTTGGGAACGGGAGTTACGCCCCCCAGCCCCGTGTGTGCTGTTGGGAGGAGAGGTGTCAGGTTACCGCCGCGGGGGCTATAGTTAGCCGGGGACTTTGTCAGCTGGACTCTGAGGACAGCGTGGCCGTGGCTGCCCGCTGGGATTGTCAGCGCTCCTTCCCGCGTGTGGCCCCGGCAGCCTCCAGGTGGGTCCTCGGTCCCCCGCCCCTCTCAGGCGGAGCCAAATTACAGCCCCACCTTTATTGTCGCAGAAAGGTCCTCGGAGGGAGGCGCTGAGCGGGGCCTTGCTGGAGTCTGGGAAGCGGAGACTGTGCGCCGCGCAGGGGGTGTGGAGGGGACAATCAAATTCAAGGCCCCGCCCACCCATAGGTCCGCCCTTTGCCCTGCCCACGCCCCGCCTGGACCCCAGCCCTGGACCAGGGACCCCTCACTCCGCTGGAGAAAGGGTCCGGGTCTTTGTCTGAGTTCGCCAACGCCAGGACCCCGCCGACGCCAGGACCCCACCGCCGCTGGTCTCATCCCCATCTGGACCTGGCCCTCCTGAATCTCCCCCGGGGATGGTGCCGGCGGCTCTGCTGATCGCCCTCAGCTGCCTCGGCCTCCACGCCCTCTGGCAGGTGACTCCAGGAACCATGTCCTACTCTGAAGGGGGCGGTTGGGGGCAGGCCCTGAGCAGGGGAACCGGGGGGCACTGACTTCTCACAACTCTCTCCCAGAGACTCTTCCCTAGGATTCCACTCCTCTTAGTTCTCTTCCTCTCAGGAACCCCCATCCCTGCAGGGAGCCCCAAGTTCCCCTTCCCTCTCCCAGAACCCCCACCTCCACCCGCCGCTGCCCCTTCCTTCATATCACCCCTCTCTAGGGACGCCTCAAACTCTCTCCTCACTTCTCATCTCCCATCACAGGCACAGCCTAGGCAAACCCCACTGGGCCACCTGTGTACTCTGGGCCTGGCGGCCCCTCCCAGACCAGGCTTGGCCTCCCCACCCCAGCCCCTAAGTTTGGGGATAAAGGCTTCCAAAGCAGGAGACTACTCAGGAGTCTCAGAGCTGATGATGGTTTGGTGTGGTAGCTGAACAGCTGTGGGGGCCTCCAGAAGGCTGAGACAGACAGAGTCTGAGGAGGATGGGGTCGGGGGTCAGGTAACTGGACATGGCTGTGTATTTGCATATCACTTGGATACTGAATCTTAGAATCGGAAAACTGCTTGGAAGTCATCCACCACGTGCAGGAACCTTTCTAATAAGTTGATTCCTTTTAGGTTGTATAGAAATGAAGCTTTTTTTTTTTTTTTTTTTTGAGACAGAGTCTCACTCTTTTGCCTGAGCTAGAGTGAGTGCCGTAGCGTCAGCCAGCTCACAGCAACCTCCAACTCCTGGGCTCAGGTGATCCTTCTGCCTCAGCCTCCCCAGTAGCTGGGACTACAGGCATGCGCCACCATGCCTGGCTAATTTTTTCTATATATATTTTTAGTTGTCTGATTAATTTCTTTCTAATTTCTAGTAGAGACGGGGTCTCGCTCTTGCTCAGGCTGGTCTCGAACTCCTGAGCTCAAACGATCCGCCCGCCTCGGCCTCCCAGAGTGCTAGGATTACAGGCGTGAGCCACCGCGCCCGGCCAGAAATGAAGCTCTTTATGTTATCCTTGTAATAACTCTGCAAGATTGGAGGTATCCTCAATTTATAGATGGGGAACCTGAAGCCTACAAAAGTTAAGAGACTTGCGCAAGATCCCATAGCTAGTGGGTGGTGAAATCAAGATTTGAACCCATGTCTGTCTGACTCTAGTGCCTGTGTTGTTTAATTCTCTTCTTGGACCCTTGCCAAATTGCGTATACCAGATATTGGGGCATAGAAATGAGATTGTGTTTCTGAATTTATCTGCCACCAAGACGCCCTCCATCCAGTGCTCTGAACTTACACCCTTTCCCGTTTGGCTCCTCTCTTCCTTCCTCCACAGGCCCAGGCTGTTCCCATCCTGCCCCTGGGCCTGGCTCCAGACACCTTTGACGATGCCTATGTGGGCTGTTCAGAGGAGATGGAGGAGAAGGCAGCCTCCCTGCTAAAGGAGGAGATGGCCCACCATGCCCTGCTGCGGGAATCCTGGGAGGCAGCCCAGGAGGCCTGGGAGCACAGGCGACGAGGGCTCACTCTGCCCTCCGGCTTCAAAGCCCAGCATGGAATAGCCGTTATGGTCTACACCAACTCATCCAACACCTTGTACTGGGAGCTGAACCAGGCCGTGAGGACGGGCGGTGGCTCTCGGGAGCACTACATGAGGCACTTCCCCTTCAAGGCCCTACATTTCTACCTGACCCGGGCCCTGCAGCTGCTGCAGGGCAGTGGAGGCTGCAGCAGGGGACCTGGGGAGGTAGTGTTCCGAGGTGTGTGCAGCCTTCGCTTTGAACCCAAGAGACTGGGGGACTCTGTCCGCTTTGGCCAGTTTGCCTCCAGCTCCCTGGATGAGGCGGTGGCCCGCAGATTTGGTAATGCCACCCTCTTCTCTCTAAGGACTTGCTTTGGGGCCCCTATCCAGGCCCTGTCTGTCTTTCCTGAGGAGCGTGAGGTGCTGATTCCCCCCCACGAAGTCTTCTCGGTCATCAGGTTCTCCCAGGATGGAGCCCAGAACCTAGTGACTCTCTGGAGCTATAATCAGACCTGCAGCCACTTTAACTGCGCCTATTTGGGTGGTGAGCTATGCATGGGGGAAGCAGGCCTGGCAGGGTGGGTGAAATGAGCCAGAGACATGTCCCCACACAATCCCCAGACCTTCAGGTGCCCCACTTGGTTAATGGGGAGTTGAAGGCTAGAAGTCAGCTGTGGTTATTGTCCTCTGTGATGCAGTTTCTGTCCGGTCCTGTGTTTTCCAGATCTGTGAATATTCTTAGATTCTATATTTTCTCAAAAGGGTCCATCTGCTATACAGTCTAATAGGCCAAAAAGACCCGGTTAAGGCTAGAAAGCAGAGGAAAGAGACAGGAAGCCGCAGGTTCAATGGTGCTGATAGGGTACCACCTGGAAATGGAATGGACGGGCAATCTGGAAAGATTTCCTGGGGGAGGGAGGAGCAAGGGAAGTCAGAAGTTTGCCTTTAGGTGAAGGGAAAGATGGACTGAGAGGGGGAATGTCCCTGCCAGGGCCTGGTGGGAAGGGAAATTTGGGGTGTGAGAGTGGGCCACACAGAGCCTCACCGTGCTGCCTGTTGCAGGGGAGAAGAGGCAGGGCTGTGTGTATGCACCAGGTGAGTCATCCTCCTGCCCCCCCGCTCAGGTGCTTCGACTCCACCTGGCCCTGCTTCATCTTCTCTTCTCTCTCCAGCAGGGGGGCAGCCAGAGTTACCCTCTGAAGGGGTCTTCTCTCTGCTTTCCTGGAAGACCCTGCTCTTGGCTCCTGTGGGGTTCCAGCTGTCAGGAGTTGGGCCCTGAAAGTGCAACACCTGCCACTAGGAGTCCTGGGAACTGGTGACCTTCTTATTAATATAAAGAAAGGGAGCTTCAAACAGCCCCAAGAAGCAAGAACATGGTCTTGGATCCAGCCCTAGCAGCCATCTCCCCAACTAGGATGTGGGAAGACCTGAGGCCACAGCAGGTTTGACGGAGCCCCGCTCTGTGGTGGGGACTTCCTGAGATAAGCAAGGGAAGTACTGTGATGGTTACTCGATTAAACGCTGTTGCAATGTGCAGACGTGGAATTTTATGACTGGTTTGTTCCATGACACTGGACCATCTGCCCTGCTCTGGCCTTGCCAAGCTCAGAGACTGAGGGACTATAAAGAGTAACTTCTTGATCACTCCTAGACATGGTCCCCTGTGCAGACCCATGTCACACACTGTAACCGGGAAATCCAGAAGCTTGAACAGTGAGAGGGTCCTCACAACAACCATGAAGGCAAGAAGGGGGATGGCTGGATTCCTCAGCCATATTTGTCAGATGAAGAATTTAAAGCCAAGGAAGGAAGCAACTTGCTCAAGGTCAGAGAGTCAGTATTGAACCCAGGCCTCCTGCCTCCTGGTCCAGAACTCTTTCCACTAAAGATTTGGGGAAGCCAAAAGTAGGATCCTAAGCCCAAGATACTTGGGACCCCAGAGCAAGCCATTTCTGTCTGTCCTGCTCCCACAGGGTCTATTTTAGGAGAAAGAAAGGGAAGAACTCAAAACATCAAGACACAGGGATTCTCACACACTCTGGAGGCCTCTGACATCCAGGACAGAAACTTTATTGAGGCAAGAAAGCAG
Organism: Propithecus coquereli; assembly: GCF_000956105.1. NCBI lineage: Eukaryota > Metazoa > Chordata > Mammalia > Primates > Indriidae > Propithecus > Propithecus coquereli. Next base: position 1,865,298 of record NW_012147897.1, read on the forward strand.
CATAGGCTCCTACTAAGTGACCCCCAGCCTCACCCATCTAGGCTGCTCTACTCAGCAACAGAAGGGGCCCTTCTACTGCATCAGGGCCCCCCGTTGGTCCCCAAATCCTCCTCCTGGGCCAGATCCCTATCCCCCTCTGCTTCCGGTTCCCTATGCACGAGCACATGAGCTAGGGAGGAGGGGCCAGACTGTCCAGAAGCTGGAGCCCCTCCAGTGTCCTGCAGCCCAGTTTCTGAAGGTACCTGGGTCCCCACAATCCCTGGCACTGTGAGCTCTGGGGTCTCAGGGAGGGGGGGGGCCAGGTTCTGGAAGCTGTTGCGTACTCGGGTGATGTAGCGACTGAGGATGCTGGCACCGTCGGGGGGCCGGGGTGTCCCTCCCTCTGCCAGAGTCCGCCGCACACTGGCTACCTCACTTTGCAGTCGAGAGACGGTCTTGGTCAGCTCTGTCAGTCTGTTGCCCAGGTCTGGAGGAGGTGGAGTATGGAGGGGGTCTTTCAGAAGATGAGCTTGCCCTGTACTTCCTCTACCCTGAACAGAACCCCAGAGGACGCCCTGTCTGGGGTTCTTGAGGAAGAAGAGCTAGAAGAAATGAGGGACTGGCTGATGGGCTGGGGGTCAGGTGGGTAGGCAGAATCTGGGGCAGATGAAGCTGAGTTGGGAGGGGGTTTAGGAGATATAAAGAAGGAAAGTCTTGAGGGCCAGAAAAAGGATCAGGAGTCATAGGAAAAGTTTTTATGTCATTAGGAGATTTGTACATCTGCCTTGTCAACCCTCTCCCCCCGCTCTACACCTGGCTAGCTCATACTCACCCTTCAAGGCCCAGTTCAGATTCCATCTCCTCTCCCTCCAACTCTGCTACTCTGTCCTTCTACTTTTCCATGATCCTCACAAAGTGATAGGCTCTTTTCCTCCTTCAGGCTCCCACTGCAATTTGTGTCTCTCTTAGCTAAGCACTTTCATTTTTTATTTTCTTATTTTTATTTTTAGAGACAGCGTCTCGCTCTGTTGCCCAGGTTGGAGTGCAGTGGCACGATCAAAGCTCACTGCAGCCTTGAGCTCCTGGGCTCAAGTGGTCCTCACTCCTCAGCCTCCCAAAGTGCTGAGATTACAGACATGAGCCACCACACCTGCTAAGCACTTTCTGCCTAGTATGATGGTTTCTCTTCCTCAGCAGACTGAACGCTCCCTGTGTCCCTGATCTACACAATGTCCTCTCCCTCCAGACAGGGCCTGGAACAAAGGAGGCCATAGCACCGAACGTTGGTGGAATGAGTAAATAACTAAGTGAACAAGTAAATGAACGAACAATGAATTGAGTGAGCGAGCAAATGGGAAAGGAAGTGAATGCGAGAATAAGGCAGGAATGAGCAATTAAATGAAATGAGTGGAATGAATGCCTGAATGGGCCAGAGGGTGATTGAGTGCGAGGGCCCACACTGTGCAGGCTGCCCTTCTGAGGGCAGAGTAGGATGGAGCCACGTAAATGCAGGCTGAATGAGGGTGTGAGTCCGGGTGTGGGACATTTATCCCAGTTGGGCAACTAACCTTTCCTACGGGTCTCCTCGAACTCGCGCCGGGCAGTCTCTATGTAGCGCTGTACCAGAGCCTTGATGACACGAAGGCGGTAGGATCCATGCTCTCCCTCCCCAGGCCCTGCCCCTGCCCCAGGATTGGCCTGGAATGGGGAGACAGGAGGGTGGGAGAGATTCTCCACCCCCAGCCTTTCTACATTCACTGCCCCCACCCAACCTGCCAGGCAGTAAAGGCCCAGGGCAAAGTCTGTGAAGACTGTTCTGTCCCTGAAGGCCACAGGCCCAGCCCCTGGTCTGCCCCCATCACAGTGCAGTCCAGAGGCAGAAGCACAGCTGGGGAAGGGCCGACTGTGGACCAGGGTGGGGGTCAGGTGAGGGTTGGGAGGTGGAGTACGGGGAGAACCCCCCCAAATCTGGCAGTGACGCTGGTCTGAATTAGGAAGGGGCTCTCACACCAAGCCAGACTGGGTTGGGGAGCAGATATTGAGGGCTAAGAGAGCTCCTGGATGCCCGGCCTCCTCTCTCAGGCCACTGTCAGCCTCTAATTTCCCAGTTTGTGGGACTTTACCCTTGGCTTCTTAACATGTTTTTTTTTTTTTAATATTCAACCACGTCTTGGTTCAGTTTAGGGAAAAAAGTCTGTCCTGAGCTTAGAGGGTATTTGCAGCTTGGGAGGAGTGTGGCAAGGACTTCTGTTTAAGCTGTGTGATGCAGGGTTGGAAATTTAGGAAATGTCCAGAGGGAAAGGGAAGCCACACAGAATGGGAATTGGGAACAGGCTCCTGGGGAACGTACCTGGAGAGACAGAAAAGCGGGGGCGTGCACACAAATGCACGGTAGAGACAGTGCCGTTGAAGGCCTGACGTGAGTGAGACCAACAACACGCAGATGAAGTACTCACAAAGGTCGGGATCGGGGGATAGTCTGGCTTCTTGGTTTTGCAGCAGAAGCAGCAACAGCAAATGAAGCGGAAAATTCTCCTGAGAGTTCGATGGTGGGAAGAGGTTGGTTAGAGGACAGGGCTTACGGAAATGGGGGCAGGAGCTGGGTGGTGTGTGTGGGCTGGGTGCTTGCGGGGCCGGGAGTAGGAGCTCTGAGGTCATCACCTGAGAAGGTAGAAGACAGCCTTGGGAGAGGGCAGGATGTTGAAGGGCACAGGCAGGGTCAGGCCCTCTCGGAAGTAGGACAAGTAGAGCTTGGAGCGAGCAAACTTCCACTCCACATCAGCGTCATCCTGGGGGCCAGGAGGCAGGGTCTGTGCAAGGGCTGCCTTGGCATCTGGCCTCCTGCCCACTCATCTGCCTCTCTTCCCCAGTCCTCACATCTCTTATTCTCCAGCACCCACCTCTTCCTTCTCCCCTGGCTTATCTCCATCCTCGTCTGTCACCCACGTCTCTCCGCCTGCCTCCTCTCATCCTCTCTTCCCCCCTCACCTGTCATCTTCTGATGTCCAGTTCCTGCCCAGGCTGTTCTCCCGCCATCCACCCCCATCCACTCCCTTCCCTCTCCCTCTCCTGCTCCCGCCTGCTTTTCTACAGCGCACTTCTCCCCTACCCCTACGGTGGAAAGCACTAGACTTGGTGTCTGGTGTCTTAATGCTATTAATAATAGCATTACTAAGACCCTCATTTTACAGAGGAAAACTTGCCCAAAGCTACAAAATGGGACAGTAGTGGAGGCAGAGAAGGAACCCAAGTGTCTTGGCTCCTGGCACCCTCTTCTTCTCCATCCCTTTCTCCCTTCTTCTCCCTGTGCTAAACTGGCCTCAGTTCACGTACCTCAATCTTCTGGAAGGAGTTGGTGATCATGGCAATGAGCATGTTGAGCAGCACAATGACCATGACGATGGTAAAGATGCCATAGAGGGCCCGGCCCACGAATTCAGGCACCAGAAACTGAGGCATGTCTACCACGCTGTGCTCCTCCATGCCAAACATGGTCCAGAATAGAAACTGGAATGTCTCATTGAAACTGGCATGCCGGGCCAAGTAAAGAACAGGAAATGAGGGGTGAGAAAGGAGCCTGAGCTCTGCCCAAAACGTTCCTCCTCACCCTCCAGGAGCCAGCCAAGGGTATTCTGCTCCCATGAAGCCCTTTGGACCATCCCAGCCCACACAGACACTTGCCACTTCTGAGCTCCAAATTTTATTCTTTCAGTCAACCAATATTAATATTTACTGAGCACATAGTAGTGTCATAGGTGCTAAAGATGTATCAGTGAAAAGACGAGCACAGTCCCTGTCTTCAAGGACCCTACGTTCTGGGGGTGGGGTGGGGGTGAGATGGACACCATTGTACCAACACTTTACCACTGTGGACACTGCTATACCAACATCTGAATACTCGCTGTGCAGAGCAGCACAGGATGTCATGACCTCATCTGGGGTTGGAGAAGCCTCTTTGAGAAGCATTCAAGCTGAGCTCTGAAGGATGGTGGGAATCAACACGTGAAAGGGCAGGAGGTGTGGAAATGAGTGTTCCCCAAGGGGTGACGGAGTGTGGTGGCATTTGAGAAACTGAGAGAAGGCCAGCCTGGCTGGTCTCAGAGGGCAGAGGAGAGAGAGGCTTGTGAGAGGTACCAACCAGACCATGCAGGACCTTGTATTAATATAAAAACAAAGGTCCTTACCATGGCCTATGGGCAAGAGGAAGCTATGAAGCATCCCAAGCAGAGGGGTGATGCCTGTTTACATTTGAAAAGATCATGTTGGTCTAGTGTGGTGGCTCACGCCTATACTCCTAGCACTTTCAGAGGCCAAGGTGGGAGGATCCCTTCAGGCCAGGAGTTCAAGAACAACCTGAGCAAAAGTGAGACCTTGTCTCTACAAAAAATAGAAAATTTAGCTGGGTGTAGTGGTGTATGCCTATAGTCCCAGCTACTCAGGAAACTGAGGTGGGAGGATCGCTTGAGCCCAGGCATTGGAGGTTGCAGTGAGCTATGATGACACCACTGCACTCCAGACATGGCAACAGAGTGAGACCTTGTCTCAAAAAAAAAAAAAAAAAAAAATCACATTGGCTGCTGTGAGCAGAATGGAAGGGAAGCAGGTGAGAGAGTGGAGGCATGGAGACCGGTTAAGAAACTATTGCATGGCGGGGTGAGAGAGGATGGTGGTTTGGAGCACACTGGTAGCAACTCCTGTGCTACCTCTTCTAGGAAGCCCTTCCTGAACTCCCTGCCCTACCCCCAGCGAATGTGTGTGTTTGTCAGTTTCTCATGACCTGATCATTCTCTCTCTTATTGTATTTATATGTGAATCTGTCTTATTCCCTCCATCCCAGCACCATTTCAGGTATAGATTCCCTTACACTGGTCCCTGGCCTCCGTTCTTCTCTTGTTATTCTGTCACCCACACTGCAACCAGGGTGTTCTTTCTAAATGCTAATCTGACCTCTGCTTGTACCTCTGCTTGTCAACCTTTAAATGCTCCTAACTACCCTCAGTCCAGATGTCTACCATACAACCTACCTAAGAATTTTAGCACACATACTTTTGACTTAATTAGCTGTCATCCCTGAATGAATAGCCCGGGAGGGCTCAGCCTTCCCTTGCCACTGTGGAGTGATGCCACCAGCACCCACGAAGCAGGCTGGAATGAGTAGTTACTGTCCCTGCCACTAAGATTCACGGTGAGCTTACGCAGTTCCTTTATCCTGATAGCCTGAAGCCAGTCTGAGAACAAGAATTCATAAGAACCACGAGGAAGCCTGGACCAATATCCACAGGCCCAAGTGTGGATCCTTTAGTGTCATCAGTAAAACTGTCATGCAGTTGCACTCATGAAGAATTTTTGATGGAGCAACTGCTTGGGAGGCCACCTGGAGCGCCCTGGCCTGCTGGAAAAAACGAAGCTTCTCAACAAGACCTTCGTGAGCTCCAGGACCTGGCCCCAAATACCCTCTCTTGCCGCCTCTCATGGAATTCTCTCCATGTGCCAATCATGGAAGACATCTTGCTATTCTCCAAACGTACCTCCCTGCATTGATACATGCCCCCTTTCTGCCCAGAATGCCCTGCACCTTCTCTGAAGTCCATACCCTTCCAGGTGGAGTCCAGATTCTCCCTTCGCTGTGAAGCCTTCCCTGATAATCCAAGACAGAGGAAGGGGCTTCCTCCTCTGGGCACCCTCGACATAAACCCTCCTTTGTCCTAGCACTCATTATCTCAAATTGAGCTTATTTGTGCACATGGCTATCGTCTCCCTGAGAATGGGTCTGGTTCATTTCCAGGGCCAGGGATAGGACCTACTAAAAGAAGATGTCAGTAAATGGGTATGAACTTAATAATGGCAAAAAACCTACAATGACTGAATGACTAAGAAAGTGAATGAATTTTAAAAGTGAGTGAATGAATCAATAAGCAATGAGTGAATAAACAAATATAAGAATTAATTATTGGCCATATTTAGGAAGAACTGAGCACCAAATAGAATAATGACTAATGGATTATTATATTTTAAAATATCTTTTTGAGTCCGTAGTGATATTTGAAAAAGAAGGTAGGTGAAAGCACTTCTTTATAGAAGAATGCCAGCTAATAAGTGTAGAAGAAATGCAGAAGTAGAAAATCATCATCTTGAAACCACCACTGTAATAACTGATTCAGGTAAAAATCACCTGTGGATGCTAAAGCCACTTGGTAAAAGGTTGCAAGGGAGCACTTTAGTCACAGAGTCTCAACATACCTCCCTGTTACTAAATAGGCTTTTCAGTGGGAGGTCTGCTAGTCCAGTGGGCCTCCCCTTTGGGCCAAACTGGCAATATGTGTGTCCTGATGTGATGCAGTGGAAGGTGCACATAATCGACTAGGTTGTGTTCTTGCCAAAAGTGCTTCACTTGAATCTGATCATGATGCAATAGATAAATCCCAACTGGGGAATATAACTTAATCTACATTCTTCAAAAAAGTTCATTTGTCATGCAAGGCAAAGAAAAGGCAGAGGGAGTGTTCTAGATTTTAAAAAAATACTGAAGAGATATGACAAAAAAATATAATACATGATCCTAGATTGGATATCAGATTTTAAAAACTAGAAAGACTTTTTTCGGGGGGGGGCAATTGGGGAAATTTGAATAAGGACTGTATAGTAAAATATTACAGTATCAATGTTAAATTTTTTGACTGTGATAGTGCTTTTATGGTTATGTTCTTAGGAGACATCCTAAACTATTCAGGGGTGAAGTGTCATGATATTTGCAACTTGCCTTTTTTTTTTTTTTTCTTCCAAGGATAAGCATTAAAGCAACTTATTTTAAATGTTTCAGGGGAAAAAAAAAGAATAAAGAGAGCGATAGATCAAGCAAATGTGGCAAAATGTTAACAACTGGTGAAGCTAGGTGAAGGGTATATGGGCATCCACTGTACTTTTCTTTGAACTTTTTCATAGGATTGATATTTTACAGAATAAAAAGTTTGGGGAGAAAATAAGTGAATAAATGAAAGCATAAATGAATAGATGAATGAATGACAGAACCAGTCAACGAGGGCGTGAGCAAACGAGAATTAATTGAGTGAATAAATGAGGGAGGGAAGGAAAAAGGAAGAGATCACTGTGGCTCCAGGCTGCAAGGTCCCAGACTCCCCACCAGCCCATCCTGCCTCCGCCCCGGCATACTTGCCCAGCCGCTCTGTCTCCTGGTAGGGCACATAGATGTTGTTGAGGCCACAGAGGAAGGCGGTCAGGATGATCATGAGGATGAACATGAACCTGGCGAGGGTCGGATGTGGAAGGGTCAGAGCAGGACTTCTCCACCCTGGGAGAAGTCAGGTTTTGGAAAGAGAGGTGAGGGTGATGGCATCCCTGGTTCTACTCGACAAGTATTCAGTTTGGTTATAATTAAGAATAGAGAAATTAGGGAGTGGGATATGGGAAGGGATTTAAAGTAGTGCCAAGCAGATGCTCTCATTTAAGAATAATGGGTACTGAGTCCAGGCAGTCAAAGCTGGGGATGCACCAGTCTACAGGGAGGGATTGAGATACTGAGATTATACAGGGATGGCTGGAGTTGGAGAGTCCCATGGGACAGGAGTTACCACCAGAAGAGTTAAAGCTACATGTGAGAATGAGTCAGCCTGTGGCAGGGAGGGCTGGAAGAATCCTGGGGTCAGGTGGGAGGTTCTTCCCGAAGCTAAACTGGGCTGAAGGGATTAAGAAACAACTAGGGCTTTTCCTACCAAAGGCACCCACTCTAGTCCTGCCTCAGACAGGAGATTCCCAGGGGAGCAGGCTCTGATTGGGCTGAGAGCCAGGTTTGGCTGTACATGATTAGGTGATAAGCACCAATAAGACCAGATAATGGTTTTTTTTTTTTCAGTTGCCTGCCTAATTTTTTCTATTTTTAGTAGAGACGAGGTCTCGACTTGCTCAGGCTGGTGTTGAACTCCTGACCTCAAGTTATCCTCCCACCTCAGCCTCCCAGAGTGCTAATTTTACAGGCGTGAGCCATCGCGCCTGGCCAACCAGATAATGTTGTAGAGCAGTTGTAGAGTGGAAAGGATCCAAAGGGACCCCAGAGTCCAGTGCCTTGGCTTTCCATAAAGATGAGAAAACCGAGGCCCAGAAGGGGATCACGGAGATGGCAATAGAACTGGGACTGGAACTCTCAACCAAGGGCTCTTTCTGCTATCAGTGGTTTGTAATCTTTTCTTGGGTCATGAACCTCTTTGAGAATTAGGTGAAAGTTATAGACCCACTCTGCAGGGAAATGTACATTTACATTTACACTCCAACTTTGGCCTATAGTTTCAGGGGTTTAGAGGTCCCTGGAGCCTGTGCCTCTGGAGGAATGCAGGTCAAGAACCCCTATGTTACAGCAGCGCTGGGGAGTTTCAGAAGGAGGCTGAGTGGAGTCTATCAGGGAGGAGCGTGCTCTAAGCAGGGACGGTACGCACCGCATCATGTCGTCGATCATCTTGCCAATGGAAATCTGCAGAGTGCCCAGCGACTCATGGGCCGGCAGAATGTAGGCCAGGCGGGTGAAGCTGAGCATGCTGGTGACAGCGAAGAGCACCTCGGCTAAGAACTGAGGATCCTCGGTGCGCCACTCACTTCGCTCTGTGCAGGGTGGAATTGGGGCTGCAGCTGACAGCCAACAGCCAAGAAACAAGAGAAACTGGGAGGTTCAAGGCCAAGTCAAGGGGACACTCACCAGCCGTGGTGAAATAGTGGCAGGCAGCCGCATCGGAGGCATCCCTGCAGTGCATGTGGGCAAGCCCAGCCAGGAGGAGGCGCAGTGCGAAGGCCGCCAAGTACAGGGACAGGATGACCACATCCAGGAAGTTCCACCAGTCCAGGAGGTAACTGCGCAGGCCCTCGATCCACACTTCCTTGCACTCAAACCACAGGAAGCCTGAAGGGGGGATGGCAGGAGGCCAGGACAGGGTGAGGTGGAACTGTCCTCCTCCATCTACATCAGAGCTAGCTTATGGTGCAGGGCGGATCCCATGAATGAGGGTGGGGAGCTAAAACATCACGGGGTAAAGTCGATGAAATGTAAACATTTAATCACTTCGGGCCCAAGTGATCTTACGTAAAAATAAACAAGACTCTTTGCTGAAGCAGACTTATTGCTGGTGTGATCTGCACCAATGGTCACAGTCAGCTGACACTCAGAAACTGAGTAACGCTGGGAGAGGCTATTTTTTGGGAGGGGATGATTTAAATCAGTTTCTCCCTGCCCTCCACCAAATAAATGTTGGGCAAGTATTTAAAGAAAATTGATTTGAAGGGGCTCCAAATTATCAGCCTGGTCAGGGTGCCCATGTCTCAGTGAGGCCCAGCACCAGACCTGAGGATGGGGGTCTTGGGAGCTGCACCCCATTAGCCAGGTGATCCTACCATATTGTACCCTTTTACATTCCCAGGATACAATTGTGTGCTTTTTCACTCAGTGTCCATCCTCTCTGCCTAGAGTGCCCTTCCACACCCTTTGGAAGCACAGCTCACCTTTGTGGCCCAGGTCACATATTTCCTCCTCCATGAAGCTTTCCCTAACCAGGTGGAGTGAGTTGCCCCCGTTCTGTGTTTTCACAGTTCTCTGTTCCTATCTCTGTGATGCCATCACTATGGGTACTGCGGGCTACCTCTCCATGGGTCTGTCTCCACTCTATCTGCCCCTGAACCTGGAGCCCCTCTAGGGTTGGGACCATGTCAATTAATCCCCAGTGCCCAGAACAACTTAAACAAATATTTATTAAGCTCCTACCATGTGCCGGCAAGATCCTGTGGTGAACAAGACATAGTCCCTGCCCTCCCAGGGTTTATAATCTAGTGAGGGACACAGGCAAGTAACCAAGTAGGTACAATACAATGTGGCAAATGCTAAGACTGAATATCAGGGGAACAGAGGGACTGTTATGAGGGCATTTAGGAAAGGATCCTCACTGTGGTTTGGGGGCCAGGAAAGCTTCTCGGAGAAAGTGGTGTTTAAGCTGAGACCTGAAGGAAGGATAGGAGCCAGCCAGGGGAAGGGGCAGCGTGGGAAGGGGCAGCATGGGAAGGGGTGAGTGCCCTAGGAAAAGTGAGTGAGTAGGCCGTGGCGTGGTGGTGCATGCCTGTAGTCCCAGCTGCTCAGGAGGTAGAGGTGGGAAGATCCCTTGAGCCCAGTTCAAGACTAGCCTGGGCAGCAAAACATGATTCTGTCTCGAAAAGAAAAAAGCACAAATGCGCAAAGGCCTGGAGACAAGTGTGAATATAATATGGTCAGGAACCCAAATCAGTGCTGTGTGGCAGGAAAGTACCTTGTGAGGGTGGGGTGCATGCTCAGTAAATGTGTGTTGAATGGATGGCTGGAAACATATTTAACTTATCCATATATTCTCAGGGCTTCGCTCACAATAGAGAATCAGCAAACATTTATTGCATGAATAAACGAGTTTTGTGTCATGTGTTTATAGGATATTTCTTCTCCCACAGGCAGGAACTGTATTGGTTCATCTCCATTCAGCACTGGTCAATAAACGTTTAGTAAATAATAGGATGAGAAACTTTCCCTCTTGGGCTGCTCTTGTTTTCTTTCCCAAAAGTTTCCGGGCCCAATTTCCTTTCTGACCTCACTGACAAGCTTGGTACAGGGTGGAGTAGAGGACTTGGTAGACAGGTGGCTTGGGAGTTTGCTAACTAAGCCAGAGCTAATTGAGGGGAGGACAGCCAAGGAAAGGGCTACCAGTCCAGCCTACTGAGCTGACCAGCCGGAGGCTGGGTGGAGCTCTGGGGATTCTTGTCAACTGTATTTGCTGAATTGTTTGAGAATACTTGATTCTGCTATAGAAGAAAAGAAAACCAATGGAATGGATGAAACTTATGCATTATGTGTAAATAAGTTAGTTACCTGGGTGATATGTTCAACAAATAAAGTAAATAGAGCATATGTGTGTGACGTACATAGGAAGGAATGGATAGACACTAAATATTCATGATATAGGAGGCATGTAAATAAGCATGAGGCATATGAGGCCCTCAGTATTCATCAGATCTTAAATATGTACCTACTGGTGACACCCAGTCTGGCCCCACATGTCCTCTACCCAAAGAATGCACATAAAATTCATGGTTGCTCATGATGATAGTTGGTAAGCTACAGCTGTGGCCAGGCATACTTGCCATTGTGTTTCTTTCATAGATCAAGTCTTGGGCCCAGGCCCAGGCACCTTCTTTCTGTTGCACCCGCTACTCAAACCTCAACTCTGGTCCTCTTGATAGCACCATCATAATGATACCATTTATGGATTTAACCCCACTGTATGATTTGAGCATTTTAATTTTATCTATGAGCCTTTCTGTTCCATGACCTCCAGGATAGCTTGTCTTATAGTGTGCTTGGAGGCTACCATTACGCCACCTGGTACTGTGGACCAGTGTCTTATTTGTGAGATAGGAACCTCCAGAGTGGGTAGGAACTGATGCCAAGGAGGGAGAAGAATGAGGTCCTTGCTCAGGGAGTCTACCACAGGGCGAGGTCCCTGATGCAGGTGAAGGGAAACGGTCTGGTTGTATGTTCGGAGGCATCTGCAGAAGCAGGGTCCCTCCCATTGGGGTGCTTATTGTGAACAACAGTACGGGAGGCCCCTAAGGGAGACTGCCACAAATAAAGGGTCCCACACATGTACCTGTGACCCAAACCATGTGCAGTGAAGTCTCCCAGACACTCTGGCTGCGGCCACGGAAGGTGCTCAGCTGCGTCTCCATGACCAGGGACTCTCCCAGCAGGAAGATGAGGAACCACAGATAGGAGGCTGAGTGCAGCAGGAACTTCAGCACCGGGATCTTGAGCAGGCGGCCCAGCTTTGGGGGAGGGAGGGAGAGCACAGCTCAGTCCTGTGCAGTCTCTGCCTCCGGGGAGCCCATCTGGACTGCTCAGCCCACATGTGACGCCCTTTTCTCAGCCTGACTCACTCACTCTGCAGACATTTATTGAGAATGTAGTATGCATGAGATTCTATATCTATTGTCTCCTTCACCACCATACGAGGTAGGCATTATTATTCCCATTTCTTTCAGGAACTGAGGATCACAGAGGCAATGTAACTTTCCTTTGGAGGTCCCTCTTCAAACTCAACCGTATTAAAAAATAAATTCATCATCTTGTATCCCATCTTGCTCCTCTTCCTCCTGTGGCCCCACCTCATAAAATGACCCAGTCATCTGGGCCAAGAACCGGGGAGGCATCTCTCCATGCTCTGTCTCTCATACCCTGTGACAGTCTTTCGACCTCCTACTCACCCCCAAATCTACCGTTCACGCCCCCAGCTGAAGGAGCTTTCCAAAACAGAACTGACGGGGGCACTCGCCTCATTAATCCTACAATGGCTTCTGTCTTCACACGGCTTCTGAGGCTCTGTGAGATCAGGCCTCTGCCACTTCTCTACCACTTATTGTTTAATTCCTTTCAGATTCTCCAATGCTTTACATTCTGTCTCCCTAGGACTTCACACATGCTGTTCCTGCTTCCTGGAACACTCCTCTCCTTATCTCTCGCCTGTTGACAGGAACAGGGCTTGTTCTTCATTACGTCCCCAATACAGTCACAAGGCCTGGCTCACAGAGATGAGAGCTTGCTCTGTTGCCCAGGCTGGAGTGCAGTGGCACAATCATAGCTCACTGCAGCCTTGAATCCCTGGGCTCAAGGGATCCTCCCACCTCAGTCTCCCAAGTAGCTGAGACTACAGATGCTCACCACCACACCAGGCTAATTAAAAAAAAAAAGATATTGGTAGAAATGGCGGTCTCACTGTGTTGCCCAGGGTGGGCTTGAACTCCTGACCTAAAGTGATCCTCCCGCCTCAGCCTCCCAAGTCGCTGGGATTGCAGGCATAAGCCACTGTGCCCGGCTTCAAGGAAATATTTTAAGGCCTCCCAAATAATTTGTAGGTGGGGTGGGATTCTCTTTAGGAGAGCATAGGGTTGTCCATAGGATTCAGGTTTTGGAGACAGAATTCAGTTTAAATCCTGACACTGCTATTTACTGTGTAGCCTTGACAAAAAGGAGCACTTGTATTCCCTGTGCCTCAGATTCCTCCTGTATAGGATAGAAGTGTGATGCCTGCCTTCCAGGGCCACCTCACGTTACTTAAGGGAAACATTCACAAAATTATATTCACAAAGTGCCCAGCCCAGGGCCTAGCATAAAACAAGTGCTCAGTAAGTGACAGTTATCATTAATCTTATTCTTTGTACCCGGGACTTGGGCGCCAGCCAGTAGCCAAGGCAGAGGAAGGGCATGGTGAGGAAGATGAGGAAGGCAACAAAGAGCTTCCAGATGGTGGTGCTTCCACGCCAGCCGGCCAGGTTCCCACACCAGATGGAGGACAGAACTTGCTGGCAGATGGGGTGTGCTACAAACTGAGCAGAGAGGGAGCATGAGCAGAGGCGTCACCGGGCAGGGCGGGAAGGGGAACATTGGGTGCATAGCCCTTATTTCCCTGCCACTGGGATCGAACCACCCCTCTTTTCTTCCCACACCAGCTAGCCCAGAAAAAAGGCAGCTCACCTGTCATGTGACCATGGGCAGACCCCCCCCCACCCCCCCAGGCCTTGGTGTGTGAAGGAGAAAGCTGAACTCAAAGATTTTCCTGGACTCTCTGGATCCCACATTTTTTAATCTAAGTCAGGCAGTGGTGGGTAGAACTGGGTACCCAAGACCCAGAACCCCTAGGGTTCCCTGCCTTCTTAGAGATGGGGGCACCAGCCTGGATGGCCTTGAGGAGGGGAGAAGGGGGAAAGTGGGGTTTGCCATGTTGGGGGCAGGGTCAGGGGGCCATTATGAAGGAATGCTTTTGGTTAAGCTCCTGGTGGGCTAGGGTATCTGAGGGTGGAAAGAGTGAGGAGCAAGGGCTGAAGGAAGCTAGAAAAGAAGGCTGTCTTTAGCGTAGGTGGGAGGGTGTCCAATGAGACAGGGAATAATGGAACCACTTGATATTTAAGCCCTGAGAGTTCTAGCCAAATATTGCTTTATGGAGTGGGATTCTAAAGTCTAACAACAGAAGAAGACTGGACCAAAGTAACTCAGCAGGCCAGAGGCAAAGCTGAGTCTAAGACCCAGATGTCCTGCTCTGAAGGTGGGTTCCTGGTGGGTAATGGGTTTTCTGAGGGCTGGGGAGAGGTTTGGGGCTTAGATAGAAGTTAAGAAGGGAGGGTTGGGGACCCACAGGGTCAAGGGCTTAGATAGAAGGGTGCTCAGAATCAGGGTCTAAGAGGGTCCCGAGGGCAGGAAAAGGAGTTGCTTAGGGTTAGAGTGGGAGATACCTAAAGGTGGCAGGGCAAGGGCTCAGGGCAGGGAGGGGGAGATGGTAGGGCCCAGCTGACCCGCTTCTGGTTGTAGTTGACAGCTAGCCGCAGCCGCGCCAGGTTGGGAATGCCTTCTTCAAAGGCCTGTCCGAGGCACTCAGCCTCAGTCTCGCTGTCCTCTCCCAGGTCGTTGAGCACTGCAGTGACCTCACTCTGGTTCCGGCACATGCCCAGCAGCTCAAAGCCATAGTCCTGGCTCAGCGACTCCAGGGCAATGTATTCAGGCTATAGGAAGGCAGGCGCATGTGTGCCTACCACCCTGTGGACCCAGGCCCATTAAATCAGGCCACAACCCCCCCAGCAATGGGCCTGGCCACCTCTGTCCTGTCCTTGCACAACACTTCCTACATCTGGTGTCGCTTGGTCATTGATTTCTTTCCTCTCTGCCACCTCACCTATCCTTCTTGCTATAATGAGGTACCTCCTGTGTCACTTTGCTTATCTGGTGCTATCCTTCTCCCATCCCTTGCACTTCCCTTTTCTAGTCCCTATGTCCTGTCCCACTTTTACTCCTTATGCCTTTCATGTGCTCAATTAATCTTTTTGAGCACCTATGTGAGAACCTGTGCTGGCAATTTTAGATGTGGAAATGAGTAAGGCAGTTCCTGGCTCCACTTTGTCAATCCTACGCTCAGTTCTGCTTGGGGCCCTTACCCCAGAGAATCCAGGCTAGGCTTTCAGGAGGCCAGGTCTGAGTGCCAGCACTGTCCCTCAGGTGGTGTCACATTGGGCAAGGCTCCTCCCCCTTCCAGGCCTCAGCCTCCCTGCTGTAAAGTGGAGGTGCTAATTCTGCTATGCCTCCCTTTGGGCAGCCGTGAGAATGGAGGGAAAGTCCTCTGGAAAGGAGTGCCCTTTCCTGCTAGCTGTGCAGTGGGGGCTTTTCACTCTCCCAGCCTTCCACACCTCCGGGTGGGGGCAGCATGCTCTTTCCCCAGCTCTCAGGGCACAGGCCATTCTTCCTTAGGCCTCTGTTTTGATATCCCTGTTGGTTTCCCACCTAGTGATAATCTTGAGGATGGGGACCAAGTCTGGCTTGACACACAGGAGATGTCAGTGGATGAGTGATGGACTAACCAGACTGGTTGGACCAAGGCCTCGGGCCAGTCCCTGCCTCCAAGCTGTACTTCATGCATTCTCGGTCCTTCCTGCACAGGGTCTCCCCCACACTCATCACCACCTATACTTCTGCTACCTGAGAGCCTTTGCTTGGACTGCAGCCACACCTCAACCACCTCCCTGCTCCTCTTCAGTTGTGTTAAACCACCCACTTCTGTATGTAAACTTAACGCTGCTTCTTCCAAGGAGTCTTCCTTGAACACAACAGCTGTAGCTTTCCTGACCTCTGTTTTCTGGGCTTTGGAAACCCTGTTAGTACCATCCATAGAGGCACTGAATGAGGTTGGGTGTCCTGGGAGTGTCTTGTCCCCCTTTCTGCCCTCTCCCTGCTTGTGATCACAAGCTTGAGAGCCCCAACATACAATGCTTTAGGTGGGAACACACAGCAGGTACTCAGAATTCTGAGACTTACTCTACTGAACATCATCTCCAAGTCTGTCCAGCTGCTTTTCTTTCTTTTCTTTTAAGAGACAGGGTCTTGCTCTGTCGCCCAGGCTGGAGTGCAGTGGTGCTGTTATAGCTCACTGTAACCTCAGGATCCTGGGTTCATGTGATCCTCCTGCCTCAGCCTCCTGGAGATGGGACTACAGGAGCACACCACCATGCCTGGGTAATTTTTAAAATTTTTGGAAAAGACGGTCTTGCTATGTTGCCCAGGCTGGTCTTGAACTCCTGGCCTCAAGCAATCCTCCCACCTTGGCTTCCCAAAGTGCTGAGATTACAGGTGTGAGCCACCGCACCTGCCCAGCTTTTCTGTTTATCTATGTTCTCTCTCTTCCCTCAGACAGACCCAGGGCTCCCCTAGGGTGGGGTTGTGCCCTCCTCATAAGACCAGGTGCCTCTAGAGTGACTGCTCTCTGTCATTAGAATGAAATCCCCCTCAGAGTGGGATTCTTTGACTCCTTGTCATCAAAGCAGAGATTTCCTAGAACAGAGACTGGGCCTCATCCTCTTTCTGTTGCTTCCCACTTCCCAGAACACCCACCATAAGCCCAACCATGCTCCAGTAGAGGAACAGATACGGGGCAGCAAGGGCAGGGGAAGAATGAGAAACCAACCTTAAACTCGGGTTCCTTGCGTGCAAGGCGCCTGAGCTCGCGGCTGAGCTGGAAGGCAGCCAGCATTGCATCCTCACTGGCTAGTGAGAGGTGGGCCCTGCTGGCAATGCCACGGTACGTGTTGATGCGGGACAGGGAGAACTTCAACAGGTCATAGCGGCGGGCGTTGCTGCATTCAAGGCAGGCACAGGAGACTGGGTGGGGCCGGGCAATGGTGTGGCCCTGGTCCATGAGCAGCTGTGCGATCTCATACAGGTCCTTCTGGCAGGCCAGGGTGAGTGGAGTGACACCAGGTGCAAAGCGGGAACCATCAATTGATGAGTCAAAGAAAGCCAGTGAGAAAGACCTAGTGTCTACTTTGCGACCCTTCTCCCGTTCCAGCCGGGCCAGTAGGTGATGCACTACTGCTGGCTGGTTTGTGTCCACAGCCACTAGCAGGGCTTCGTGGATCTGTCGGAAGTCAAACTTGACATTGGCCAACAGCACATCAGTGATGGCCTCGTGACCCAGGCGGATGGCCAGGTTGAGAGCTTCCCTCCAGGAACGGTCCTCAGCCTCCTCCACATTCCGCAGGGGCCCGCCCGACCCGCTGCTTGTGGCCTCAACCCCTGACTCCAGCAGCTGCTGCACAAGACCCAGTCGGCCCTCCTGGATGGCACCCAGGAGTGGAGGTGGGAACTTGAGCTTTTTGTTCACGATTTCGGTCCAGTTAGGCTGTGGCTGGATGAAGGAGTGAAGAGGTGGGGCCTTGAGTTTCCAACTTCCTTTGTTTTGGGGCCTCCCTCACTCTTCTACTTCTAGCCTAACCTTCTATACCCAGCCACCATTATATTCTTCCTTGTCCCAAACACATACTGGCAGAAATCGTCATATTCACCATTTTACTGTGTAGATTCTCAGGTTAGGAAAGTGCCTGGATGGGGTGTGACCGGGAGCTCCTTCCTCAGCTCGACTTCTACCCTCACAAGAACCCCCACACATGGTGATGGGGCCACATGTGGGTATCTGGAGAAAGGGTAGGTTAGAGCAGGTGACGGGGCTGCACGGGGAGACTAACCCCACATGCAGGCACAAAGGATCCGTCCAGGACCAGCTCCCATCTTGTTGACTTCATCTCCCAGCCAGCCATCCCTCTGAAAGTCCCAGAGTCTCTGTGAAGGGCAGGTCCAGACATGTCCACACAGAAGGGTCTTTGAACTGGGCCTTCTTCCCCAACTCCCTCAGCGCTGACCAGGACTCCAGCAGGATCCCAACCCCCCAGCTTTGCCCTCCACTGCCTTGGAGGGCACTTCTGCCCCTCAGTACTGCCTTGTCCCTCTTCTCTGCCAGGCCCAGCCCCATCCTCACTGCTCTTCTCTTCTGGGCCCAGGCTCAGGGTTCCAGGGGCCCTTCTCCCACCCAGAGATGACTACCACCTGCCTGGCAGCTAGGGTGCCCTGCCACCCCGCTGGGCCAATCTACTGTTTTATTCACAGCTAGAAATGGGCCCAGGATGGGGCAAGAAAAGGGAGTAGAAGGCCTCTTACCGTGAGGGGGTCCATGGCTGCACCCGCCTATGCTGGCAAGGACCGATAGACTGAATTCCTGTTGTCTGTTCCCCTGACTGTGCCCAGCATTCTCTTTCCTACACACTCAAAACCCCGCCCTGGGCCCTCCTTTTGCAGGACCAGCTGCTCCCACTCTGCCCTGTACCCTGGGGACCAGGGGAACTTATGTTAGTGCTACACAAAGAAATCTTCTGGGAAAGGGAAGAGAGGCATATTTGCTCAAAGAAGGTGGGAATAGAGTTTGGAATGTCATAGCTTGAAGGGACTTTGAGATCCTCTGGTCCAACTACCTCAATGTGCAGATGGGAAACAGGATTTGCCCAAGGTTCCACAGCCAAGCCTAGAACCACTCCTTAGTCATTAACCCATCAGTTCCCTATAATGTATGGGAGGATGGAAGATTTTTCTCTCTCAGTTACTGAAGGTTAATTCTGGGCCCCAAGATAAATAACTTGTTTAAAGTCACAGAGCAGCACCATTACCTGATTATACATGGGAAAGGAACCCACAGAGGATACTAAGAGTCAAGTTCACAGGATGCTGGATGTCAGTCTCATGCTCAAAACCCACTCTCACATTCCCAGTACACCAAAGGATCTATCTGTCAGGCAGTGTTTTTCTTTTCACTGGGCCTCAGTTTTCCTTTCAAGAAAACGGGCATGAGAATGCGCATCACTCATGTACAGGAAGATATTCTGGATAGTGTCCCAAGCCCAGAAGTTCCAAGGGGGAAAAGAACAGAGCTGTCCTCAGGAGAACTGGGTGCCATGGTCACAGAAGCCTTGACAACTGGGCATGGGAAATCAGGCTGAGCGCAGAGGTGCCCTCAGGCAGAGTCCTGAGGGAATGAGTGGAGGGAAAGAAGGAGGGAGGCTTGGCCTCATCAGCCCTTCTCAGCTGTCAAGAGGTCCACTTCCCAGTCTTAGTCATACAGGGTGGGGGCCCACACCACAAGACCTCATGGCTCATGCCTGAGGGACTTCCCCACACGCACTGGCATGTTCTTCTACTTCTCTTGCTGAGAACTGCAACTGGCAGATAGGGCACTGGACCCAGGAAATGGGTGGTGAACTCTCTGGGGAAGACAGGGATGAATATGGTGACGAGGTCTCTCCACAAGTGGCAGCGTGCAGGGGAAGACTCTCAATGCTGAAGGAGCCTGGGGGAGAGAAGGAGGTAAACAAAACTGAGCCTGCTCCCAGGCAGGATCCCACCCCCAAGAACTCTGAAGGAAATTTCTGCTGCCAAAATGCAGCTGTTTTTGCAGAAAATTTACCATGGTTGAATATTTCACACCAGATAGACACTATGATGTACCCATCAAACATTCATTGAGTGTTTATTATGTGCCTAACAGTATGCTGGGAGCTGAGGGATACAAACCCAGGCTTGTCCTTATGGACTGTGGAGTTTCCTGGTAAAGGTAAGCTATGAACACAAATAACATTGATACAAAGCAGAGGTGAGAAAAGCTAAGCCCGAGGGAATTGGAAAATGCTGCAGAAGCTCAGTCAGGAGAGATTATCTGGGTAGATCAGAGAAAACTTGGCAAAGAAATACCATTTGAACAAAGACTTAAAGAGTAAGTAAAGTCTGGACATGGAGGAAGAAGTTATGAAGGAAATTCTAGGCCCTCTCTGATGGTGTTTTATATTATTTGGTTTCATGCTTATCCTTAGGGCAGGCCCCATGTCCCTCCCTCAGCTCAGCCAACACAATGAGCAGGTGCTCAATATAGACTTGTCTTGAATTACACTCAACTAAAAGCATAGTTACATTCCTGGGAGCTGCAGAGATCACAGAGCCTAGGAGTCCAAATTCAAATGCTCTTGGCAGTACCCCCAGATCTCCCATTCCTCCCTCAAGGAATGCCTGGTTGCCACATAACAACCCCCTGTGCCCAAGCATTTTACCTGCACAGATGGGGCACTGTCCACTATCCTGGCCACCACCGCTTTGGGCCTGGGGTCGGTGTTGTTTTCTTTGCCGTGTCCTTGCTGTCCCCCTCCCGTTTGGCTGAGAGTTAGAGTTGGATGGAGGCCTGTGAGAAAGAACAGTTAAAGACCAGCTGTGAGTAAGAGGCTTACAAGGCTGAAGGAGCCTAGAATCAGGGCAAAAATAAGTAGAATAGTTGATGTGTACCTAGAAACCCTGGGTTGGAGTCCTGGTTTTCCCATTTGATATGTAAGACTTGAGGGAAGCCATTTAACCTTTGAACATCTGAGAATAGAGATTCTATACCGCCCTCAGGTTTTCTTATTATTTTTTATTGAAATATTAATATAATACACATACCATAAAATTCACCCTTTTAAAGTATACAGTCAGTGGTTTTAGTATATTCACAAGGTTGTATAATCACAACTATCTAATCTAGAACATTTTTATTACCCCTAAAAGAAACCCAGAACCCATCAGCAGTCACTCCTCATTCCTCTGACCCATAGACACTGGTAATCTCTAATCTACTTTCTGTTTCTATGTATTTCCCTATTCTGGACGTTCCATATAAGTGAGATCATACAATATGTGGTCTTTTGTGACTGACTTCTTTGATATAGCATAATGTTTTCAAGGTTCATCCATGCTGTAGCAGGTGTCAGTACTATATTCCTTTTATATGGCTGAATAATATTCCATGGTTCAGGTATGCTACATTTTGTTTACCCATTCATCAGTTGATAAACACTTGGCTATTATGAATAAAGCTGCTAAGAACATTTGTTTATAAGTTTTTTTTTGTGAACACCTGTTATAAATTCTTTGGGGTATTTACCTAGTAGAATTGCTGGGTCATATGGTTACTCTATGTTTAGGTTTCTGAGGAACTGCCAAACTGTTTTCCAAGGCAGCTGCACTATTTAACATTCCCACTGGCAATGTATGAGGGTTCCAGTTTCTCCATATCTTGGCCAACACTTGTTATTGTCTATCTTTTTGATTATAGCCAGCCTAGTGGGTATGAAGTGATTACTGTGGTTTCGATTTGCCTTTCCCTAATGACTAACCATATTGAGCATCTATTTTTTTTTTTCTTTTTGAGCCGGGGTCTCGTTCTGTTGCCTAGGCTAGAGTGTAATGGTATCATCATAGCTCACAGTAACCTCAAAGTCCTGGGCTCATATGATCCTCCTGTCTCAGCTTCTGGAGTAGGTGTGACTACAGGTGTGCCTCACCACACCCATGAAATTTTTTTTTTTTCATTTTTTGTAGAGATGGGGTCTTGCTATTGTCCAGGCTGGTTTCGAACTCCTGGCTTCAAGCAGTCCTCCTGCCTTGTCCTCCCAAAGTGCTGGGATTACAAGGGTGAGTTATTGCATCCAGCTTGAGCATCTTTTTATGTGCTTATTGGCCATTTGCATATCTTCTTTGGAGACAACTCTATTCAGATCCTTTTTCCATTTTTAAAATTAGATTATCTTTTTATTGTTGACTTGTAGAGGTTCTTTATGTAGTCTAGATACAAGAACCTTATTAAATATATGATATGTAAATATTTTCTCCCATATTTTATGGGTTGTCTTTTTACTTTTTTGACAGTGTCCTTTGAAGCAGAAAATATTTAAGCTTTTTTTTTTTTTTTTTTTTTTGAGACAGAGTCTCACTGTGTTGCCCGGGCTAGAGTGAGTGCCGTGGTGTTAGCCTAGCTCACAGCAACCTCAGACTCCTGGGCTTAAGCAATCCTACTGCCTCAGCCTACCAAGTAGCTGGGACTACAGGCACGCGCCACCATGCCCGGCTAATTTTTTCTATATATTTTTAGCTGTCCGATTTAATTTCTTTCTATTTTTGGTAGAGACGGGGGTCTCGCTCTTGCTCAGGCTGGTCTCGAACTCCTGAGCTCAAACAATCCGCCCGCCTCAGCCTCCCACAGAACCAGGATTACAGGCGTGAGCCACCGCACCCGGCCAAATATTTAAGTTTTGATGAAGTCCATGAGATGCAGTGAACTCATCTCCAGATTCTGGTTCACTACAGGCTGCCTCCTTGCCTAGAGACAAACCTGACAACATGTGGACAAGGGTATCTTTTCTCCACTACCCTTAGGTGCAGACACTAAGAGATTAAGACTCAGACACAAGGATACTCTCTGACCTAACTGAAGCCAAGAGCAGGGAGCCAGATGCGGTGGGTCGTGCCTATAGTTCCAGCTACTTGGGAGGCTGAGATAGGATGATCGTTTGAGGCCAGGAGTTTGAGACCAGCCTCAGAGATATAGTGAAACCATATCTCTTAAAAAAAAAAGAGGCTGGCGCAGTGGCTCGCGCCAATAATCTCAGTGTTTTGGGAAGCTGAGGTGGGAGAATCATTTGAGGCAAGGATTTTGAGACCAGTCTGGGAAACATAGTGAGACCCCCCATCTCTATAAAACATAGAAAAATTAGCCAGGTGTGGTAGTGTGTGCCTGTAGTCCCAGCTACTCGGGAGGCTGAGGTGGGAGGATCGCTTGAGCCCGGGAGTTTGAGGCTGCAGTGAGCTGTGATGAAGCCACTGCATTCTAGTCCAGGTGAGAGAGCGAGACCCTGTCTCAAAAAATTAAAAACAAAAATGAGTGGGGGAGGAAGGAAGGACAGCCACATAAAGGCAGTAAGGTTTGGGGAGGTGATTTGGGTCTTTCATGTCAACCTACTTACCTTTGGTCCTGCACTTTCTGTCTTTTCATCCTGCCCACATCATTCTTGGAGTTTTGCTCCTCTGCTCTGGGCTCTGTGTTAGAAATGCTCATTAAATCCAGCTCATTAACAAAAGGGTCTTCACATGTTTCATTCTTTTAAGAATATTCTTTCTACCCTCTTTGCCTTGCTAATTCTTTCTCACTCTGCAAGTCTTAGATGAAATGATATGAATAATTTCTATGAGGCTTTCCATTATGCTTTTCCTTGAAAGTACTTACCACAGTTTTAAGTTTTAAATTTATTTGTGTGACATGGACATGTGTTTTTCCATCAGGGTAGGAGCATTGCTATTTTATTTACTGTGGTATCCCTGGCACCTAATACAGCACCTGGCACATAAGAGATGTTCAGTAAATATCTGTCAAATGAATGCTAATAAAAAAATCACCATCTGTCTAGTTATTCAGAATTTATGAAACACTTTGTATAGCATTTAATATATTTCAAAGTGCTTTCATAGCTCCAGTGCCCAGCCTGTAATAGTACCCCAAAACGATTAAGTTCCCTTCTGTGCTCCTTCTCTTAAAATGAGACAGCTTTCCTTATGTGGTAGACAGCTTCTGAAATGGTTGTTGCCTCCTGGTGTTCATGCCTCCCCTTGAGTGTGGACTGGACTTGGTAACTTGTTTCTAATGAACAGAATCTGGTAAAAGTGATGGGATGGCATTTCTGTGACTAGGTTACAAAAGGCTGTGACTTCTGTCTTGCTAGTGTTCTTGCTCTCTGTCTCGCTGGCATGCTTCCTTGCTTTCTTGTTTGCTCATTCTGACAAAACAAGCTGCCATACCGTGTGATGCTCCACGGAGAGGCTCTCGTGGCAAAGGAACTGAGGGAAGCCTCAGTCCAACAGTCATGGGGAACTGCATCTCACCAACAACCAGGTGACTGACTGAGCTAGGAAGCAGATCCTTTCTGGTTGAGTCTTGAGAAGACTGTAGCCTTGTGACAGACCCAGAGCCAGAGGACCCAGCTAAGCCACGCCTAGATTTCTAACCATCACAAACTTTAAGATAATACATGTTGTTTTAAGCTACTAAGTTTTGGGGCAAGTTATTATGCAACAAGAGATAACCAATAGGCCTTATTTTTGCAATGAAATAATATACTCATTATTTCACTATTTTGTTTAGTCCTTTGAAATGCAGACAAACCTTTTCCTTTTTAAAAATTTTCCCAATAAAACAATGAACCATCCTGTTTTCTTAACTTTTCAATGAAAACCCTACTGGTTTCCTCTCTCTTACTGTCTAGAATAGTACAAAGAATAAGAGCTGTAGGGTTCAAATCCTGGCTCTGCCTCTTATTAGCTGTGTGACTCAGAAAATTTAACCTCCCTGAATCTCAGATTCTTTTGTAAAATGAGGATAACAATATGTACTTCATAAGGTTGTTGTGAACATTAAGTAGGTAAAGTCCGTAAAAGTGCCTAGCAATGTCTAGTGCAAAGTAAAATTCTAAAATGTTTTTTATTCCTTTCTTCTTTTGTGGTAAAACTGCACTATTCCCCTATCTTATTTTTCTAACAAACTACATATACCAAAACCTTGATTTAATTATCTTTCTGAGCTAATCACAGAACATTAATACTGCAAGAGGACTGGATACTATTTGGTTTAATTCCTTCACTTTCAAGATGAGGGAATTGAGGCCCAAAGAAATAAGGATTCCTGTTTCCTAGATTACTAGGCCCCCCTCTTTCAATTACCATACAATATTTGATTTCCTTCTGGTAACACTGAAAAGTGTCTTTTCTAGCACATGCAGTCATACTTGTAAGCCATCCCTGTATAGCAGTGGTATATTCAGAGAGAAAGGTCATTGCTAAGGACAGTAAGGAGCAGGTCAGGGGCCTCACCTGTACTATCTGGAAGACTAGTACCTGGTTCTACATGGTTGTTCTTCAGGCTTGCCATGCTGGCTGGTGTCCGGAGGGCAGCCGAAAGCACCATGCGGGCTGAACGCCCCAGACCCCCTGGCTGCAGCTGTGTTAGTATGTTCCTGAGCTCCGAAATTGTCTTGGTGTTCCTGCAGGGAAACAGAGTATGTGGTTTCACTCGGGACATAGACCCCATTCTGTTCACCTAAGTAAATGGCATCTAACTAAGAAAGCTGGTTTGATATGCAGATAGGGTTAGGCTTAGGGTATGTGATGAATTCAGCAAACCCAGGCTGGGTTTGTATGCTTATGAATGACTTGGTAGCCGTTTTTTCCAAGAGAAAGATCTAAGAAGAGGCTGGGAGACCTCCACTCTGGCAGCTACGTACGTCTGGGGATCTGGGAAGAATGTCCTCCTGATGGAAGGATTAGCCAACCAGGGGCTGGGCCCAGACTCCTGAACATCAGAAGATCCCTAAGAAGAAAATGGAGACACATGAAAGAGCAAGATTCACCACTAGGGGACACTGCTACCCAGAGCCAGGGCCTACTTTGAACTGATTGAACTATTTTGGGATATTTATCATTATTCTCTTCTAAATATTATTTAATTTTCAGTATGATTTGTGAAAAATTTTGTTCACCTACCAATTTTAGCTACCATGTCTAGACATCTATAAAGAGAAGTGTGTGTATATAAGCATGTATGCATACAAAGGTAGCACATCTCTGGCATTAGCCACTGTATCTATCACAGGTATTTTATAACCTCCTTGCTTCTAGCTCCAGAAATATCTATGTGCAATAATCTCCCAATAGATCTTTTCTGCATAAAGATTTTATCTATGTCATATGCTACTGTTCCTTAATTCTTTGTCAAAATTTATCTGTGACTATCTCCTTTTTTATTTATCCAAATTTCCTTTCCCCCTTACATTGAAATTTTTTTCTTTAATTTTTAGCTCTATTCTTCCATTTCACCATAGATTTTTTCTTTTTTTTTAGAGACAGGGTCTTGCTCTGTTACCTAGGATACAGTGCAGTGGTGTCATCATAGCTCACTGCTGCAACCTCACACTCCTGGGCTTGAGTGATCCTCCTGCCTCAGCCTCCCAAGTAGCTGGGACTACAGGCACACACCACCATAGCCAGCTCATTTTTCTATTTTTTTTGTAGAGACAGGGTCTCACTCTTGCTCAAGCTGCTCTCCAACTCCTGACCTCAAGTGATCCTCCTGCCTTGGCCTCCCAAAGTGCTAGGATTATAAGCACAAGCCACCATGCCTGGCTCATCAGAGATTCTTTTAAAGGTAAAGGTTTTTCTTGCAAAGCATGGCTTTGGCCTCATTCTACAAGCTTGAGATGTATTATCATTCTCATTCACTGTTTAATATTTTCTATTTGTCATTACAATCTCTTCTTGGACCTAGCATTAATTTTGAAACATTTTGTTTAATTTTCCAGGGTTTTCATTTTTTCTTTACCTTCCTTATGAATGCCAGAGTAAATATTACTAGAAAGGTACGTAGAGATCGCTTATTTAACCTTAACTCTAAATGAGATTAACCATTAGGGATCGAGCTTCTGAGCACAAGGTAGTTGGAGTCAAATGGCCTGGGTTCAAATCCACTCCAAGACTTATTTGGCAGTGTGACCGAGGATACCCCACTGAATTTCTCTGTGTTTCTGTGTCCTTATTGGAAAACTGATTACCATAATAAGCTATTTCATAGGGTTAAAAGCTCTTATGTTCCTTATGTTCTGCTTTTATTATAATAAACCAGTTAGAATGATACATTAGGAAAAAAGCCTATGACATTTCAGACAAATTATAAAATTGAGTGCCATCAATTTGTTTCCATGTCCCATCTGTCTACTGTAGAAATGTTTCAGGACCTCCCTTCACCACTGTTTCATGAGGTACCCACATGTATGTTCCACATTGCTGTTGATGTTCAACGCCTTTCTGACCCACCTCTGGAGTTACTGACTCTCTTCCTTCTCTGTCTCACTGTGGTCCTCAAGGTGCAGAGGAATTTAGATGGCCAAAATGGAAAAGACTCCGGGAAATCCTTGTTTATCCTAAAACTAGGGTGACCATATGTCCTGGTTTGCCTGGGACAGTTCTGCTTTATGTCTATTGTCTCAGTGTAATTATTAATAGCACTCTCTTTTGCCCTTAAAGTGTCTTAGTTTTGTTGATAAATTTCATGATGACTCTATCTACAACTCCCCTTTGAAAGGTCACTTATATAATCAACATTTACACTAAAAGCCTATTTTGCTCTAGGCATTGTTCTGGGTGCCAGGAATGTATTAAAGAACAAGACAGACAGGTCCCTATTCTCAGTTTCCATTTTATTGAGTTGCCAAGATCTCAGAGATCTAGCTCCATTCATGTCAGTTCTCAGCACCACAATATTGGAACCCGATAGAGCAGACCAAACTGCCTTCCTCCTTTGGTCCTTTTATTAATACTTTTTTTTTTAGCCCTTTCCATAATGGAAGAACATATCTCAGACCAAGCTTGACTTTGTCTCAGTTCTCTGGGTCTCTCCTAAAGCTGTACTACAAAAGCATCTACTTTCTTTCTCTTCCTGATGCTGTCTCTTCTTTTTCTCAGAACTTCAACAGGAGTGACTATTGTGAGGTTCACTCCTGTGAACTGGAATTCCTTTGGATGTCAAATGTTCGAAGCTTCTAAGAAATGTATTGTGTGCATAGGAAGGAGAAAGGTGTAATAACAGGAGACTTGATTTCTAGTCTGTACTCTGTTCTGACTCATCGTACAACTTTGAATATGTAAAAGTTTCCCTATGTGAGATATAAAATGAGATGGTTGGGGCATGATGATCTCTAAGTTTTTTTTCATCTCTACAATTCTGACTTAAGCTTTGTGTGATTATACTTCATATTTGTAAGTGAAATATGATAGAGGGAACTGGCTTGGAAAGATATAAGTGATAAGAGAGCAGCAGGAGAGGAGTCAGAATAGGCTTAAGAATGTAACAGAGTAGTAACCCCTCCTCCCACAGATATGGAAGGGAAATATTAATAGTGGGGAATATGTAACAGAGGGAATGGTCTGAAAAAAAAAAAAAAACAGCAAAAATATTTTCTGTCTCTTTAAAACATCCTCCACTCCTTTTTGAGAACTAAAACCTGCATCCCTGCCTCAGGCCAGGGGTTGGGAGGAGCAGGTTAAATCTTTTGTTATTTGTGCTAAAGGAGATGGCTCAGCTCACACCTGGTAAAAGGAGGTCCAGGGTGGAGGTCAGGAGATTGTCTTCAGCTGAGATGGGACAACCAGAATCATCAACTGTAATTGAATAGTAATTGCCTGAAGCTGAGAATCCATCCTTTAAAAGCTCTGTATTTCTGCTTATTATTAGGATGATGGCATTTCAGACAGGAGTTTCCATCCTCCTCTTTTGCTGGCAAAGTAATAAAATTTCTCTTTCCTTCTCCTCAAACCACTTGTTCTCATTCTTCTGATGAGGGCTTGGGGACAAGTGGCTGAGCTTTTGGTAACAAGAAAAAAAAGTAACTAGAAAATTGGCTGAGCTAGGCATGGTGGCTCACACCTGTAATCCTAGCACTTTGGGAGGCCTAGGTGGGAGGGTTGCTTGAGGTTAGGAGTTTGAGACCTTGTCTCTACAAAAAAAAAAATTAGCCAGGTATGGTGGCACATGCCTGTAGTGTCAGGTACTCGGGAGGCTGAGGTAGAAGGATTGTAGGAGCCCAGGAGTGTGAGGTTGCACTAAGCTGTGATGGTGGCACTGCACTCTATCCCAGGTAACAGAGCAAGACCCTGTTTCCGTAAAAAAAAAAAAAAAAAAGAAAACTGGCTGAGAAAATGGAAAGTAAACTGACATAACTTCAAGGCCAGAAACCCATACCTCTTCTCTTAGGAGTACAGACATATCCCATTTTATTGTGCTTCACTTTATTGTGTCTTACAGATATTAGACATAATGCTATTGCACACTTAATAGACTATAGTATAGTATAAACATAATTTTTATATGCATTGCGAAACCAAAAAATTTGTATGATTCACTTTATTGCAGTGGTCTGGAACCAAACCTAGAACATCTCTGAAGTATGTCTATATATGTGTGTTGTACAGCAAGAAAAGCAGGGGGACAAATGAAATTGCAGAGCACATATCTAAGGCTATAACTTTGCATGGCAGGTGGGTCAGGGAACAACAATGATGGAGGGACTGCAAGGGAGCCATGGAAGTTTTAAATGTTGAAAGATACAGTCCCCCTAAGAACCTAGAAATAAAGTATGAGGTTAAGTTTGGACTCAAAAAGAATTTCATTATGGCTAAAGAACAAATGATATGACAGCTTGTGTACACTGTATTCAAGGCTCACACACTTGCATCTTCTATGTGTGAAAGAGGGAAGGAGAAGAATTCTCTCCTACCTGTAAGAAAGGGTATCAAGCCCACTGATGCTTGCATTTGTGTGTGTGTGTGTGTGTGTGTGTGTGTGTGTGTGTGTGTGTCCCTCAATCAAACCTCAATCAAGCACCAGCTTCTTATCCAGAAACCTGAAAAGGGAGTGAAAATATTAAATCCTTGCTTCACCATCATACATACCTGGCTCAGGCCAGAGCTCACAGGGGCTGAGGGACCCACCACAGGGTCATCTAAGGAGTCCAGAGAGGAACGCACCCGCAGAAAGGACAGGCCAAAGGACTGATGACGTATAAAGGGCTGGGAACAGGTAAGGCGAAGTCGATCCCATGCCTCTTCCGAGGCTGGAGCCAGGAAATCATCTCAAGGAAAAAAGAGAAAGAAAATGAGCACTAAAAGAAATGAATACAAGGGGGGGGGAGAGGAAGAGAAGGTCAACACCGAGGAAAGGAAAGACAGGGTCTATATAGCATGAACTCCAACAGCAGGAAGGATGGGGGTAATAAACAAGTGTCCCTCAGACTTTGGTGCTCAGGTATTGCCAGGCAGGCCAGCCAGGGCCTCTCAAACCTTGCCTTCCCACTATCACTCCTCTGTCACAGTTCCACACTATTCCCAACATGAGTATCTCCTCATTCTTCCCCTCTCCAGGGACTTCATCAATATCTTATTTGAACAGGAGGTACCTGTAGTGCTGGAGTCTGGAGAGACCATTTGCCCAGAAGATTAGATGAGATAAACTGACCCTTCCTGGACCATAAGACTTCAACTTCCCTCACACCACCACGTGCTCTACACACTGACAGTACCACATTCCAGTATCACAAATCCTTCACCTCTTCAATTCCTAACACTAGCCAGTCAGTACTTCAACTCCTCCACCTCATATGCCCCTCCAATGTCACTCTTCCTTTACGACATTACAAACACCTCCAACTTAAACATAGACAAATTCTTACAAGACTGTTAAGTCCCTAGAGGTCAGGCATCAGATCTTATGTTTCTACTGCAGTGCCTAGTGAACACAGAGATTTGCATAAACAGAATTCAGGAAACACTGTATGCTACATAACTATAACCATCACATAGCCTGTTATCACTTACATAAACATTTATCCTACACCCACACTTATACACATTTATACAAACAAAAACAGATTAATCAATAAGTATGTGTAAATATAAATCCTAGTTCATAAATCTCCCCAGCTATCCTGCATTCTCATTGTGCAGACCTCCCACCCAAACATACCTCTCACTAACTGCCCAATCACCCCAACAGATATAACTAAGCCCCCGCACAGGCTCCCTTGCATGGTCTACATCTAACAGCACTTCCAGTCCTCTACAGTACTGCATCTCTCTTTTTCATAAAGACTCCACTCCACCCTCCTTTCTGCTTTTGCCCTCTTTACCAGCTTTAAACATGCGGACCCCTGAGCAATTCTTGCCCTGCTTTGAGTCAGCTAGGGACATCAGCATGGTTGCAGGAAGCAGGGTGACGAAAGGTCTGTCCAAGGACCAGGAAGAACGGCCCACATCTATTTGCAGGAAAGCACAGCCACAGTTACCTGGGGACAAAAGGTTGAGAGAAAAATAAAGGTGATGGGACAACTGCAGACAAGGGAATAGGATAGGAAGAGGAAATCCTCTACCCTAGAGCTAGCTACAAGCCAGAAAGGTCTAGTAACATGTGTAGTCCCTCAAGGAGCCAGTAACTGGAATGGGATGAGACCCCAGCCCACTAAATGACACGTTTACCATGTTCCTCCCAGCTGGAAAGCTTCCCCTGATTGAAGAGACATGGGCTTCCCTGTCCTCTGGCCCTGGCAAGCAGTGCTAAATTCTGCGTCTCTTAAATCCTTGCAAGGAAGCCCAATATCTCTCTGTTCTGACAAAGCTGAGACCAGTGGTCTTTGACAGTTCTCTATTCCAGAGGATTCTATGGACAACCTTCTCGATCCATAAACTCCTATGCACCCTTCCCAGATTACCCTTGCACAGTTCATCCCTCCACTCCATCCCTCTTGACCTAATATTTAGAGGTGTATACATATCCTATTTGTTGGCACTTATAATTATGTCAACGTCCTAAGGCTTTACCTAGACCACGCAGATCAAAGTAGGGCAGGTATGTTACATAATTCAAGGAGCGCCACTCACATTGTATACTCTGTGAATGGAGCCCTTGGGGTTCTCCACACAGACCTGGCCCAAGGGCAAGGGCCACATTTCCCTTCATACTCAGGTAGGACTTATTCTGTGAAAGCTGCTCAGCCAGGATGAATGGAGACATACTAGTGGAGTGGTTAGAGGGAATGTCACTCCTGTGCCCTTCCTCACAGGTTCCTAGGCCCTAGAGAACTCACCCACATCAATGTAGCCAATGGGCACTGCCCTCTCCAGCTGTAGCTCCACTTTCAGTTGCCCACTCTTGTCCTGAGGGCAGCTGAGCCAAGGTCTTCTCTGACTGTCTGGGTTCAGCAAGTTCTCTACAGGATACTTGGGATCCTAAGTTAGAGCAGGAGAAGACTTTCACTGAGTCTAGTGGAAAAAGGATGCCAAAGAATGAGGGGTCCCTGCAATCCCAAACCTTTCCAGACATCCTAACATGATAGAAAAGGAACTAGCTTGGAGTCCATAGGAATATAGCTATCATGTGCCAAGTGGTTTATAGATACCACTGTCCTCTACATCATTTACCAGACTACTTCGTTTAATTCTCATAACAACTCTTAGGTGGTTTCTATTATTACTTCTTAGTTAACAGATCAATAAACTGATGCTTAGAGAGGTTCAGAAACTTATCAAAGGCCATAGGCCAAATAGCCAACTGAAGCAGAATTCCCAGGTTTCTGAAACCAGAGCTCTTAACCACCATACTATACTATTTCTTTTCATTTATAAAACCTTTTCAAAGACATTTATCTTCATATTTATCCTATGAAATAAGAAAGGCAAAGATTCGTTTTTATGAACCTGACATTGTGAACATAGCAGTTTTTATTTTACAAGTGAAGCTTAGATATAAAGTGATTATTCAAAGTCAACATTAGTGATATTGAGATATAAATTACGAGTTCTAACTCAAAGTCAGATATGTTTTGGTTGAGAAGCCTTGAGCAAACGACTTTATTTCTCTGGATCTAAATTTCTTCACCCATAAGTAAAGGGGGAGACTAGACTCGTGGTTTTCAACCTTGCTTTTTGTTTCAGCAAAAAGATTTTTTCTTTTAACTGAAAACTTACACTGATATGTGAGTGTGTGTGAATGATTTTTTAACAAATAAAAGCAGAGGTCTGGTTAAAACATGGGTTGGGAGCCTAGAGACATGCTTGTCCCCCTCCCTTCCACTTCTAGAAGTGGGTCCCCACAGAGTGCAGTTTGAAAACCATGATGTTAGAAGACAGCTATCGTTCTCTAGAATTTTGTAAGGCTGAGCGTCTGTGAAGAAAACTGTTTAGGCTGGCCATGCAGGTAAGGAGGATAATAAGTGTAATTTTTATTTCATTTAAAATAGGGGTTAATATTTATTATATTAGTTCTTAAACCCCCAAGGGTCTTTGTGAAATGTGTGAGGATGTTTTTGATTGTCATAACGACTAGAAAGTAATATTGTCATTAGGGCTTGGGGACCAGGGATGCTAAATATCCCACCATGCAAATGATATTGGTACAAAATGCAGACATAGCCCCCCAAATGCCAATGGCACCCCTTGTCAAAGACCAGGGTAAGAGAAGAACAGATGGGAGAAGGGGTAAATGGACAGAGCAGAGTAAAGGGTGGGAAGTCCCTAAGAATTGCCGCATTGGATCAGGCCTGGGCTCAGGGCCTAGGATCTAGCTCTAACTGGGATATTATAGAGCTTTTAGGGAAAAAGCTGAGATTACACTTGATGGTGGTGGTGATATCCTCACAGGTCAGGGATTACTTCAAGTGTCCTGGCCTGCTCTTAATGACAGAGTGAGCAAATTACCCTTCTGGGCACCCTGGTGCAGATTCTGGGCCTACAACCTTGTCAGCTCCCTTCAAACTATGGGCGGAATCCTGAGGGTGCTTCCTTCTTTACTTTCAACTTCTAGGAACACCTCTTTTATGCTTCCTGCATTTCTCTGGGAACAACCTGAGGGCAAGAGCTGTTTCTCCTCTTAGACTCTGAACTCTCAGAGAAGGCACAATGTCTCTTCTATTAGATTGGGAGTTTCCTGAAAGTGGAGCCACATCTCCTATTTTTCTCACTCCTTTCAGTCATCAAGAAAAAAATCATGCCTGCAAATTAATATACCTGAGAGGAAAATGATACCACGTGGCTGATCTTCACAGGCGCCATAATGGGCCCAGCAGCTGTCCCAAGTACAAGGCAAAAATGCTTTCTCCCAAGATTTCTTCTGTCACCACTTTGGCACTGCCTATGTTTTGGTCCTGTCAGCGTCCAGAAAACAAAGAATCCTCACATTACTCCTGAAGAAGAGAACAAAAGAAAAATTAACTAGTTGTGGCTGTGACAACAGGAGATATTTGCAGCAGTTACCCCATTTCTGATGACCAACACGGGCCTGGTGGGCAGGGAGTAGATCTGGACCAGCTGATGAGACTCCAACAAATGTGAAATCACTGGAACACAACCACAAGGCAACAGAGCAGCAAGTACAAAATAACATATTAATATGTTAATGTTGGATTTATATGTAGGTGAGCTCCCAAAGGGATGAATTGTGCCTTAAGTCATTCATCTTCATATTCCCAGAGCCTAGCACATAGTAAGGATGGGCAATAAGCGTTCAACTAAATATATGATACAACTCTTTTGTTTTCTTTCTTCCCATAAAATTAATCTTCCTAAATTAGCTTTTCTTTAAGTTACTCCTCTACTAGAACTTTTTAATGGCTTGTTGATATATGCAAATTCCTTGCCATATAGTAGGTACTTAATAAATATTAATTCAGCTTGGCTCCTCAAAGCATCTACAGTATAGATCTCTGTTTACTGCTTCATCTCCTACCATTCCTTTCATCAGAGGATATGTTTTACCTATCATTGTTTTGTTTATTTAATCTTAAAAAGTTCATATGGGCATTTGCACATTGTCTTTTGCTAAACTTTTTACAGAAAAGTTTAAATATTATACATATTAGTATAATAAATTCTCATGCATCCATCACCTTGCTTCAAGTATTCCTTGGCAAGAAGAGTTTTAAAGTTGTCTGAGTGTCTTTAGGTGTGATCTCTCTTCAAATGTTTATACCTGTCCATTTTACTCATGTTTGTTGCCCACCTGGTTCCTGAAAATGAGTCTGTGACCTCTGATGTATTTCTGTCCATAAAAGTTTTTTGCTTACTCCATCAAAATTTTTTTTTCCTACCTCCAAGATTTTTATCATGACATTGCCTCTGCTTGGAATGCTCTCTTTCCCATTTGTCAAATCTAATGCATCTTTGGTGTTCAAATTTCACCTCCCCTCTGCTTAACCAGCTTAAGGTAACAGCTCCATCCTGTCAATTCTCATTTAGCATTTAACACAGAGTGCCTCGTATTATATTATATGGGTAGGCTGGGCGCGGTGGCTCACGCCTGTAATCCTAGCACTCTGGGAGGCCGAGGCGGGCGGATTGTTTGAGCTCAGGAGTTCGAGACCAGCCTGAGCAAGAGCGAGACCCCGTCTCTACTAAAAATAGAAAGAAATTAACAGGCCAACTAAAAATATATAGAAAAAAATTAGCCGGGCATGGTGGCGCATGCCTGTAATCCCAGCTACTTGGGAGGCTGAGGCAGTAGGATCGCTTGAGCCCAGGAGTTTGAGGTTGCTGTGAGCTAGGCTGACGCCACGGCACTCACTCTAGCCACTCACTCTAGCTTGGGCAAAAGAGTGAGACTCTGTCTCAAAAAAAAATAAAAAATAAAAAAATAAATTATATGAGTATATGTCTTATGTCCCTTGACAAATTGTAAGTTCTGGGAGGACAGGCTTCATGTCTGACTTATTTCTGTATAACCAACGTAAGAGGGAGAAGGATATAGTTCCTGATTTGCAAATGTCTGCTAAATGAATGACCATGAAAACTGATCTTTAGGCAGGGTGCAGTGGCTCACATCTGTAGTCTCAGCACTTTGGCAGGCTAAGACAGGAGGGTTGCTTGAGGCCAGGAGTTTGAGACCAGCCTGGGCAACATAGCAAGACCCTGTCTCTTCAAAGAAATAGAAGAATTAGCCAGGTGTGGTGGTGCACACCTATAGTCCCAGCTACTCAGGAGGCTAAGGCAGAAAGATCACTTGAACCTTTAAGGATCACCTTGAACCAGGTGTTTGTGGTTGCAGTGAGCTATGACGACGCCACTGCACTCTAGCAGCAACAACAGAGTGAGACCCTGTCTCAAAAACAAAACAACAAAAAAACCTTCCTGTCTATAGAAACATGAGTAGACTTCAGAAACAGACTCATATAAATGAGAACTTAAAACCAGTTAGGTTGATTACAAGATAGTGCTGCATCATGATTCTGATGAATAAATGGTGTTCAGAAAACTGGTGGACAATGTGAAGAAAAATAAAAGTAGATCTCTAACTCGTAACATATCTAAAAAATTATACCCAAATGGATCAAAGACAGAAACATGAAAACCAATAAGACAACATAAACCAGATTAAAATACAAATGACTAACTGAAAGAAGGTATTTGCAACACATGTAAACTTGGAAAGTATTCAGAAAACATTTTTTTTTTAACTACAAATCAGTAAGAAAATGGTAAGCAACCTGATAGAAAACTGAGAAGATATAAACATATAATTCGTGTAAGATAAAATCTGAATGACCAAAAAACCCATACTAAAAAAATCCTTAGCCTTTCTGGTCACAAGGAAATTGCAAATACCATTTCTTACCTGTAGGACTACCAAAAACTTAAAAGTCTGATAAAATAAAGGACTGGCAATAATGCAGGAAAATGGGACTGTTTAAAAACACTTTCAGCACATCTCAGTTCTGACTAGCCACATTTCAAGAATACAATAGCCACATGTGGCTAGTAGCTAATTTAGTTGAATAGACCAGCTTTAGAGAGATATATATGCAGAAAAAGACACATACAATGTTTCTAACTGCACAAATCATAAAACTCTAATGTCTATCAATTGAGGAATGGATAAATGAAATGTATCATATAATAGAGTACTACAGAACAGTTAAAAGGAATGAATTAGCTGTAAATGTATGTAAACATAGGCCTCAAAAATATTGTGTGAAAAAATTAAGTTACAGAGCGATACATAGAAAATATTGTGTTAATGACACAATACAATACTACATATTGTTTACAGATATACATATAATATTTTTTAATAGACTGGGAGTTCTCAGTTAATTCATAATAATAGTTGCTTCTGGGGAGGATGAGAGGGTGATGGGCTTGAGAGCAGAAGAAACAGGTATAAGTTCAACTTTCATTGTATTATTTTACCTTTTAAAAAAATGAGGACATAAATAAATCAGGATGTCAATTTAAGGTGACGGGCACACAGTGTTTATAATATTCTCCATATTAGTTTCACATAATAATAATTATTTTTATTTTAAGTAAATGAACCCAGAGGAAAAGAAATCATTATATCAAAAAGAAACCTGTACTTGTATGTTTATCACAGCACAACTCACCATCACAAAGATGCAGAATCAACCTAAGTGCCCAACAACTGATGAGTGGATTAAGAAAATGTGGCATATATATATATATATATATATATATATATATATATACACACCATGGAGTACTACTCAGCAATAAGAATGAAATAATGGCTTTTGCAGCAACTTAGATGGAACCAGAGACCATTATCCTAAGTAATAGAGGAACAGAAAAATATTAGGTTAGCAAGTATGAAATGTCCAATTTCCTTAAGTACTAAATTTGACAGTTGATATCTCTGACATTTCACTTTACACTGCTTGTTTTTACTGTGAAGGTACATCTTCATTCTGTCAAACGCACATTTTGGCATGTGATTATCTTTCACATTTTTTTAGAGCAATTTTTGTGAAACCATGGATAAGTTGAAAATTAGTGTTATTTTCGAGTATCAGTTCTATGGTGCAACCAATGCAGCACAGACAGTTCGAAATATCAACAAAGCGTTTGGGAAGGATGTGGCTAATGAACGCATAGTAGGTTGATAGTTTGAGAAATTCCATTTCAATCATTTAAATCTTGAAAATGAGCCACGTGAGCAACCTGAGACCAACGGGGAACATGATGAGCTGAAAGCTACAGTGGAAGCGAATCCATCTCAACCTACTGTGAATTAGCAGCAAGGTTTGGCATTACTATTCCAACAATATTGGACCATTTGAAACAAAAGGGCAAGGTAAAGAAGCTGGATAGATGGGTGTCGCGTGAATTAAACTAGTGTCAGAAGAGAAATCGTCTCAAAGCTTATCTTTCTTTGCTGTCATGACATAAAGGCAAACCATTTCTACACTGTATTGTTACATGTGATGAAAATGGATTCTTTTTGACAATCGCAAGCATTTGGCACAATGGTTGGATAAAGATGAAGTGTCGAAACACAGTCCAAAACCGAATATTCATCAACAAAAGCTAATGGTGTCTGTTTGGTGGTCCAGTGCTAGTATTATCCACTGCAGCTTCAAGAAACCTCGTCAATCGATTACAGCGGATGTCTATTGCAACTGATTGGACAAAATGATGAGGATGCTTGCGATTAAGCAGGAGAGATTGGTCACTAGAGACAGGCCAATCCTCTTGCAAGACAACGCTGGACCACATGTCGCACAAACAATGCTATTTAAACTACAGAAGCTGGACTTGGAAATTCTCTGTTATCCACCGTATTCACCAGACCTTGCATCAACTGACTACCACTTCTTGCAAGGAAAAATATTCAATTCTCAACAAGTTGAGGAAAACGCCTTTGGCAATTTCATTGCTACTCGCTCTGTAGGCTTCTTTGCTGCTGGCATAAACAAGCTACCATTAAGATGTCAAAACTGTGTCAATAGTTAATTGTACTGCTTCTTGTTTGAGATAATAAACTATTGATTCAAAATCAGATATTTCATATTTAATGAACTAATAACTGCCACATATTCTCACTTATAAGTGGGAGCTAAACTATTGTCACACAAGGGCACGCAGAGTGGTATAATGAATATTGGCGACTCACGGGGGGAAGGTGAGAGGGGGTGAGGGATTTCCTATGGGGTACAATGTACACTACTCTGGTGATGAGTACACCAAAAGCTCAGACTCCATCACTATGCAATATACACATGTAACGGAATTCAACTTGTACCCCCTAAATCTATTAAAATTTAAATAGTTTAAATAAACGAGATGCCTGTAGATGACGTAAATATTACCCTGTAATTTCCTGTTGGTCCCAATATAAAGTTGACTGGTATTCTAGGCATTCTGTGAGCCCAGTAGTCATCCTAGTCCTATTTACCCAAGAGATCCAGCCGGACGCCCAGAGGCGGGTGAGCTGGGGCTACAGGCTCGCAAGGTATCAAGTTGACATGTACAAAGAACAGGGTGTTGAAAAATCAGTTACGAAGGTATAAATGGGATGGGGCACGATGAACAGGTGTATAAAAAGGAGGATAAAGGTTGGAGCTGGGGACGCAGTATGTGGGGTAGAAAAGAGTGACGAGATGTGTGAAGTGGAGGGAGAGCATAAGAAGCAGAATTTAGGGGGTGTGGAGGTCCCGCCAGGCTTTTCAGTCTCAGCTTCGGCAGCCTAATCCGCGCGGCTACCCACGGCTCCTCCAAACGAGCAGCTCTATTTCCTTGATGGCTACCCTCCTCCCTTTTGGCCGCTCCCCTCCCCATCAACAACTCCAACGCCCCTCACCCGGGACCAGGGATTTCGAAGAGCCGCAGCTGCCTCAGATCATGGACCAGGAACCTATTCTCCCGCCAATTCGGCACTCTGACCTCCGCCTTCTGACCCCAAGCGCCACTCTTCGCTTTCCGAAGCTCAGGAATGCGTTTTGGGGCCTCAAGAAGCCGCTGTTTCTGAAAAATGACTCCTACCGAGGCAACACGGCAGGTAACAGCGCCACGATAATACATCTGCCTGTGTTTTAATGTATATTTTCGCTTATTACAACTCTTCCGTAGTTTACACTTCCGGGTCAGATTAAGTGCATCCTGGGAAATGTAGTCCTTACTCCCCATGCCTTATTCCTTGGAGCCCTGAGTGAGGGAGCGTCGTGAAAGGTGCTGATTTACGGACTCGCACCTTTGGCTCTCCAAAGGGAGAATTGGATAAATATGTGCACTGGAAATAATACAAGTCCAATTTCTGTTTTTCCAAGAACTCTCCCCTCCTGAAGCTTGGAAAGGCTCGAGAATCATCTCTCCTAGATGCCGAAAGGAGCAGCAAGTAGGTAGTCTCTTGGTCCCTGACAGGTCTCCGCCAGCCTTGATGCCCCGCCCTCCCTGCTGGAACCCGTGCCGCCGATTGGCTAGGAGCACATGAGCGGCGGAAGCAGCTGGCTCCCGCGGGGACTGCAGGGAGGGGGCGAGCCGTGAAGATGGCGGCAGTCGTGGAGGTGGAGGTTGGAGGAGGTGCTGCTGGGGAACGGGAGCTGGATGAGGTAACAGGAGTTGAGAGACGAGAAGAAGAGCGACTCAGACTGAAACGGAAGGGAGGGGCAGTGAGGTGTCGGGGGAGGGGGTCCTAGGAGAGAAGGGAAGGATCCTGAGAGGGAAGCAGCTTACTGGGGGGCGGTGCGCGGTGAGAGAAAATCAGAGGGACTCTTGACTTAGGGACCCCGAGGTGGTCATGCGGGTAGAAGACTTGCGGTAGCCTCAAGGGTGGAGATATAGGACAGGGATAGAGGCCGCACTGGGTAGGGGGCGTTAACATTTTGATATTATTAGCTGGGGGTCCTAGCGTGGGACTTAAGGTCTCAGAGGTAGTTTAAGAGTTGGAGGGGTGTGAATTTTTGCAGGGAAAGGCCGGGCCTCCACTGTGGTAGAAGACTCTGTCTAAGCTTGGGATGGGGGTTGGGGACACGGATCAGGAAGAGTGCCAATCTACTAGTATTGTAGCCTTGAGTAATTTTAAATTAGGAACTCTTTTATTAAATTTGTCCTTACTTTCTGGGACTTTGTACATAATGTGTGGTCAGTAAAGTTTTGGTCAACGAATGAAAGAACGAATGGATGAATGACTGATTATATACCGGAATTCATCATTCGCTCATTTAACAAACATTAAGCATCACCTTTGCACTGGGTCCTGGGCTAGGTGCTCAAGAGCCCAGAGTCTAGTGGTGGAAGACAGAAAAGAAGACTAGTTATTGTATCAGAGGTAAAACGCTGGCATTGAGAAGAGGGCACCACTTCAGTTTGGGCTAGGGAAACCTCCCCAGAATTGCTGAATCTTAAAGGATAAATAATTCTCTCTGTCTCTCTCTTTCTTTCTTTCTCCCTCTAGACTTATGAGTTCCTCAAAGGTGAGCTCCTTGAGGGTGTATGTCCCCTTTACCTATCTAATAGGCATTTAAGGACTGGCGTATTGAATTACCAGTGATCCCTGAAGGAATCACTAGGAGAAAGGGAGAAGTTGGGTTTGAAAGAAATGAATGGACAGGGCTGAGAAGCAGAGAGAGAGAGGTGAGAAAGGAAAGGGAAGAGATTCTGAGGCCAGAGGGACATTAATACCTAGAGTTGCTTATGGTCTTGCACAAGACAGCATTTGGACAGAGACAGCACAGAGGAATAGAGGATGGGGATTGATTGTCAGAGGTAGAACCAGTAGAATCTCTCAGGAGTCAGAATCTTAGAGGCCCTTTGCTATGTGTGGGGTGTGGGGAGGATTGGGGATGAGGTTCAGGGAAAG
The DNA here is from genome assembly GCF_000956105.1 of Propithecus coquereli. Taxonomy (NCBI): domain Eukaryota; kingdom Metazoa; phylum Chordata; class Mammalia; order Primates; family Indriidae; genus Propithecus; species Propithecus coquereli. The sequence continues at coordinate 1,906,181 of NW_012147897.1, forward strand.
GGACTTGGGAAGCAAAGACTGTTGGCTTGGTGGTGGGCTGAGTTGGAAGAATTGGTTTATCTAATTAGGCTCATTACGGTGGGGGGAAGAGATCAGAGCACAGGGAAATTTTAAAAGCAGCCTTGTAGTCCCTGCCTCCTAATCACTGAAGACTAACAATGTTTGGATACCAGTTGGTTGGTTAAATGGCATGGCTGTGAAAATGACCTCTAAGACCCCTTTTAGCTCTAAGTTTCTGTGATTACAGTTGGCTCAGTGAGATACATTGGAAAGCACTTTGGAAAGGATAAATACTGAAGTTATTATTTATGGTTTGTTAGTCATGGGCTCTCCTTTGAGACAATTACATACATCTCTCTCAAAGAGGTTTAGTTATATATATATCAGGGTTCATTGAGATAAACAGCACAAGTTTTGGCAGAGGAGAAAAGAATTTAAAATTTTGATGTAAGACATTTTCTGTTTCTTAGCTTTTTTTCTTTGTCACATTAACTGCCATGTGAGTTGTATTTAACTCAAGCTAGTTTTAAGCCCGGGGCCTCGTTAAGCATATGTAACTCACATGTCTCTTCACCTTGGGAGCTACATGAACTATTTCTCAAGTTGCATATAATTCATGTACAGAAAACAATAAAAAAATAAATTTTTCATTACATTAGAAAGGATCGTTTTGTTTTTGAAGTTTTTATTCTGTTTTCATAATAAAACACTGTGGCCCCAAGTAAAGAATTTTTTTCTAGTGTGGCCGTCAATGTGTTATTGTTTTAAGAGCTTAAGAGCTTCTAGTAGTATACTTTCCAGAGTGTCATGCCTAGAAGTTAATTTTATATGAAACCATTAGCATCCATCCCAGAAACTTTGCTACTTGTTTCATTTCCTGACAAAGAATATAATCTGTTGTCTGGAAATTCTGTGCAGACTGTTGTGTTTTTTGGTATGTTTAAGAAAGTAACTCTGAAAAGCAGGAACAGTCCAAAACAGAGTTCTGCTCTGGCAAACCTTTGTATTCAAGTTTCTACTAATGTCTCCCCCGCTGTTTATTTGCAGCCTTAACTTGTGAAAGAGAAGGTGTCTACTGTGTGTCATGCACTGAGAATTCAAAAATGAGTAAGACAGGATATTGACCAATTTAGTGAAGAGACATGCAAATAGCGCACTACAATATCAGGTAATTGATATAATGGAAATGTGTAACAGATGCAGTGGGGCACAAGAGATAAGCCATTGAGTTGGCTAGAGGAAGTTAGTGAAGTCTTTATGAGAGAGGGGTTCGAGCTGAAAAATTAAAGGTTGAGTTTACAAAAAAAGCAGTGATTTGCATGTGACATCAGAGTTGCCTGCCTGTAGCACTTTCTGCTTCGTTGGTAGACTGCTGTGGAGCCCAGATTATGAAAGGGTAATGGGTAGCCTGGCTGAGATGGAGTTGGTGCACATTTCTACTTCTTTGGAAAGAATGTACGCTGGTTTATTCCTCAGGATATTATACATATGTTTTCCAATATCAGATGCCATTAGGATGATACATAGTCTGGAATAGCATGTCATTCATGTTCTTTTCCTCTTTTTTTGTCTGGTTTCATTATTACTTTCTCTAGAAGTTGAGAGACCATTTAGGCTTTGCTAATGGCTTTTCCTGGTTTAGAGAGGTAAATAGAAAAGAGGGCTTAGGAAAAGAGCTACAAGTAGAAAAAGACTACTGCTTATTGAGCCCTTGCCATAAGCCAGCCTCTGTTTAAAGCCCTTTAACTGCAATATCTCATTTATTACTAACAGCAGCTCTGTGAGTTAGATGGTGGTAATTGCATTTTAAAATGAGGAGACTGAGGCTAGAGAGATTAAGAAACTTTCCCAGGATTCCACAGTTTGCAAGTGGGGGAGTGCAGTTTCTGATCCAGGTCTGCCTATGCTATATTGAGCTTTAGCCCAGTACTATACTGAGCACCTGGGTTCCTTTTCTTAGTTTACTATTTGTGCTGTGGGGGGTAGGTACTTTAAAATTGTATAGGCTCAGTCATCTCATGTAAAAATTGATAGAGCATATTTGATAAGTGACTGTGATTCAAAAGAGCATTTTTGAGCCTCACATTTGTGAGGTTGGTTTTATTAGTATTTCCCATTTATGATTGAGGAAGCTGAGGTTCAGAGGATTTGATGTAAGCCAGGGGTCTTGCAACTATGAAGTGGTGTCACTAATATTTAAACCCATGTTTCCAAAGTGTTTCCTCTCAGTCTAAAGACCCAAACTGCAGACTCACCTTACCAAAGTAAACTACCCCTTTCTTTGTATACAAAAGTTCCATTTTCAAAACATAAAGCAGCATTTCATCTCTGAGAGGATCAAAATGGGGGTTAACCAAAAGAATATTGGTTTTTCTATATAGGTCCTTTAATTTACTGATAACTTGATTCTGCTGAACCCCTGGTCAGGAGGAATGATTAGCCCATTGGTAGTTAGGGAGATGGGAAATGGGTCTAGCCCGCTCAGACTGGGTATTAAACAGGATGTGATGATTGGCTAAGCTCAGTTCTGCTTCTCACGCCAAACCACAGTGTGCTTACAGCTATTTGTAGGATAATGTGGGTACCTAAAGTTAGGAGGCCCAGAAGCTGATCTACTCCTGGAGCCAGTGATTGCCTCCTCAAAGGGGTGGCTCACCAACCTCTGAGAAGAATTACAGGCATCCTTTTGGCACAGAGAGCTAGCTTGGGAACTAAGGTAGAAAAACACTTCAGTACCCATTTAGGGCCAGCCAGCCTGCCTGGCTAGAGCCTGTGAGTTCTGAATGTGTCCACTCCCAATGCCTGTTCATCTGCCAAAATGATGTCATGTCATACAGATCAGGGAGTAGTTTCAAGCCAGAGTTCAAAGGCAGGTATCCCAGCCTGCAACTAATTTGAAGTATTACTGCCTCAAGTGAATAATTTACCTCTCCTTAAAAAAGGAGATTGGACTAGATTGGTGGTTTTTAAACCTTTATTTAGTCATGAAATTATTTATTCAAATAAAATCTCACTTTGAAACTTTGTGGTCCTGGAAGGGACTAAACAGAACCCCTACGGTGTTTGAAGCCACACTTTGAAAACCAGGGGGCTTTTTCTTACAGCCCACTGATTGGGTGACCCTACTTTATGTTCCTTCAGCCCGCCTGTACTTTCCCTAGCCCAGCCCTACCAAGCATTATTATAATTGTCTATGTCTTCTCCACTAAACTTGTAAGTTTCGTGAGAGAGCCCAAGTCTGTCTTGCTAGACATTGTATTTCCTTTGCTCAACATGGTTTCTGACATACAGTAGGCACCCAGTAAGTATTTGATAATTATTATTTTTGAGTAGAATAGTAATAATGTCTACCATTTGGTGAATGTGATGTGCTAGCTCCTCTGCTTAGTAGTGTACGCTTTTTTTACTAAATGTTTACAACATCCCTGTGAGGATTGAATTATTGGGCTAAATCATGTCTCAAGTTCTTGCTCTAATATACTGTGTACTGTGTTTCTGATTACTGCCAGGTTTTGTTGGTGCTGCCTTGTCTGCCTAGAATACCTTTCTTTTCCCTCTGTGCCTTTCCAAATGTCACCTGTCCTTTCAGGTTCTACCCTAAGGCTCGCTTCTTTAGATCTACACTGGTATCATTTTTCCCTGCCTTTTATGGTTTTCTCTGTGTAATTTTGTTCCTTCATTTAACAATTTAGTCATCAAACTTCTAAAGCACCTTCTGTGTGCCAGGCTCTGTGATATGCCTGATAATACCAAGATGGATAAAGTGTGATAATTGCCCTCAAGGAGTTCACAGACTAGTATGGGTAGAGAGAGACTGATAAATAAGTGCAAAAACATGGCGCAGGCACTGTAATAGTGGAGTAGGTGCAGTGGGTACATCGAGGGGAAGTGGCAATCAACGTCAAATCTGTTCCCACGGAGGTTGGTAAGTCCCTAGCACGCAGGCTGTAGAAGTTACTATCTCTTGCTTGTTCAAAGCAGTAATTACTGTTTTGTTTTTGTTTGTTTGTTTTTCCTCCTGTGGGTCTCTCCCTATAGACATTTGGTAAGTGTTCCTTGTTTCCAGGGATTTTCTTCTCTAGGGATTCTTGGTCCAAACCAAGATTTTATTGAGGGATTGAGGCATGAGTGACTGAAGTTTAATCTTGGCTATCTGACTCTTTGGATTTTTTTAGGCATGTAAAATGAGTGGTAAGCACAGTGTAGTAGGAAAAAACAAAACAAAACACTAGAATAGTAAACAGTAGACCCAGATTCTAGGCTGGGAATTTCAGCAGATTTTATCTCAGAGACAGCCCACTGGTAATAGATGCTTAGAAGGCTGTTTTGGGAAGGACTCTGAGGCCAGGCCTCAGCAGGAAAGAGTGCTGCAAGAGTGCTGTGCCACATCCTTTGCCAAGTGTTTTAGATGCATAATCTAATTTAATACCACAGCCTTATAAGATAGGTACTATTATTATTATTATCCCCATTCTACAGATGTGGAAACTGAGGCATAGAGAATTTAAGTAACTTGCCCAACATCATACACCTAGGTAAGTGACAGAACTGGTGTTGAAATCCAAGACTGCTCCAGCACCTGTGCTCTTAACCATTCTGGGCAGTATGAGTACTATATACTTCCCATCCTATTCTACGCTAGACATTTCTACTATGTAAAGGTGGGACTTCATTTCCACAGCTGATCTGGCAGGGATCATGATATTTCTCTGTCTTTCCCACCAGACTGTGTTCTCCTTGAAAGCTCTATTCATTCTTATATCCCTGGTACCTGGCATAGAGTATATGACTCAATAAATGTATGAATATATGAACTCAGGAAAGATTCCAGTCTCTCTGTACTTCAGTTCTTCATCTATGAAATGATAGCTTTAGATTAGGTGGCTTTTTTTTTTTTTTGAGACAAAGTCTCACTCTTGCCGGGGCTAGAGTGCCGTGGCTTCAGCCTAGCTCACAGCAACCTCAAACTCCTGGGCTCAAGCAATCCTCCTGCCTCAGCCTCCCGAGTAGCTGGGACTACAGGCATGCGCCACCATGCCTGGCTAATTTTTTCTATATATATATTTTTAGTTGTCCAGATAATTTCTTTCTATTTTTAGTAGAGACGGGGTCTTGCTCTCGCTCAGGCTGGTCTCGAACTGACCTTGAGCGATCCACCCGCCTCAGCCTCCCAGAGTGCTAGGATTACAGGCCTGAGCCACCGCGCCCGGGCTAGATTAGGTAACTTTTGAGGTCTCTTGCAACTTTGAAAGTCCTGGATCCCAGTGTTTTACTTTGCCTTGTGTTTCCTATAACTCCTATCAGGTATTCAGTAAGTACTAGTGAATGAATGAATGAGGGAATAATTATTCAGTAATCTGTGCTAATAATATTGGGATGACAGAAGAAAAACTGGTGATGGGCAAGGAATAGACAAAAAGGCTTATTACATACAAGCTCCAATTCCATCACCTTTGCCTTTGGAATGCAGTCATGGTCTCATACTCAGGCAGATAGCCTTGCAGATTCCCACTTGGTTTCCAGTTACAACACCCACCATCCCAAGCTCACCCTTGCTTTTTGCAGGTTACATTTTTTACTAACTTTATGGCTTAATAACTCATCTACTTCCAGAAGGAATTTAAGGTGTCATCTGGTCGGTAAAGAGGGGTAGGAGAGAAGGCAAGGAAAGATGAAGAGGAATGTTTTAACACCTTCCTGCAGGGACTATCTTTTTCATCTTTGTATGTTCCTCAGTGCTTGACACATAGCAGATAGCAACATATTTACTGAATAAATGAGAATGCTTCTAGGTGTGGATTTTGCTCAGGATAAAGGAAATATTGAATAACTCACAAAGGTTGACCAACATGCTTACTCTCTGTTCTGGAAATAACACAATAGCCCTTGCTAGTATTTGCTTATAAACTGCTTAAGCATTTTAATTTTTAATTAATGCCACATCACTTCTTACCAGTGATTCATAAGCACAGAATCTGAAGACCTGTTTTCTGTTCCCATAGCGCCCTGTACAGATTTCTGTCAGCACTTACCGTGTTGTATTGTTTGTCTCCCCCATTAGGCAGTGAACTCCCGGAGGGGACAGAACCATATGATTTCTCCTCTCTACGTACTCAACATCTAAACTTGCATAGTGGCTAGCATAGAGTAGGTATTCAAATGTTTATTGAACTTGAATCTTAAATCTAGTCCATCCATCCATGTTGAGCATCCCCAGAAAGTGGTCACCCAGTCTGTATTTAAACCTCTCTGATGGTAGGCAGCTTATCATTCCATGGTTAGCCTGTTCCCTCTTTGAATACTTCTGTTGCAGTGTTCTTCAGATTGGGCTAAAATTCTTTTTTATGTATTGCTTCAACTTTTTAGTCTTCATGGTACCTTTTTCCAGATTCTGCTTCTTTGTAACTCTGACAAGCACTGCCAGAGAATGCCTCTGGGGAATGTAGGCCTAGTACACCTGGGGCTATTTGGCTTAACAGCTTACTCCATGGAAGCCAACCCTAGGTAATCCATCTAGTGTCATTTCTCATCTCTACTTTCTTTCTTTGTTTTCCCTTCTTGAAATCATTTGTTATCTCCTTATTCCTCAGAGAAAAATCTGTAGGTAAACATAAACTCATTAGTTCCCTCTAACGTGTAGCTTTCCCAAGAGGATGCTTGGTCATGGCCATGGGGTTTTTGGCCCAGGGCAGCTAAGGAGAAACTGGGGAAAGGGGAAGCAGTGGGCATAAGCTCTGCCAAGGTTTTTGTTCTTTTTGTCCTTCTTTCACAGGGTGTTATCAGTAACAATGCAGTCTGTTCTTTAGAAAACTAATATGACATTTTACTCCCCTCTTGCCCATAGGATTGAGCCTAACCACTTCAGAGCTGGTCATTTAGTGCCCTGCAAAAACAATCTTTTCGCCTCCTATTCTCATGATAACAGTAATAGCTAACCATTCTTCTCTTTTTTTTTGAGTCAGGGTCTCATTTTGTTGCCTGGGCTAGAGTGCAGTGGTGCCGTCATAGCTCACTGCAACCTCAATCTCCTGGCCTCAAGCGATGCTCTGCCTGGGCCTCCCAAAGTGCTAGGATTACAGGTATGAGCCACCATGCCCAGCCAATAATAGCGAACTTTTTTAGTGCATGCTGTGAGCCAGGCACTGAGCTAAGCATTTTATATGTATTAACTCTTTTCACTCTTTATTTAAACTTTTATTTATATTCATTGTATGCTGAATTTATTCTCCTGCTGTGCATTTTTTTCCTTCAGTTTCTTCTGGGATATCTTTTTCTTCTGTATAACTACTTCTTTTGGTTTAGGGTTTGTTTACTTTTCAGTAAGGATCATCTCAATGTTGCAGGGGTGAGCTTGTAAGTATGTAGTGTATCTTGGGTCCTTTGTTCACCTGGATGTGTTCAATGACCAGAAAATCATCTACATCTAAACCCTTAAGTTCAGCATTATTCTGCATTTTTAAGCATGTGCAGTAAAAATTCAATGCCACTGACTTTGTGTTCAGCCTTACTGTTTGGCCTAGGTGCACCTACCAACTTCACCATTATAATGATAGAATGGTATACATTGCTTCTGTAAAGTGACATCTTTCAGATGCTTGGTGGCTTTTTGATGGCCTGGACAATTTCATGGGTGTTCTTAAAGTGAACATGAAGATTTGAACCTGTTGATTTGCGTGATTTTGTGGGGTTTTTCTCGGTCATGTTAATAGTGAACCATTTTACAGATCACCTCAGTCTGCTAATGGGAAGAAGAAAAGCTAATTTTGTTTTTTTAATAATAATTACTATTATTATCTCCATTTTCCAGATGAGAAAAACTGAGACACAGAGAAGTAATTTATTCAAGTTTGCATAGCCTGTAAGTGGAGCTGGGATTTTTTTTTTTTTTTTTTTTTTGAGACAGAGTCTTACTCTGTCACTCTGAGTAGAGTACAGTGGCATCATCATAGCTCACTGCAGCCTCAAACTCCTGGGCTCAAGTGATCCTCCTGCCTCAGCCTCCCGAGCAGGGACTACAGGTGTGCACTACCATGCCTAGTTAATTTTTTCTGTTTTTGGTAGAGACAGGGTCTTGTCTTGCTTTTGCTCAGGCTGGTCTCAAACTCCTGACCTCAAGTGATCCTCCCGCCTTGGCCTCCTGGAGTGCTAGGATTACAGGCGTGAGCCACTGCGCCCAGCCCGGAGTTGGGATTTGAACCTGGAGATATGACTTGCCATAATAGCACCATTGTTAGTGTATGCTATAACATGGATTCGCTATTTTCAAAATTCACCATATATTTATTGTGCCTTAAATGCCAGGTGCTTTATTTGGTCTGTGGAATTCATAAGTGGATAAAGAGACTGTCTCTGCTCCAAAAGAGTTTATGGTCCAGTGGGGAGAAGAACCCATCAAGTAATGATGACAGTATAGTTTGACGAGTAGACTTATGAGTTATATACAAGATACCACAAGTATACAGGAGTGCTTAAGCATATTCGGGAGCAATAGGGAAGACTTCAGACAGGATATGACATTTAGGCTGATTCTTAAAAGTTTACTGTGTGGATAGGAGGCCAGTTTAGGCCAAGGTAAAAGCACATATATGAAGGAATAAACTTATGAAATCTCTAATCCTTAAGGATATTATTCTCCACTAATAAAACATTTATTCATAACTGCTTGCTTTGTGCAAGTCACTATGTTAGGGATTTGAGTTGAGAAATAAGATGCTAAATCGTGTTTCTTACCTTCAAGGAACTTAAAATCCAGTTAGAAAAATAGGACTGTAGTCCAGTTGAAAAGTTAGTGCCTATAATTATAAAATAAGAAGTACTAAGTATTTTTTCAGTAGAAGAAACAAAGTGCTATGGGGAAAGCAATCCCTTCTCATTGGTATAGTTAGGGAAGACTTCATGGAGAGGGAACCATTTGAGTTGGGCCTTCATGGGTGATTTTGATTTCATTTGAGAGAGAGCATCAAGAATGAAATCCCCAAGTAAATATTGAGAAACAAGGATGTATTTGGGGATCAGTTTAAGGATTAGTAAGAGAAGAGTAAAAGCTAAATCTAAAAAGGTATGTTGGGGCCAACAAGAAGTTGACTTTGAATGCCAGGCTGAGGAGTTTAGATATGTTTATTCATTCCTTCAGTCATCAATTATTGATTGCTTATACATACCAGATACTGTGCTGGGGACACAAAGATGAAGACGTGGCTCCTGCTGTCAGGGGGCTCATGGTCTTGTGCGGTAAAACAGACATGGAAACAGATAGTTGTAGTATAGTGTACGTGTGTGTTAAGTACTGGGGTGACACAAAACAGGGAGTGATTAACTCTGCTTGGGGAATCCTTAAAGACAACAATGAAGATGGTTGTCGGTTTTTGAGGATTAAGTTTGAGTTCAATAGATAGTCAAAGTCTGTGAGGTAGGGAAGAGTGGTCCAGCAAAATGAAAAGATACGCAAGGGTTTGGAGACATTAAACAGCATGAAGTGTTCTGGGAAATGGAGGAAGTTCTGTATGACTGGAGTTTAGTTTAAATGTGAGGGGATAGCAGTGAGTAATGAGGCTGGAGAGGCCTCTGTAACACTGTGCTAAGAAACTTGGGCTTTAGGGAGCCACTGAAGAGTTTTGAGCAGAGGAGTAACACATTCAGATCCATGTCTCAGAATGATAAAGTCTGGTCAAAGTTCGGAAGTTATTTTTGGGAGGGATCAGGTTGGAGAAAGGAGAAACCAGTTAGGACATACTGTTGTAGTTTAGGAGAGAGATCATTTGAACCTGAGGTTGAGCAGAGGCAGTGAGGGTGGAGATAAGTGAACAACTATAAAAATTAAATAGCAGTGCTTCCACTTATTTGTGTTTTGCCCTTTCTATATCTCTCCCTAATTCATTTACTCACACATTCAGCAAGCATTTATTAATTATGTAGTCTGCATTGTTCATTCATTCTTTCCTTCTTCAAATACTTGTGACTTCAATATGTCAGACATTGCTCTAGGTCTCAGTAATTTCAGCAATGAATAAGATAACCATGGTCCTTACTCTTGTACAATTTACTTTCTAATAGGGGAAAGCAGATAATAAATAAGTAACAAATAAACAAGATAACTCCAGGTGGTGATAAGTGTTTTGAGAAAAGTAGGGTAATATGATAGATGAGTAGAGAAGGGCTGCTTTAGATAGGGTGGTTAGGGAAAGCCTCTGAAGAGGTGGTGGTATTTGAATCAAGACCTGAATTATGAAGACCTAGCAGTTATAAGATTTGGAAGCAGATAATGTTTCAAATGGAGGGAGAAGGAAGCACAAATTAATAGGAGTGAGCCAGGCATGTCCTGGGAACAAAAAGGCCAGTGTGACTGGATCATGGTTGTCAGTGGGAAAATAGTGCTGTCTGAGGTCAGGGAGTCTGGTGGAGTCAGATCTGTAAGGCCTTGTAGATGCTGTTATACATGTTGAATTTTATTGAGAGTACAGTGAGAAGATTTTGATTGATTTTAAAAATGGAAATGAGGTGAGCTGATTTACATTTTTTAACAGATCTTTCTGGCTGCTTTGAGGAGAATGGATTATAGGGGGTCCCTCGAGGAGAGGGCTAAGAGGCTACTGTGGTAGTCCAGATGAGAGATGATAGTGTTTTGGAGTTGGGGGTGTCTTAGTCCTTCTGGGCTGCTATAAAAGAATTCTTTGGACTGGGTAATTTATAAACAACAGAAATTTCTCACAGTTCTGGAGCTGGGAAGTCTAAGATCAAGGTGCCAGCAGATTTGGTGTCTGGCGAGGACTCTGCTTCAAAGACGGTGTGCCTTGTTGCTGTGTCCTCACAAGGTGGAAGTGATGAACAGGCTCCCTCATGTTCCTATTTGTGAGGGCTCCGCCCTCATGACCTAATCACCTCCTAAAGGCTCCACCTCTTACACTATTGTATTGGAAATTAGGTTTCAACATTTGAATTTTGGGGGAAAACAAACACTCACACCATAACAGGGAGTAGCAAAGAAGATAGAAACAGTGGATGAATTTAGAATATGTTTTTGTTTTGAGGTAGAGCCTACAGGACTTGCTGGTGGATTGGATTTGCTTTGACTTGAGTAAATGGCATCACCATGGTGCTATTAGGCACCATGTTAGTTAGGCAGTTGGAAATACGAACTCAGAGCTCAGGGGAGAGGTCTGGACATTGGTCTGGGACTCTGAATATCTGCCTTTTTTCTGTCTCCCCGAGTGGATGCAGTAGTGTCATCTAGCTCACTGCAGCCTCAAACTCCTGGGCTCAAGCGATCCTCCTGCCTCAGTCTCCCAAGTACCTGGGACTACAGGCATGCACCATGATGCCCAGCTAATTTTTCTATTTTTTAGTAGAAATGGGGTCTTGCTCTTGCTCAGGCTGGTCTCGAACTCCTGAGCTCAGGCAATCCTCCGGCCTCAGCCTCTCAAAGTGCTAGGATTATGGATTTGATTCCCCATGCCCAGCCTAATATCTGGCTTTTTATCCTAGCTCTGCCAGACAACTATTGTCTGTGACAAATCAGTAAGGCAATGCTGTCAGCTTTAAAATAATAATGAAGCTATCCATTCATCAAACAAATACTGCACATTTACCAAGGTACTGTATTAAATGTGAGGGATAACAAAGACATAGGCCCTGCCCTCGGGTTGCTCGTAGAGTAGTAAATAAGTCAGTCTAGTAAACAGATGTAATAACTGCTTTAATATGAAGAAATGAAGAGATCTCTGAGAGCACAAAAAATGGCAGGCCAAGGATCAGGGGAGGCTCCCTATGAAAAGTAACGCCTAAGCTGAGTGTGAAAGATGACTAGAAATTAACCAGCTAAAGAAAGAAGGGAAGGGCCCGCTAGGCAGGAGGAGCAACATGTGCAAGGTGGGAGGTGAGAGAGAGAATGGCACCTTCAGGGAGCTGCATGCAGTATTATTGGAGCATTGGAGTCGAAGATGGAGAGTGATGATAAAGTAGGGTGACTGGAAAGGGAGGCAGATGTGATAACATGAAGGAGTTTGGATTTTTATGTGTAGTTGATGATTAGCTATGGAAGAGCTTTAAGAACTTACGTGAATGACATGGATCAGATTTGCTTATTAAAAAAATCACTCTGAGGGCAGAAATGGAGAATAGACCAAAGGGGCACAGAAAATTTGCCTTAATCCAGGCAAGTAGGGCTTCCAGATATATCTAATTAAAAAGTGCACATAATTTCTGGGGTATTATATATGCTGCAGGGAAGCATATGTTAAGTACCGAAGGAGTGGGGAGCAAAGGAAGGTAAAACTGGAAAGGCAGACTGGGGTCAGATCATGACCTTTTGTGGTCCCAAGAGCTCACTCTCGGAGCATTCATGGAGGGCATTGTGTAGCTTACTGAGGAGTTATTTCTTTCTCTTATAGGCAGCATTGGGACACCAGAAGATTTTGAACTTGGGTGACACAGTGACTTGAGAATGGCTTGAAGTTCAAGGGCCCGGATTAAGTTTGTAGCTTGAGTCATTAGAAAAGAAGGAAGGGATGGTAGAGATATTTTCTGTCCCATTGATCTAGGCCTTCTGGTACCACCAGCCATGAACTTCAGTTTTTCCTTCTCCCCAAAGCTTCCTTCATTCCTAGCTGTATGCTGTGTTAAATTTGGAAAGTATTTACCATTGGCTACTAATGATCAAGTAGGGTTTCATGTTAGTATTTATCTTACAAGGAAGAGTCACTTTTAACTTAGCAGCCACTAGGATGGATCATCTTTGCTCCACATCTCTGATGTGGTCCAGATGCCAACCTGTCTCCTCTCTTCTGGATCAAGTTCTGAGGTCCTTAAGGAGTAGAAAGGGCACTTTCAGCAGAATGAAAGTATTATTCACTGCTGTTGATAAATGAACATAGCTTATGACTCTCCCATGTTTTTGATATCTTCCACTGGCAAAAGGAATGGAGGGAGGGGGCCAGTTTTCCTTATTTATTTTTATTGACACAGTGATGGGGCATTTTGGTAGCTACTCATAGTGTAGGCCTCTGCAGGGATGGTTTATACAGAAGTTGCTTCATTCCCATAGAGAGCAGTAGCTGTTTCTGGGGTGAATGGTAGTAGCAATGTATAAACAGGTAAGTTCTATTGGTTTCAGATGGCTTTCCCAGTTCTCTGAGTTTTTCTGCAGCATCATTCCCACTGTGCAAGGGAGGATTAAGAGAGAATTAATTACTCAATGTCTGAGTGTTTCCCAAGCATTTGCTTTGTTTCTAGTACTAGGTGTGAAGTGTGAGGGGGATGCAGAATAAGCAATTATCCTTGTCTTTAAAGCAGTTAATATTATTTAACATCCATCTAACATTTATCGAACACATACAGTGTGTCAGATTGTGCTAGTTCTCTGAAATACAAAGATAAATAAGATTCAAATGATCCTTGGACCATTTCGCACTCACTAGGATGGCTAAATGGGAGAAAATATTTGAAATTCATATATTAATGAAGGATTTGTTTACAGAATATATAAAGAACTCTTACATAACTCTTATAACTGTCAACAATATAAAGACAAATAACCCAATAAAAAATGGGCAAAAGATCTGAATAGACTTTCCTCCAAAGAAAATATAGACAATAAGCATGTGAAAAGATGTTCAGCATCGTTAGCCACCAGAGAAATGCGAGTCAAAACCACAGTAATCACTTCACACCCACTAGGATGCTGTACAGAAAAGACAGAGAATAACAAGTGTTGACAAGCATGTGTAGAAATTGGAACTCTCATACACTGCTGGTGGACTGCTATGGAAATAGTCTGGCAGTTCCTCAAAAGGTTAAGCATAGAGTTATCATATGACCGAGCAGTTCTACCCTTAGGTGTATAAGAGAAATAAAAAATGTTCACAAAAAAATTTATACACAAGTGTTCATAGCAACATTATTCATAATAGCCAAAAAGTAGAAACAACCCAGATGTCCGCCAACTGATGAATAGTTAAATGTGTATATCCATACAATGGAATATTATTTAGTAAGAAAAGAAGTGAACTACTGATACATTCTATAACATGGGTGATCCTTGAAAACATGCTAAGGGAAAGAAGACAGTCACGGAAGATGACATATTGAATGAATTCATTTTTATGAAAGGTCCAGAAAAGGCAAATCTGTGAAAATGTAAAGTAGATTAGTGGTTGCCAGTGTCTGAGGGTGAGAATGAGCAGTCAGCAAATGAGAATGAGGGGTTTTTTTTTAGAGTGATGGAAATGATTTAAAATAAGATGGTTGCATTTTATTTTAAATATACTAACAGGCCGGGTGTGGTGGCTCACGCCTGTAATCCTAGCGCTCTGGGAGGCCGAGGCGGGAGGATCGCTCAAGGTCAGGAGTGCAAGATCAGCCTGAGCAAGAGTGAGACCCCGTCTCTACTAAAAATAGAAAGAAATTATCTGGACAACTAAAAATATATAGAAAAAATTAGCTGGGCATGGTGGCACATGCAGGTAGTCCCAGCTATTTGGGAGGCTGAGGCAGAAGGATTGCTTGAGCCCAGGAGTTTGAGGATGCTGTGAGCTAGCCTGATGCCACGGTACTCTAGCCCAGGCAACAGAGCAAGACTCTGTCTCAAAAATAAATAAATTAATTAACAAACAAACAAACTAACAATTGAGCCAGACAGTGAAGGTGAGGAGAGAATTCTAGGGAGAAAAGACAGCAGCAGCCAGAGCTTGGAGGGATGAAAGAAAAGGGCATGTTAGTTTAGAATGGTAGGTGGTTCAGTGTGGCTATAGTATAAGCCATTTGGTAAGGAGTGGTAAGATAAAGGAGTTGGTTGGGCCAGATTGTGAAGTCCCTTGTGTGTTCTCCTAAGGAGTTTGAACTTTAACCCAAAGGCAATAGAAAGTCATGAAAGTTTATCAAAGTAGGAGGAGGATGCGGTCAGCTACGTGTCTGCTAAAGATCATTTTGGCTGCTCATATGTTACGAATGTCTGCTGACAAGGTTAGAGTTAGGGATATCACTTTAGAGGCCAATATCATTGTCCAAGAAAGAGCAAGGGATAAAGTCTGAACTAAGGCAGTATGGCAATGAAAAATTCAAGGGAGATGTCATATACATGGGTAGATATGATCAGCACATGAACAGTCCAGGCTGTAAAGGCCTTAGGAGTTCGTAGAGGATAGTTCTGCTCTGGAGGAGTTTCTGGAGGAGATGGCATCTGGATTGAGTCTTTAAGGATGAATAGGAAAGTTTAGAGTGTATGGGAAGCTGGTGTGTATATAGGAAAGAGTGAGAGAGGAGGGCCAGGTGGGGAGAAAGGCAGACTGAGAAATATTAATTTGGTGGGATAGGAATTGAAGAACCAAAGAAACAAATTTTAGGTGCCTCCAAATTTGAAAAATTTAAATAAAAAAGTTTCTCAACTCAACTGGCTTGGAGGATATGCTTTCTGCTGATGGTAGAAGGGGTAAGGTCATCAAGGGCAGGCAGCATCTACTTTCACTTCACTGCCCAGTGTGCTGCTCATGTCAGGCCTTAAAATTTGGCTAAGCATATCCAATGTCTGTATGATCCCCAGATGATTTATAACCTTGGAGGTCTGAAAGGTGAGGTGGTTCCACTTTGATTTATTAGCCTTGAATTCTTCACAAAGCTAAGGAGTTGGGGAAGTATGTGAATGAGAGGAGAATGGGGAGCTACGAATGTGGGTAGCCTGTGAACCGCTGGACTTTACTTGTTATCCTAATTACCCAGATAAAGGCAGCCAGCCTGGTGGTTGTGCTGTGTTCCTGCCAGGTTCATGGGCTAGCTAATCTTTCCTGTCTGTGAGGCTTACACAGCATTTGGTTACCCTTATCATATTATGTTTAATAGCATGTCTCCTCCCACTCCCTGGACTATGGATAAATCAAGGGCAAAGATTGGGCTTATTCATCTCTAATGTTTTGTGAAAGAATGCCATTTCTAGCCATGTGGTTGATCAGTCTTTAATGTGGAAGGATCAACTGAGATGTATGAAAAGCTGGATTGCTCAGCCAAAGAGGTAGTGGATAAGGTTTTAGAGTTTAGCATGCTTTTTAGTTAGCAAGTACTTGAAGCGAGGATGAGAGGCCATCCTCGGAGTGATGGATATTCCTGGTGTATGCATATGGTAGTCACTTGATTTATTGATTTAATTTGGTAGCATCCAGTTATACTTTACTACATTAAAGACATTTTGCTTTTACTTCTATGGTAACCAAGGACACTATGGCAGTTTTGAAGGCCAAAATATTGTAGCCTACTCCAAAGTTTTAGAGTTAGACAGATTTGGTATGAATTATACCATTTTAGCTTAAGGGACCTTGAAAGTTAGTCATCTAAGCCAACCCTCTCATTTTATAGATGTGGAAACTGAGGGATAGAGGAAAGTGCTCTATTTGTTGGCATATAGCAAGTAAAGAGCTTTATCAGATTAGGATCTACAATTATTTTTCTCTTTACTCAGGAGGGGATAGTTCTTGCCCTGAAGTCATTTCTTGGGGTGGAAACTGGGAGTGAGATAAAACCCAAGGAAATAAGACATACCACATGGACTAAGTGTCACTGTCCATTCTGCCTATCATTCCACCTACCTGGTGCTGGAAACTTGTTGGGGAAACCAGAGTGTCCATATGTAGCAACAAAATAGCCCCTGTTTTCACTCTTTTTTTCCTTATTCTGCTTTATTTTTTATAGCACTGCTACAAGAAATTATTTCATATATGTATGTATTTACATATTTATTATCTTCTGCATTAGAAGGTAAGTTTTATAAGGGGAGAGACTTTGTTTTATGCTTGTCTTGTGATTGAATGAATGAATGAATGAACAAATGTTTATTGGGTACCTTTAAGATGCCAGGCACATTCTTTCTATGACTTTGACATTTGTAGGTCAGTGATGTGTCTATTTTTTTGGTTGGTTTGATCATTCATGAATAGGTCTAAACCCTTAAACACAGAATACATGCTATTGTCAAAGTGCTCTATAGTGCTTATGTTTATATGGTTGAGGTTACTTTTTGTATGGATTTAGGCAATGTGAGATTTAGTGTGCATCTAAGCCTCATTCTGCTTGATCAGATAGACCCAGTAGAGAAGAGAGTCTCAGAAGCAGCAATGTGACTTGGCAGCTGAGGAAAGAACACTTAATCTGTAGCTGTGAGGAGATAGCAGGGCCCAGGACTGACTTATCCATTATTACAGTAGACACAGTGCCCAGGGGCTCACAAAAATGTTTTAATTTCTTTTAAAATCAGAAAAAAAAGTGGATATAATGCAATTTGGATTATACATCCTTATGCCAATGCAGTAGTAAAATGTATTTTTTTTACATATATATATATATACACACACACACACACATGTATATATACACACACACACACACACACACACACACGTATGTATATATTTTACAGAAGGGATTCACAGAGGCAAAAATGTCTAGGATCCATGAAAATTGTAATGCGGCCCTGGCAGGACCTTCTGACAACTGGTCATTGGCTTGGCTGCTTGAAGCCTTAAGCCCTGATGCTGGTTTCTCTCTGAAGTTCTGTGGCCTTCTCCCCGGCATTCCTCCTTCAGCCCCCAATCACCATGATTTTTGATAAGTCATTTCTCTGCTTTATATCTCATCTGTGCCTTCTGTAAAATGGAAATGATTGTGCTTCCTGGGCTGAGTAAATTCCTGCTTTTAAAAGAGCTTAATTATTTTCTGTCTGTTTTCTCGAGGGCAGGGGAAAAGTTTGGTTCACCTCCATATCTCCATGCCTAATCCAGGACCTGCATGTTTAGAATAGGAGTACCTAAAATGGGAATTGAATAAATGAATAAATGTATCAAACCTCACGGATAGCTTCAGAGGTACTTGTGTTTGGGGGGGTGTGTGTGTGTGTGTGTGTGTGTGTGTGTTAGAAACAGTTTTCTAGATATCTTTTAGTCTTTTCTGAGAGTCCGTCAGCAAAATTTATAGAGCTGTGGGGACACTCAAGAAGATGTAGAAAATGAGGGTGATGTACCATGTTGGAGGGTAAAGTGCCAATGTGAAGAATCAGTACAGATGAGTAAAGAGTAGTGTTGTTAACAAATGATGCTGGGACAACTGGATAGCCACATGCAAAAGAATGAAGTTGGATCTCTGCCTCATACTGTGTAAAAAAAATTAACTCAAAATGGACCAAAGACCTTAAAAAAACTATAAAACTCTTAGAAGAAAACATAGGCATAAGTCTTCATGGCCAGATTAGGCAATGGTTTCTTAGATATGACACCCAAAGCACAAGCAATGAAAGAAAAAATATAGAAATTGGACTTCATCAAAATTAAAAACTTCTGTGCTTCAAAAGACACCATCAAGAAAGTGAAAAGATAGCCCACAGAATGGGAGAAAATATTTACAAGTCATATATTGGATAAGAGACTTTGTATTCAGAATATATAAAGAACTTTTACAATTCAACAATAAAAAGATAAATAGCCCAATAAAGCTGGGCATGGTGGTGTGCACCTGTAGTCCTGGCTTCTTGTGAAGCTGAGGCAGAGGGATTGTTGAGCCCAGGAGTTTGAGGCTGTAGTGTGCAATGATTGTGGCTGGTAATTGCCACTGCACTCCAGCCTGGGCAACACAGTGAGACCCTGTCTTTTAAAAAAAAATGGACAAAGGATATGAATAGATTTTTTTCCAAAGAAGATATACAAATGGCCAAAGAACATGTAAAAAGATGCTCGACATCATTAGCCATCAGGGAAATGGAAACTTGAAACCACATTGAGATACCATTTCATATCCACTGGGATGCTTTAATCAAAAAGAAATTACAAGTCTTGCAAAGGATGTGGAGAAATTAGAACCCTCACATGCTGCTGGTGGGACTGTAAAATGGTGCAGCTGCTATAGAAAACAGTTAGGCAGTTTCTCAAAAGGTTAAGCGTAGAGTTACTGTATGACCCAGCAATTCTGCTCCTAAGTATATACTGAAGAGAAATGAAAACAAAATTTACAGACGGGTTTTCATAGCATTATCTGTGACAGCCAAAAAGTAGAAACAATTCCAATGTCCATCAAATGTTGAATGGATAAATAAAATGTGACATATTCATACAATGGAATATTGTTGGGCAATAAAAAGAAATGAACTACAATATATGCTACAAAATGGATGAACCTTGAAAAAATTATACCAAGTTTAAGAAGCCATCCATATATTGTATGATCCCATTTATATGAACTACCCAGAATAGGCAAATCTTTAGAGACAGAAAGTAAAGTAGTGGTTGCCTTGGGCTAGGGGGAGAATGAGGAGTGACTGCTGATGGGCATGTGGTTTCTTTTTGGGGTGATGAAAATATTCTAAACTTAGTAGTGATGGTGGCACAATCCTGTAAGTATTAATATACTAAAAGGCCACTGAATAATATACTTTATTTTTTTAATTGTGAATTGACCACTTACAATTGTATAAATTTATGGGGTACAAAGTAATAGTATGACTTATGAATAATTAAATCAACCTAGTAACATATCCATCACCTCAAATCCTTAACATTTTTTTGCGGTGAGAACATTTGAAATTTACTCTCATAGCAATTTTGAAATGTACCATACTCTGGTATTCACTGGATTCACCGTACTGTACAATAGAATTCAAAAGAAAAAAAAACAGGCCAGGTGTGGTGGCTCGCATCTGTAATACCAGCACTTCGGGAGGTTGAGGTGGGAGGATCACTTGAGGCCAGGTGTTTGAGGCCAGTCTGGGCAACATAGTGAGACCCCTTCTCTACAAAAATATTTTAAAAATTAGCAAGGTGGGGTGGGATGTGCCTGTAGCCCTAGCTACTCAGGAGACTGAGCCAGGAGGATCACTTGAGGCTGGGAGTTGGAGGTTAGAGTGACCTGTGATCACGCCACTGTACTCCAGCCTAGGTAACAGAGCGAGACCCTGTCTCAAACAAAGAAAAAGGAAAGAATAAACAAATTCTTCCTGTTTAACTGAAATTTTGTACAGAATAGTATGCAATAAATGGGTGAATTTTATGGTTTGTGAGTTAGATCTCAGTAAAGTTGTTATTTAAAAAAAGAATCAAGAATCAGATGTACAGATGCATTTGGCTGTAGATGCAATTTGTAAGTGTGAATGCTTGGGATATAGTAGCAATGCTTCTCAGACTTTACATATGAATTACTTCAGTAATTCAGTAATCACTTCAGTATCCTATTAAAATGCAAATTCTGATTCAAGAGGTCTGGGATGGAGTCTGAGATTTTCTATTTCTTAAGAAGCTCTCGGCTGGGCGCGGTGGCTCACGCCTGTAATCCTAGCACTCTGGGAGGCCGAAGCGGGTGGATCGTTTGAGCTCAGGAGTTCGAGACCAGCCTGAGCAAGAGGGAGACCCCGTCTCTACTAAAAATAGAAAGAAATTACTTAAACAACTAAAAATCTATATAGAAAAAATTAGCCGGGCATGGTGGCGCATGTCTGTAGTCCCAGCTACTTGGGAGGCTGAGGCAGAAGGATCACTTGAGCCGAGGAGTTTGAGGTTGCTGTGAGCTAGGCTGACGCCACGGCACTCTAGCCTGGGCAAGAGAGTGAGACTCTTGTCTCAAAAAAAAAAAAAAAAGCTCTCAGGATACTATTGTTGGCCTATGGACCAAACTTAGCAAAGCAGTAGAGGGTGTTTGTGTCTTCAGTGAATGGGATCTCTGTAAAGAGCCTTCCAGAAAGCTGGAGGATTTGGCCAGAGTTTTGCAGGAAGGCAGAATGTGATCTGATGGAAGACCGGGGCTTAAGGGACAAAATAACCACCCTGTGTAAAGATGCAGAGATCACAGAGTATATGTTATTTGTGAGGGACAGGAGGCCTTTTTGTGAGGATACAGTAGTCGGTCCCTGAGTCTTTTTTTTTGTACCTGAAAAGGTATAGCAGCCAACTTCTGATTATTTTCCATCTTTGCTAAAATTTTCTCTTGCCTTCTGCCTGGCATTTTTGGCTTAACTTCTTTCAAATCTGGGCTTATGTGGATTGGCATGACTAAGGGGCTTTGTGAGATCCTAGGAAGGGAGTGATTGGCTAGCATTAAAACATTCTGTGTATCGGTCTTAGGAGTTGGATATGGGCCCATCAATCAGTACGCTTACCCTGAGAGCCTAGCTAATTAGCTACCTAAGGTTTGGACAAGGTGCCTTCAGACCGGGTTAGTGCTTGGTCCCAAATGAATAAACTCCTTAATGAGGGAGCAAATAAAGATGTCTTTCCAGATGGTACAGGTTAATTATAGCCATAATTTACAACTTTCCTTGTTTTTCCACTTGAGCCAGAAGATTGGTTTGGATGTAATTTAGATAACCTTTTTGTTCAGGAGGCAAAATATTAAAGCCAGATCATGTCTTACTCTTAACATTTGTGCTACTGCATAAAGTGCTGATGATCCTCTAAGCCCCAAGTCTAGTGTCGGCCTCAGTGCTTGTCCTTCTAAGCTGCTTTCCCTGAAGCTCTGAAAGCATTACTGTCCTGAGCTTCACCGACATTAAGTTCCCCAGCCTCTTCTGGTAGTTTATAAAGTATGTCCACTCTCCCAGGAGGAAAGGTAGTGAAATCACTTGGTCACCTTGAATGTCCTTTCGTCACAGCCCTATGATGAAGTCAGAAGTCTTGTTCTTGTGTTATCCAGATGGCGAAACTAAGGCATAAACAGTGGCATGCTTGGTCCACTATATCAAAGAGAGGTACCTGATGCCTGGCTCAGTTCTTTAGATTTTCCTAATTTTCTCTTCAATGGACTTGTCTTGCTTCTGAAGGAGCTCGGAAAACTTAACCCAAAATATGACTCCTTGGTATAAAGAATATTTTGAATTAAAGATCATTTAAGCCGGGCGCGGTGGCTCACGCCTGTAATCCTAGCTCTCTGGGAGGCTGAGGCGGGTGGATTGTTTGAGCTCAGGAGTTCGAAACCAGCCTGAGCAAGAGCGAGACCCCGTCTCTACTAAAATTAGAAAGAAATTAATTGGACAACTAAAAATATATAGAAAAAATTAGCCGGGCATGGTGGCACATGCCTGTAGTCCCAGCTACCGGGAGGCTGAGGCAGGAGGATCACTTGAGCCCAGGAGTTTGAGGTTGCTGTGAGCTAGGATGACGCCACGGCACTCACTCTAGCCCGGGCAAAAGAGTGAGACTCTGTCTCAAAAAAAAAAAAAAAAAAGATCATTTAAGATCAACAAGCATTGGAGGGGGCTTTCCCTCTATCTGCATAAACTGGATTGACAGATCAGAAGATCAAAGAGGCAATTGACTTCCCTTCTTCTCTCTGTTATCTCAATATATTTCAGGAAAGAGGATGAAGAATGCAACCAGACTTGGCCCAAATCATTTAAATATACCTGTCTCTCAGGTTA
The DNA here is from genome assembly GCF_000956105.1 of Propithecus coquereli. Lineage (NCBI taxonomy): Eukaryota > Metazoa > Chordata > Mammalia > Primates > Indriidae > Propithecus > Propithecus coquereli. Next base: position 1,928,550 of record NW_012147897.1, read on the forward strand.
ATTTAATTTGCTCAGGTTAATTTAATTTGCAAAGAGACTCATTTACAAATCTGTCTGTTCTCCCCATCCATTTATCCTCCCTAGCATCATTTGTTTCCCCTAAACAGAATTACCTGTCCTCCTCTTCTCCCCCTCCCCTCCAAAAGGATAGGTATAAAAATACCTGAACTTCATTGGGATATTGAGTAGTCACTATGTGATTCTCCCCATGTGCATGGCATATAAACCTTTCTCTTATTAATCTGCCTTAACTGTGGGTTGATCTTTCAGCAAATTTTCAGGGGAAAGGGGAAGTTTCCCCTCAACCCCTGCACTTCTGTGAACATGGAGTTGTTTTGTTTTGTTTTGTACTTTTTAACTTGATTTCCCAGGTGTCAAATGAATTTTCCTTTCCCAGATGCTTATTAGTTCTTTTTCAAGTGTTTGTTTACTCTCCAATTTAAGCATCTCCAGGTGAGGTGCTGGTTTGTCAGCATGCTTGCTTACTGTATTGGAGAGAATTCTCTTTAATTCCACAGGTACTCATTGAGTGCTTAATATATGCTCAGCACTGTGCTATTCTCCTTGGAAGACACAGAAGCAATGTAAAGTGTGTCTTGGCTCTGAGGGGTCTTCCGGTTTATGGGATGAGGGCAAGATAGACATAAGCAGGGCCAGGACTAGGGTGAGGCAAACAAGGCAGCAGGGTGCAAACTTTAAAGAGGCACTCACTCCCAGGGTCATGCAAGTGCAGGGTAGGTACCTGAGCGTGAGTGCCTCCTCAAATTTTGAGCCCCAGGTCCCTGGCTTGCCCTACCCTGGGCCTGACTCTAAACTTAAGAAGCTGTTAGATCACTTGGAAAGCATGTCTAAGATAACATAAGACTATGAATGTGTGGTATGGAACAGTGCTTCTAAAATTTAATGTACATACCAATCACCTGGAGATCTTATTAAAAAGCAGATTCTGATTCAGTAGGTCTGGAGTGGTGCCTAAGATTCTGCATTTTTATCAAGCACCCAGATGATGCTCATACTGCTAGTCCTTTATACTTTGAGTAAAAAGAAAAATTCATGCTAGAGGAAAGCAGAGGGCCAAATTCACTAGTCTAGGGGATCAAGGAAGGCTTCTCCAGGGAAGGTGAAATTGGAGCTGAGTTCTCAAAGAATGCCTTGGATTTGTATAGAAAAAAAAAGAGGGGAAGGGCTTCTGGAAACAGAAGGAAGAGTATGCAAAGGAATGAGTCCCATGTGGTTTGGGACAATGAATAGATGGGCTTGGCAAGATGCAGGTCCAAGTTGGATAGGAAGAAGAAAAGAGTTTTGATACATAGCATGAAACCTGTGCATTGATTGTTGCTTTGGAAATGTGATCCTTAATTGTCTGCTCAGGTACCTTCCAGATGGGCCTTTCCATTTTTTTCCCATCCTCTTGTCCCCTCTGAGAGTATCTGACTGCTATCCTTCTGGGGAGATGAAGGCTTGAGTCAGGGCACCTGAATAAATTCTGAGAGGCAATGTGTGGAGTAGGAAAAGGAAGGAAGGTAGTGACTTTATTACCCAGATTGATTGGGCAAAGCCTTGGGAAAATTTTTTTTAAGTTAGCTGGGAGATGTAGAAGCCAGAAGGCTCTCCTTATGATGGACATTTCCAGTACACGTACATAAAGGATGCCTGGTAAATACATGCCAATTTGACTCAGTAGAAGAATGGAGTTCTGCCTGTTTCTTTTCTAATGCTACTTACAGTACTTCTCTGAAGTTATTGGAACAGTGGGAAACTGGGCCTTGAACATCTTAAGTACTAAAGAAATATTTTTTAATTGATTCATTTAAGTGTTTCTAAGGCCTTGTCTCTCTTTTCCAGATTAAACAATATTTTCAGCTCAATTCAGTAAAAGAATGCATTGAGTGACTTACGTACTGAACTTGGGTATGCTTCTGTATACCTACAAGGAAGTAGAAGACTGGAACCCTGAATTCAAAGAATTTAGTATTATTCTAGAGCAGCGGTTTTTAATTGGGGGCAATTTATGTCTCCAAGGGGACATTTGACAATAACTGTAGACATTCTTGGTTGTTGCATCTTGAGGGTATGCTACTGGCAATGTATAGGACATTTCTCCTCAACAGAGCATTAACTGCCCCAAAATATCAGTAGTGCCAAGGTTGAGAAACCCTGCTCTAAAAAGACAAAACTACAAAACAGAGGTCAGGCCTGGTGGCTCTCCCCTGTAATCCCAGCACTTTGGGAGGCCGAGGCAGGAGGATTGCTTAAGGCCAGGAGTTTTTAGACCAGCATGGGCAACACAGCAAGACCGTATCTCTATAAAAAATTTAAAAATTAGCCAGCCGTGGTGGCATGCACCTATAGTCCTAGCTATTTGGGAGGCTGAGGCGGGAGGATCCCTTGAGCCCAGCAATTCAAAGTTACAATGAGCTGTGATCATGTCACTGCACTCCAGCTTGGATGACAAAGCGAGATCCTGTCTCAAAAACAAACAAAACTACCAAATATAACTAGAACTTTGATGTTGGAAGACCGTACCACTAATTAATAGCAGGGTAAGAACTAAAGCTCAGTTTGCCCATGTCCAGTGTTCTGCTTGCTGCTATAGAGCTGTTTAGAGTCACATGGCATTATATAACTATTTTATCTAACTTCATCTTCTGCTAATCCTAATTCATAGGTTTTACTCTAGGCATAATCAATTGTTTGTATACTATGCAAATTTATTCCTTCCTGTGCATGTTAGTCCCTTTGTTTAGAACATATTTCTCTCATTTTTTCATCTGGATAATATTTCACATCTCCTCCAGGAAACCTTCTCTAATCTGTAACACCTCAGATTGGGTTAAACGCTACTTCTTTATTCTTCTATAGCTAGTCTTTATCACATAAAAAAGAAATTTCCTGTTTATATGTGTATCTTCCTCACTAGGCTCTGGGCATCTTGGAAGTTAGGACTCTTTCACACTTCTGTCCTCATTGCTTAGCACAGGCATGCAACACACATTCAGTCATAGACGCGAGGCAAACGAAGTGGATAGAGGAGAGAGAGATCAGTGTGAAATAGAGTATTGGGGCGGCTTCATTGAGTTTGTAAGACTTGAAGCTTCCCTAATTCCTTGAAGATATTGATGAACTCATGAACACCTTATACTGGGCAGGGAAAGTTCTAAGACAGTAACGGATTTTTTTGGTGGTATCTTTCTACAGGTTGATATGTCAGACCTCTCCCCAGAGGAGCAATGGAGGTAAGTATGGCAGTGTGGGCCCTGCAGGCTGGGAACTGCAGGTTAACCCAGCTAATAGAGTTGTATATTTGCCCTTTTTGCTTCTCTGTCTGTGGGAGGCAGTGGCTTATCACTGGCAGGACCAGTCCGTTGGGATCTTTCCAAGTACTTGGGTCACTGCTGGGTTGCTCCTCAGTCCTGGGGAGTAAGTAGGTAATCACACCAAACCATCCATCTGAGTTTGAATACCAGTTCTGCCATTTACTAGCTGTGTGATATTGGGCAAGTTATTTAACTTTGCACTACCCGAGTCTGCCCCATATGAGGATCATAACAGTACTTATACAGAGTTGTGAGGATTAATATATGTGCAATTTTAGAACAGTGCCTGGCATGTTATAAGCTTCCAGTAAGTGTTACCTGTTTTGAAGATGATTATCATCATTAACATCATCATCATTATCCATGATACAGGATGGAGAGCTCTGGTTGAGAAAATGGGAGATGTGTCTTCTAATCTCAACTCTGCTACTAATTTGCTTTGTAACCAGAATGAGTCAACAAATATCTTATGATTTTTGTTAATGATTTCTCGTCAGTAAAGGGGTTTCAGAATGCCTGCTCCACAAACTTCGCAAGGTGGTTGACCAATAAGCTGATGTCAACCAAATAGAATTTAATAGAAAAACCTCCTTCGTTTAGATTAAAACTATCGATTGTAAAAACAATGGCAAAGATACCAATTCATATAACAAACACAGAGTGACTTTAGATGACTTAAGCTCAATATGCACCAGTTGTGTACTTCAGCTACCAAAATATTCTGAGTAATTTAGATGATGTTCATAGAAATATGCTGTCTACCCTGGGGTGGGGGGTGACAGTGCCACTCTGCCCTCCTTTACTGAGGTTACAGATATTTTGTTCTAAGCACTGCATATGAAGAGGATCTTTAACTGGATGATGTCTAGAAGAAGGGAACCAGAATTAATAGTCTTCACATCATGTTATATGAACAGTGGTAAAAAGATCTAGAACTGTTAGCCTAAAAGGGCACAGGAAAATGGTGGTATGAACAGGATAGTTTTGTTTTAATAAGATCATAATAAATCTTTAAAGGAATGGTACTGGGAAAGAGGAGTGGATGATAGGTCCTTTGCTGTTCCAGAGTGTAGGATTAAGTCTGATGGGTTGAAGCTATGGGAAAGTAGATTTTTATCTCATTGTCAGAAATATCTTTAATAGTCAAGATACATTGAGAGGTGTAGTGAGTGTTCTGTCTGTAAGCAAATAGAGTACCTACAGTGTGCCAGACACTGCTGGTTCTAGAAGAGATTACCTTAAGAGGCATGTGTTATTTTATACCGGGTGGGAACTTGAACTGGATGAATTCTCTGGTCTCTTCTAGATCCTTTCTTTCTTTCGAGACAGAGTCTTGCTCTGTCACCCTGGGGAGAGTGTGGTGGCATCATTGTAGCTCACTACAACCTCAAACTCCTGGGCTCAAGCGATCTTCCTGCCTCAGCCTCCCGAGAAGGTGGGACTACATGTGCATGCCACGATGCCCGGCTAATTTTTCTATTTTTTGTAGACATGTGGTTTTGCTCTTGCTCAGGGTGGTCTTGACTCCTGAGCTCAAGCAGTGCTCCCTCCTCAGCCTCCCAGAATGCTAGGATTATAGGCATGAGCCACCTCACCTGGCACTTTCCTTTTTATTTTTTTAAATGCTCCAGACTGCCTCAGAATAGATCCTTTCTTTGATGTCATGTTGGGCACATCCATTCAGTTATATATTGTCTGAGAACAAGAAACATCTCTTGCTATCTTTTTAACTCTCCATAGCCCTTAGGTGTTTTTAAGTGTTCTCTACCCTCTTTGCTTAGCCTATCCATACAGCAACCCTATGAGGCAGGCAGAAAAGATACAGACTCCTTTTGACAGATGAAGAAATTGTGATGTAGAGATGTGAGGTTTCTTGGCCAAGGCCATATAGGTAGAGCTGAACATAAGTTTCTGACTCTCATTACTATTCTCTTTCTGTCAGATTCTTTCAGCTTGGATACCGTTTTATGCAAGATGAACCCTTAGGTGCTAAGGCTGGCTGACTGACATTTGGCTTCCCACTCTGCCCACCAAGTTTCCCCCTTATATTTTATTATGAAAAACTTTAAACATATAGAAAAGCTGAAAGAATTGTACAGCGACGAACACTCTTATACCCACCACCTAGATTGTACAATTAAATTTTTGCTATATTTGCTTTATCATTTATTCATAACTCATCCCACTGGGTTCTTTTTAATTTTAGTCTTTCTTTGCCCTTGTGAATTCCATGAAGACACCATTTATGTTGTCCTTTCCCTCCCACCCAAATATCCTGGCATAATGGGAATTTGTATAAAAGCTTCTGACTGGCCAGGCGCGGTGGCTCACGCCTGTAATCCTAGCTCTCTGGGAGGCCGAGGCGGGCGGATTGTTTGAGCTCAGGAGTTCGAAACCAGCCTGAGCAAGAGCGAGACCCCATCTCTACTAAAATTAGAAAGAAATTAATTGGACAACTAAAAATATATAGAAAAAACTAGCCAGGCATGGTGGCGCATGCCTGTAGTCCCAGCTACTCGGGAGGCTGAGGCAGGAGGATCGCTTGAGCCCAGGAGTTTGAGGTTGCTGTGAGCTAAGATGATGCCACGGCACTCTAGCCCAGGCAACACAGTGAGACTCTGTCTCAAGAAAAAAAAAAAAAAGCTTTTGACTGCAAACTACATTGGTATTCAGTTTTGTCTCTTCTTCCTCGTTTCTCTCCCTTGGCTGACTCTGATCAGAGTGGTAGGAGTGAGTGTTCTGAAGAGCAAGCTTTTTGCCAGTAGTGGCCAAGGGAATCACTCACTGCCAATCTTCAAGACCAGAGAATTCCAGCCTTAGAGTAGTAAGAAGTTTCCAGCTGTACTCTCTAATTACTGAACTTCCTTGAGCCTTTGAGAAGGCTTTATCCCTGTGGATACTGATGGTGAAGTCACTTTTGGAGTCATATAAAGTTGAAGCAGTCTGGATTTTTCAAGCTATCTCTGGTTCTGGCAGAGAGGATAGGATGATTAAAGTAAGACTTTAACCCTGGAAACCACACACATTTGCAATGTGACTCCTTTACTGGTGTCATAAATATCATTGACTACGAGTATGAGGCTTTATGGCCATAACCTCTTTGGGTTACTTTCTCCTTCTAGTGTCAGGTTGAAATCAGCCTGAAATATGGGCAGTGATACAAGCTTCTCCTGGAACTTCCTTCCTGCTACTGGAAAAGTGTCAGCTGTTTTTTGCAATGGGGGGCAGGCAGCAGACCACCCACCTCTAATCCCGATATCTGACCTTGGTTACTGGGGTCCATAGAGCTTCTCTTCTACCCCTAAATGGCCTGTCCTGTAGAGTGTGTGCCCTTCTAGCCCCTAAATTTGCATGGTACCCTGAAGCTGCAAAGCACAGAAGTGTGTTCTGAGCTATGGACTGGTGGGATATCCCAGGAGAGCACTGCTCCTTTATCACCACACCATCCCTGACTTGGCTCACCCCATGTGTTTGGCTTTCAGGGTTGAGCACGCACGCATGCATGCCAAGCACCGCGGCCATGAAGCCATGCACGCTGAAATGGTCCTCATCCTCATCGCTACTTTGGTGGTGGCCCAGCTGCTCCTGGTGCAGTGGAAGCAGAGGCATCCCCGCTCCTACAATGTAAGCCACTTTGCTTCTCACTTCTTTGTCAGTCATCAAGAGACTTCCTAAGTATTCTAGGGTACAGCCTAACCCAGGCTGCATGTAGACAGAGAAAGACAATGCAATAAACTTTATGCATGAATGGTTAATAGTGTATACAGGGGTGTGTGTGTCTCTAAGGGGCAAGTGATTCAGAGGGTAAAAACAAGGATAGAACATGAGACTACTTTCATGGCCATAAAGGGTAGGTCCTTTATTTCCATTTTTATTTCTTTTTAAAATGTAAGTAGAAAGTTCATTTGGGCCAAATTTGAGGACTGACACGTGGGAGCACAGATTCAAGTTGCCCTTAATATATACTTTAGGTCCATTTTTTAAACATTCTGGGACAGATTCATGAAGGAGATAATCATCAAGAACTGGTCATTTGGAGGGAGAGAAGAGCACTTGGAAAACCAAGCCTCTAATGAATCTTATGGGTAGAATTTAGATTCCACTAATCTAAATCCAAAAAAAAACAAAAAAAAAAGCAATAATGGAGGAAATGAGGGGAAAAATGTAAAAGACATACAGAAAACAAATAGTTAAATGGCAGAAATAAATTCTTCCTTATCAGTAGTTACTTTATATAAATGCATTAAGTTTTCCTATTAAAAGGCAGAGATTAGCAGATTGGATTTAAAAAAATTCCATGATCTATTGATATGCTATCTATAGGAAACTCACTTTAGATATAAAGACACAAAGAAATTGAAAGTAAAAAAGATGGAAAAAGATATTCCATGCTAATGGTTACCAGAAGAGAGGTGGAGTGGCTATACTAATTAGACAACATAGACTTAAAAAAGCTTACAAGAGACAAAGGACATTATATATTGATAAAAATTCAATACTACAGAAGATATAACAATTAGAAACATATGTGCACCTAACAAAAGAGCCCCAAAATATGTGAAGCAAAAATTGACAGAATTGAAGGGAGAAATAGACAGTTTTACAATCATGGGTAGAGGGGTAGAGACTTCAGTACCACACTTACAAAAATGCAGATCAGGCCGGGCGCGGTGGCTCATGCCTGTAATCCTAGCTCTCTGGGAGGCTGAGGCAGGTGGATTGTTTGAGCTCAGGAGTTCGAAACCAGCCTGAGCAAGAGCGAGACCCCGTCTCTACTAAAAATAGAAAGAAATTAATTGGACAACTAAAAATACATAGAAAAAATTAGCCGGGCATGGTGGCGCATGCCTGTAGTCCCAGCTACTCGGGAGGCTGAGGCAGAAGGATCGCTTGAGCCCAGGAGTTTGAGGTTGCTGTGAGCTAGGATGACGCCACGGCACTCTAGCCCGGGCAACACAGTGAGACTTTGTCTCAAAAAAAAAAAAATGCACATCATTAAAGTAGTAGAGGACTTGAACAACACTGTAAACCAATTAGACTTAACAAACATACATAGAACTCTCCGTGCTACAATAGCAGAATGCATATTCTTCTTACGTGCATATGGGACATTTTCCAGGATAGACCATATGTTATGGCCTCAATAAATTTAAAAAGATTGAAACTGTAGATTCAACTACTCTGGATTAGGACGTGATAGGCAGTGTACTAGATTCTTTTACAACTATTATCTTAGAAGTTTCAAGTATAACAATACTTTTTTTTTTTTTTCTTTTTTGAGACAGAGTCTTACTCTGTCACCCAGGCTAGAGTGCCGTGGCGTCAGCCTAGCTCACAGTAACCTCAAACTCCTGGATTCAGGCGATCTGCCTGCCTCAGCCTCCCAAGTAGCTGGGACTACAGGCATACACCACACACCCGCTAATTTTTTCGAGTTTTAGTAGCGACTATGTCTCCTGCTGAGGCTGGTCTCGAACTCCTGAACTCAAGCAATCTTCCTGCCTTGACCTCCCAGAGTGCTAGGATTACAGGCATGGGCCACCTAACCTGGCCACAATACTTTTTTTAAACATAAAAAGCATAGTAGTTGTACTTTGAAAGAATACACAAGCACATGTAATAGTAACACTAGCTAACATTTATTGAATTCTTACTATTCTAAGCACTTGCATGTATAGACTCAACTAAACCTCACTACAACCCAATAAAGTAGGTATTGTTTTCTCCAATTACAGATGAGGAACTGAGAAACAGAAAGGTTAAGTAATTTGCTCAAGTGATAAAACCATTGTTTGAACCTAGGTGATTTTACTCCAGGGCTTTTAGTCTTAATTTCTAAATCATTATTTTTCTCTAGTATATCCTTTTTCAGACCTCTTATAATATGGTCCAAGATGCCTAGGGGTCTGTATCCCACAGGATGGGAACTGCCACATTTAATCCATCTCATGGTTCATGAGGTAAGTATGATGTTAAATGAAGAAATGGAGGCCCAGAGAGTTGACATATGATGGGGATACTAATCAGCAGAGCTAGGATTTGAACCTAGGTCTTCTGTTTCATATTTCATATTTTCAGCTGTGTCATATGTTCCTCTGGAGATGGTTTTCCATCAAGGGAACCAACAGATAATCTGGAGCATAGAAGGAAGAGAGGCTAATTTTTGCCCTTGAGCTGGCATAAGTTCCAAACAGTACTGGCCTATAGCTAGCTCAAGAGTTGGCATGTGCCACCAGTAGGAACATCTTGTATCTTCAGGTCATGGTATATGGAATGCCCACATGGTACCAAGGCTTTTTGAACTAGGTACCCAGTAGGCTGAGCTTCCCGGGATGGGGCTTCATGTCTGGACCTGTTGGTGCTTGACTCTCTCATCTGAGAAAAGCCACTTGTTTCTCAGTGTGTGATTTTTACACCTACTCTATAAAATGGGGATTACTAAGATGGTTTAATTGAGTCTGGAAAAATTAGAAAACTCATAAACAAGTGTAGAGTGAGAGCCTGTATGTAGAAATATTCTTTTTTCTTTCTTTCTTTTTTTTTTTTGAGACAGGGTCTCACTCTGTTGCCCAGGCTGGAGTGCAATGGCACGATCACAGCTCACTGCAACCTTGAACTCTTAGGCTCAAGTGATCCTCCTGCCTCAGACTCCCAAATAGCTAGGACTACAGGCCCACACCATCACACCCAGCTATTATTTTTAGTTTTTGTAAAAGACATGGTCTTACTATGTTGCCCAGGCTGGTCTCGAACTCCTGGTCTCAAGTGATCCTTCCATCTTGGCCTCCCAAAGTATTGGGATTACAGGCATCAGCCACTGCGCCCAGCCTATAGTTTTAATTTGTATTTCCTTAATGACTGATGATGTTGAATATCTTCTCATGTGCTTATTGATCATTTGTATATTTTCCTTAGAGAAATGTCTGTTCAAGTCCTTTGCCCATTTTTTTTTTTTTTTTTTTGAAACAGGGTCTCACTCTGTCACCTAGGCTAGAGTGCAGTAGCATCATCATAGCTCACTGCAGCCTTAAATTCCTGAGCTCAAGTGATCCTCCTGCCTCAGCTTCCCGAGTAGCTGGGACTACAAGCACTTGCTGCCACTCCTAGCTAATTTTTCTAGTTTTTGTAGAGATGGGGTCTTGTTCTCTTGATCAGGCTAGTCTGAAACTCCTGACCCCAAGCAGTCCTCCTGCCTCAGCCTCCCAAAGTGCTAAGATTATAGGCGTGAGCTGCTGTGCCCGGTCTGCCCATTTTTTTAATTGAATTTTTTTGTCCTTTTGTTGTTGAGTTGTGAGATAACTCACAACTGTTTTTGTGTTTTTGTTGTTGAATTGTGTTTATATAATCTGGATATTAGACTATTATTTAGTATATAATTCACAAATATATCTTCCCATTTTGTGGGTTGTCTTTTTATTTTCTTGATAGTGTCCTTTGATGCATAAACATTTATAATTTTGATGAAGTCCAAAATATATGTTTTTTCTTTTGTTGCTTGTGCTTTTAGTGTCATATCCTAAGAATCCATTGCCAAATCCAAAGGTCAAGATTTTACTCCTATATTTCTTTGAGGAGTTTTATAGTTTTAGCTCTTACACTTAGGTCTTTGGTCCATTTTTAGTTTTTTATAAATGATATGAGGTAAGGGTCTAACTTTATTCTTTTGCATGTGGAAAGCCACTTGGCCCAGCATCATGTGTTGAAGTGACTTCTTTCTCCATTGAATGGTCTTGGCACTCTTGTCAACAATCAGTTGACCAAAGGTGTATAGATTTATTTTTGTACTCTCAATTCTATTCCATTGATCTGTATGTGTGTTCTTATGCAAATAATACATTGTTATGATTACTGTAGCATTTTAGTAAGTCCTGAAATTTGGAAGTATGTTCTTCATTTTTCTTTTTCAAGTCTGTTTTGGCTAGTCTGGATCCTTTGCAATTTGATACTAATTTTAAGATCAGCATTTCCATTTTTGCAAAAGCAGTTGGGATTTTAATAAAGATGGCATCGATTCTGTAGATTGCTTTGGAGAAGTGTTTCCATCTTAACAATATTAATCTTCTAATT
>NW_012147897.1:1941244-1942881 GCF_000956105.1 Propithecus coquereli
CCTTCTGTTCCTAGTTTGTTAAGTGTTTTTATCATAAATGGGTATTGGGTTTTTCAAATTTTTTTCCTATGTTACTTGAGATGGTCTTATAGTTTTTCCTTCATTTTATTAAAGAGGGTATTACTGCGTTAATTGATTTTTGTGTGTCAAAATGTTAGAGCCGGTTCCCCTCGGCCCCAGGAACAGAGAGGTAGAGTCACCAAGGCTGCAAATGGCAAAGGAGTTTATTGGCTAGCTCGAGCTAGGGTTCAAGTCCCAGAGCACCAACGCAGTGGCCTCTTCTAAGGGCTAGGACCCCGCCTTGGGGTAGAGGTTAAGCTTTTATACCTTTTTCTGTTTTACACATGACACACAGGTTTCACAAGACACTCTGGGCACACCTTCCCCCCCTCCCCTCCTTAGTTCATTGATTCCTTTAAAAGTGGCCAATTGTGTTGGCTCCTGATTGGTTCCTTTAAAAGTGGCTCCAAGCCTTGGGATTTTCGCGCTGGCGCCAATTGTGGTCAACCTCATTTCGGGGAAAGGGTGGCGTCGTTTTGGGAAAACCGAAACTTAGGCCTACTCCAGGAAGTTCAGCCTGTCATGGAGTCACTCCTGCTCTTATTCCTGTTTCTGATTAACTACATTTAACAAACAACTAAAAGCAAGCACAGTCACAGAAGCAAATAGCATCAGTTAGAATCAGAGAGAGCACATTTTTCTCTAATCTCTAATCTTAAACAATTCGTCTCACACAAAGCAAAGTATATTCTCCTACTATCAATTCCTGTTTTTCAGAACCACCCTTGCATTCCTGAGATAAGTTCAACTTGGTCTTGATGTACATAATCCTTTTAATCTGCTGCTGGATTGTTTGCTAGTATTTTACCAGGATTTTACATTTATATTCATAAGGAATATTGTTCTCTAGTTTTCTTGTGATGTCTTTGTCTGGCTTTGATACCAGGTAAATGTATATAGAATGAGTTAGGAAGTTGTTCCCCCATCTTCTATCTTTTTGACAAATAGAATTTTAGTATAGTATAAAAAGCCTTGAAGTGGAAGTCAGGTGATCTAAGATCTGTTATTTCTAGTACTGCTGCTAATTAGCAGTAGACATTTGACAAATTATTCCTTCTTAATCTCTTTTTCTTTATACTCATGTTTCATCTTCCCAGTGAGGGTTTAAGACTAGATGATTGCTAAAGTCTCTTCAAGCTTTAAAATATTTTTTCATTATTGTTATTCTGCGTAACTCCAGAGGTCCAGATCAGAACTAAGGAATGAGTTTTAAGAATGCAAATTTCAGCTAAGTATTATAAAGAATTTTTCAACAGTAAGTGCTATTCCACAGTGGAATGAAGTCTTAGAAGGATATGATTGTCTTAACTACAATTTATGGTTTAGTAGGGGGTAGCAACCTCCTGTCAGTAATGTTGTGGAGCAGAATTTTGTGATTTTTATGGGATGTTTGACTGGACTTCCTTGAAGTTTTCCCACTGAGATCTAAAATTTGTATCAGATTGAATTACTAAGAGAGTTGAAACCTGTCTTGTTCTTAGAGGATGGAGTAGACCTGCCTGGAGACAGAAGATGAGGTTTTCATTCTGATTACAAAACATATATATATTTGTCATAAAAAATTCAAACATTATGAA
>NW_012147897.1:1944761-1946082 GCF_000956105.1 Propithecus coquereli
AGGCTGGTCTCGAACTCCTGAGCTCAAACGATCCACCCGCCTCGGCCTCCCAGAGTGCTAGGATTACAGGTGTGAGCCACCGTGCCCGGCCGACCTCTGTATTTATAAATAACATTTTTAGGACAGATATGGTGGCTCATGCCTATAATCCTAGCACTTTAGGAGGCCAAGTAGGGAGGATCACTTGAGGCCAGGAGTTTGCAACCACCCTGAGCAACATAGTAAGACTCTGTCTCTTAAAAAAGAAAAGAAAAGAAATTTGCACTGATAAATAAAGTTCTACTTTTAAATATTACTTACTGACTTCCTACTTTGGAAAGTAATAATTATACTGCTATATCCATACCTCTCACATACACACATTTCCTCCTCCCGATTTTTTTTTTTTTTTGAGACATGGTCTCACTATGTTGCCCAGCAGGCTGGTCTTGAACTCCTGGCTGCAAGCGAGCCTCCCAAAGTGCTCGGATTACAGGTGTTTGCTACCAAGCCTGGCCCCTCCTCCTGATTTTTATTTAAATAAATATTCGTTGTTTACATTTTTATGACATGTACATATTATTCATAGCTGGAGCCATGTGGTATATTTGGAGGGATTAGATTTATGAACTGTCTCATGGATCGAGGACTCTATTATTTACCATTTTGTTTAGATAGCCCATCTTGCATTTTTGATTTTCTGTCCTGGATCATCTAAAATTCTTCTGCCTGCCTAGGAAAATATTAGGTAGTAGCCGTAGCTACCAGTTTTACAATTCTTGGGAACCCCTCACTCTCAAATCTACTCTAGGTGAAAGGTGGGTTCCAGAGAGGAAAAGCAGAGCAGAAACATAGTTGGGACATTACCAACTATGTAATTACATAAATGTAATTAATAATACCAGCTAGCATTTATTGAACACTTTATAGTGTGCCAGGTATGTTGCTTTGAGGTAGGTAGTATTTTGACATTGTAGGGACCAAGAAACTGAGGGTTGAAAAGATTAACTGAGCCCCACTCAACCAATGATGAGCATTCACACCCCTTGCATCTGACTCCTGTGCTATCCCCACTTCTCCATGATGTCTGCTTATTCAATCAGCAGATATTCTTTGATCCTTTATAGCCCCATATTGGGGCTGTGCTCAGTTATGTTGTTTCCTTTGTGGAGAAACCACTAAGAAAAACAGTTTAGCACTGTCTTTTAAGTTTAGTATTCAAATTCCCTATGATCTAGGAGTTTAATTCCTAGATATATACCAAGAGAAAATTTTTTCATAGGATTTTTTCATAGCAGCACTATTTGTAATAGCAAAAACTTGGAAATGACTTAATACCCAC
>NW_012147897.1:1947123-1968629 GCF_000956105.1 Propithecus coquereli
AATGAGACTCTGTCTCAAAAAAAAAAAAAAAAAAAAAGTCAGATTCATAGAAACAGAAAGTAGAATGGTGGCTATGGGGGTGAGGATTGGGGCCTGTTGTTTAATGGGTATAGAGTTTTCATTTTGCAAGATGATAAAGTTGTAGAAATCTATCACACAACAATGTGAATATATATAACACTACTGAACTACACACTCAAAAACAGTTAAAATGATAAATTTTATTTTTTACCACAATTAAAAATAATTAAAAAAATTAACAGTGATCCATGTGTGCACATGGACTAATGATGATAATGTTTATTAACCAGTGATTTTGAATAATTTATTTTTTCTTTACCTGAAATTAAAAAATGAGGCAAGAAAGAAAGCAACTGCCAAGACAGGGACTTTCCAGATACTAAGACATAACATAAATATAGACAAATAGACCAATGGGACAGACTGAAGATCTCAGGGACAGATCCATGTATGATGGGAGCTTAATATACAATAAAGGTGTAATCATCAATTAATGAAGAAGGTATTCATTGTTAAGTAGATTTTGTTGAGAAAACTAGCTCACTATATGGAGGAAAATTAAAACTAGTTTCATACATCATACTAAATACAAAAGGGACTCACGATAGATTAAAAACCTAATTATGAAAGATAAATTTATGAAGTAAATTTTAAAAAATAAGAAAGATTTGATAAATTTGGATACATTAAAATTTTTTATTAGGCAGTGCTTTTGGGATGATTACATTAAAATTAAGGATTTTTTGTTCTGTAAAATATACCATAGGCAAAGTTAACTGATAACCAAATGGAGAAGAGATGAGTAATGATTAAAACTGATGATAGATTAATATCTTGACTATCCAGAGGAACTCCTACAGATCAACAAAAGACAGTAACTCCAATAGAAAAATGGGCAAAAGATATGATCAATTTACAGGAGAGGAAACCCAAAAGACCATTAAGCATGAAAAGAGATGCTCAGAGCCTTTAGTAACTAGAGAAATGCACATTAAAACAAAGAGATAGTATTACATCATTAAATATGAAATGTCCGATTTTGAATCAAAAGTGTAGTTTATTATATCTCAAACAAGTAGCAGTAAAATTAATCAAAGTATGCACCTAAACTATCCACACAGTTTTGCCATCTTAATAGTAGCTTGCTTATGCATGCAGTGAAGAAGCCTGGAGAGCAAGTGGCAAATAAAATCATGAAAGGTGCTTTGTTGAGAATTGAATATTTTTCCTTGCAGAAAGTGGTTCAAAGCCTGGAAGAAGTGGTAGTCAGTTGGTGCAAGGTCTAGTGAATACGGTGGATGACTGAGAGTTTCCGCGGTCAGCTGCTGCAGTTTGAGCAGTGTTGTTTGTGCCACATATGGTCAAATGTTATCTGCAAGAGGATTGGCCTGTCTCTAGTGACCAATCTCAGCTGCTTAATCACAGGCATCCTCATCATTTCATCCAGTTGGTTGTAGTAGACATCCACTGTGATCTATGGACCAGGTTTCATGAAGCCGTAGTGGGTGATACCAGCGCTGGACCACCAAACAGACAGCATTAGCTTTTTTTGATGAATGTTTGGTTTTGGACTGTGTTTCAGCACTTCATCTTTATCCAGTCATTGTGCCAAACGCTTGTGATTGTCCAAAAGAATCCATTTTTCATCACACATAACAATACAGCATAGAAATGGTTCACCTTTATGTCATGACAGCAAAGAAAGGCAAGCTCCAAGATGATTTCTCTTTTGATGCTTGTTTAATTCATGAGGAACCCATCTATCCAGCTTCTTTATCTTGCTAATTTGTTTCAAATGGTGACTGTTGTTGGAATAGTAATGTCAAACCTTGCTGGTAATTCACACGTAGGTTGAGATGGATTTGCTTCCCCTATAGCTTTCAGCTCATCATTATCCACCTTGGTCTCAGGTCACCCAAGTGGCTCATTTTCAAGATTAAAATCACCAAAATGGAACTTTTCAATACTGTGTGTTCATTAGCCACATCCTTCCCAAACACTTCGTTGATACTTAGAGCTGTCTGCACTGCATTGGTTCTGTGAAGGAACTCATATTCGAAAATAACACAAATTTTTGACTTATCCATGGTTTCACAAAACTTGCTCTAAAAAAAAATGTGAAAGATAATCACAAGCCAAAATGTGCATGTGAAAGACTGAGGATGTACCTTCACAATAAAAATAAAGCAAGAAGTGTCAAAGTGAAATGTCAGAGATATCAACTGTCAAACTTAGTACTTAAGGAAATCAGATATTTCAAACTTAATAACCTAATACTTTACATCTATTAGGTTGGCAAGAATTAGAAAGTTGAAAAGTGCCAAGTGTTAGCAAGGATCAGAGGCTGTAGGAGCCTTTGTGCGTTCTTTTTTGGGTATGAAGACTGGTGCAGTCATTGTGGGTAGCAGCATGGCACTGCTCAGCCAAACAGAATATACACATACCCTGTAACACATCCTAAGGGGACATGTGAGACGGTGTTCATTTAAATATTAATTGTGACAATTGAGTTGGAGGTAATCTGAATATATATCTCTAAAAGAGTAAATATGTAAAATGAGGTATTTGCATATTATGAAATTGTTTTACAGTTAAAAGCAACACATTGAGTATACCTATAGCAACTTGGGTGGATTTTAGAAGCATAGTACTGAGTGGAAATAGAAATAGATCTATAACACAGTGCCAATTTATAATAAATTAAAAATGCATACACAGAAAGTAATAGTTTGCAAGGTACAAATATGTATATCTCACATTAGAATGTCTATGGGGTGAGGAATGGGAATAAAAGAGAATCAGAACAATTCTCCAGAGAATATTGTCTAAAGGAGAGGCACTGGGATTGTTGTTGAGTAACAGAAACATGAACTATTTGAGATTAGCCATCAGAGCTTTCAAAAAAAATGCTTCTTTTGGCATGCCAAGACATGATGGAATTAATTGATAAGGCTCTATTTCTCTCAAACTGAACGAAATTTTTTGTTTTTCACCAGTGTGGGTTGGTATCCCAGACTCTCAGTTGGCTACCCATGACC
Source organism: Propithecus coquereli (assembly GCF_000956105.1). Taxonomy (NCBI): domain Eukaryota; kingdom Metazoa; phylum Chordata; class Mammalia; order Primates; family Indriidae; genus Propithecus; species Propithecus coquereli. The sequence continues at coordinate 1,950,183 of NW_012147897.1, forward strand.
ACCAAGTGAAAAAACACTAGCTCTCTTCTCCTAAACCAAGTTTTCTCAACAAGAGAACTATTGATATTTTGAACCAGATAATTCTCTGTTTTTGGTGGGATTGTCCTGTGCATTGTAGGATGTTTAACAGCATCCCTGGCTTTTACCCACTAGATGGTAGTAACACTCTTCCCTGAGTTGTGACAATCAAATATGTCTTCAGACGTTGCCAAATGTTTGCTGGGGAGCAAAATCGCCCCTGATGAGAAACACTGTCCTAGACTGTAGGACTTAGGGCAGTATAGGTATGGCCAGCTGAGACTGATTATGAGCAGCTATGCCAGTTCACTGAGAAATATTAATATCAAACTTCTCTCTGTCATGTAGGACCTCAAGTCCAACGTTCACATTAGAAGAGAAATATAGTCTAAATTAACTGGTATTTAGAACAAGAGATCCTACTGTTTTCTGTATTCTAAGTTTTAGATACTGTTCTATTCCAGCAATAACTATAATAATACCTTAAATTGCTTATAGTTTAAATTTGCTGATGATTTAAAAAATACTTTTCTCATCTGCTGTCTCATTGAACCTGACAACAGCGCTATAAAATAGGATAGGGATTTATCTCCATTTTTCAAATTAGTAAACCAAGATGCAGAATCCTGAAGTTATTTTCTAGGAGTACCTGACCATTAAATTGGAGAGCTGGACCTAAAACTAAAATCTGATTCTTGGTTAAGTGCTTTTTCCATAGGTTTTTCTCAAAGGCTTCAGGAAATTTTTGTCAGTTTCTGTCATAGTCATTTCTGTTTTTAACTCTGCTGACTTTTCCTCTTTAGGGACTTTTGCCCAAGTCCTTTCCTTGGATCTCAGATGCTTTCACAACCACCCCTTTACTTTCTATGTCATCTTGCCTCCCCAACCTTTCTAGGGCTTCCCCACAAACTTAGTGAATGGTATGGAGGCAGCTTGGGAGACAGAAGATCTGGATTGGCAACCTAGCCCAGGCCAAACTTGCTTTTTGGCTTCTCTGTAGCTCAGTTTTCATCATCTTTTTAGAGAGTCTAATATTACTCTTTAGCTCCCTCAGGGATGTTAAGGGAAGGAATAAGTTTATACCTGGAAAAGTGTCTATCCTATTTTTAAAGATCTCCAAGGAGAAGCTTTCATCATCTTTGCTACTAAAAATAGAATCTATTCAGACCCCTGCCTCCTGAACTAGTGTTCCCTTCTGGAACAGTTGAGTTACAAAATCTCCTACCTGGAAACTTTAAAGTACTGTAGATTTTTCTCAGACCAAGACATTAAGAAGATTACTAGAATGTGGTTAGAGAATTCTGACTAAGAGGGTAAGAAGTTGTAATCTACTTTCTGTGAGAAAGAAAAACTTCTATCCTCAGAATATAATAAAAACTTCTAGCTGTGATGTATATATCAGCGACTTCTGAGCCTTGCCTACTTCTTTAGGCTCATTTCTCACCCCAACCTCAAATATTAATACATACCTTTTTCCACCTGGACCTACTAGGCCATCAAGACAGAGATCAAAGGATGCTTCCTTCGGGAAGCCTTCCTTGGTTCCTCCACTTTGAGTGAAGCACCTCTCCTCTGTACTTACTTGGCCACCAGGGCTTACTCCATTATAACACTTATACCAAATTGTAGTTATTTGTTTCTCCTCAGTAGACTTAAGTTCTCGAGGAGATTTAGTTTTTTATCTCTGAATTCCCCAGTCCTTAGCATGGTGTCCAGTAAGTGCTCAGTAAGTATTTGTTAAATGACTGCTTGACTTACTCTTTTGCTTGGAAAGGAGACAACTTGGGAAAGAAGACATAGTTCTAGGTATTAGAAACAGGGACTAAATTTATTCTGTGCTTTCTCTGAAAGATAAGAATTGGGGCCGGGCATGGTGGCTCACGCCTGTAATCCTAGCTCTCTGGGAGGCCAAGGCGGGCGGATTGTTTGAGCTCAGGAGTTCGAGACCAGCCTGAGCAAGAGCGAGACCCCGTCTCTACTAAAAATAGAAAGAAATTAATCAGACAACTAAAAATATATAGAAAAAATTAGCCAGGCATGGTGGTGCATGCCTGTAGTCCCAGCTACTCGGGAGGCTGAGGCAGGAGGATCGCTTGAGCCCCGAAGTTTGAGGTTGCTGTGAGCTAGGCTGATGCCACGGCACTCTAGCCCGGGCAACATAGTGAGACTCTGTCTCAAAAAAAAAAAAAAAAGAGTTGGACCCAGAGACAGAAGGGACACAAAAGCAGATTTTTCAGGTCAGCATCAGGGAAGAGCTGTCTAGCAAATATATTAGCAATGGCATGGCCTGCCTCGTGTGGTAAGGATGACTATTTGTGGGTGTGGTAAGAAGGAAACTCCTCCAACCAAGTTTCTGCCCTGTAGAATATTCCAGCAACGTGTAGGGTCTGTCAAGTCATAGAAGCTGCACTGCATGTCTGCTTATTGGGCCTCTGTACACCTCTTCAAGTAAGTGAAGGCAATAGCCATGCCTTCCTGTAGTCTTCCAAGCCTGATATCCCAGTACCTTCAGATATTCCTTATGTGATTTTGTTTCCAAACCCTTTGTAATCCTGGCTTCTCTCTTAATGGCCATGCTTATTTGTTAGTGTTCTTTGTACGGTGTGGTCCCAAGCCCTGATCCCAGGGCCCCAGGGATACTTTGACAGAGCAGAGAACAGTAGAGATGCTGACTCCTTCATTCTGGGTGTATTCTTAGTTAAGCAGTGTCAGGTTGTTTTGGCTCTTTTGGCAGCAGCCCTGCTAGCATATACCCCCTGGCAATTTATGATCTACTGAAATCCATGAATCTATATCACGTGAGCTGCTATTAAGTTATTTCTGTCCCATCCTATACTTCTGTAGTTAGTTAGGTTTCATAGTGTGGTTTTGGTTCTTCATTACAGCTTATTAGCTCATAGAATGTTAGAGCCAGAAGAATCCTAGAAACAAGCTTTATTCATTTTGGTCTTATTTCTTCTCTTTTCCATGTTCACTGCCTCCCTCGCCCCCCTACCTTTAGAGCAGCCGATAGCTTGAGCCCAAGCTGATAAGTAGGTCTTTTGTATTTTCATCCAAATCATTTGTGAAAATACTGAACAGAGCCATCGAGCATATCCCAGAAAAATCCTTACAGTTGACCTCGGTCCATTTATCAGCATTTTTTCAAGCCAATTGTTCTGTTAGCTGTGAGTCTTACTTTATTCTACTACCTGGACTTGTAGTTTAAATTTCATCCACAATATTCCTTTCAGCCAAGTGTGGTGGGTGATCCCTATCCCGCAACAGGGGGAGAAACAGAGGCGATAAGATGAGAATCCTGAAAGTCTAAAGTGCCAACCATCTACAGACTGGCAAGGCAGCTGATGCCCAGGGAAGGATAGATCTGACTGTTTTCATGAATTCTAGTTCCTTGGAGAGCTGGACATTGTCTTGTACACCTTCACATGGATTAGAAATAACTGTCAGGTCCATCTCTACCAACACACCTTCCAGGGATGGCAAGCTCTCAACTAAAGTCCATTTAAATGTGGACTAGCTCTTACTGTTAGCATCTAATGTCATCATCTCAACTGTTTTAGCCTTGTGGAGAGATAAGTGAGATATTGCTATTCTTATCTCCCAGATCAGAGAAGCTGGGATTGTCCCTGAGTGTTTGCTGAATGAATTAATTAGTCAGTTTCAATTTCGTATTTGTAGATTTAGGGAAAGAAGGATGAATGGCTTTTGTGTTCTCCCTTCACCTAGGCAAATCCAAGTCTCTTCTAGCCCTCTAGAGCTCTGCCTTTTCCAGGAAATCTTCCTGATAGCTCCTGCTCACACGTTTACATCTTTCCTCTAAGTTCTCATGTCAGTACTCGATGCTTTGCATGGCTGCGTCTTGTCACTCAAGTCCTGGAAGAGACACCAGGGCCAAGGCTTCCCATTATTTCATGCATCAGGCACAAGCGTTTGAATAAACTGTTGAACCAAATGTATCTACATAAGTGTTGCCACCAGATGGCACCAGGGTCCCTGCCATCATTCTGAGAATCAAACATAACTTCAGCCATTTGTTGCCAAGTTAGCTATTAAAAATGCCTTCCTTAATGAATAAGTTTAAAGTTATTGACCAAGCAAAATTCCAATAAATATTACAGTAGAAATTTCAAGAACAAGCCAAATAAATTAACCAGGTAATTTATCCTTTTTTCACATGGTAGACTATTCTGTTCACTTGGCCCCTCTGCTCTGCCCCTTGGTAAGCACTGGGTTCTCAAGCTATCGGCTGCTCTTTAGACCCTGCGCGGAATCTAGCTTTTAAGACTCCCCAATGGAGGATGCCTAGATACCTGAAAATGGCCTCATGTCCTTGGTTTGTATTTTTAGATAATGTATTTTCCTAGAAAGGACAAATTAAACATTATAAAGAAATTGCTGTAACCCCACCACTTTTATTATGTTGATTATTTTGGTTGCCTCATTCTGGTCTTTGCTCCCTTGTATGTGTCACTTTATCCATTTTTGATCATGTGAAGCCATAATAAGAGCTCTCATTTACTGAGTATGAATTATGCAGTGTAGTTGTTTAACATACATTACTTCAATTTAAAATAAAAGCTATTAGATCGAATGCTTATATTTATTACATTACTTATAGCGAGTGTTCTTAGTGCTTTCCGTGCATTAACTCACTTAAACAAACTTACAAGAGCAGATACTGTTAACCGCGTTTTTACAGTTTACAGAACTGAGAACTGAGGCTTTTCAGGGTTAAGTGACTTGTATAAGGTAACACAATTAGTAAATAGCTGTATTGGGATTCATATTTAGATCTCTTTAATTCTATAATCTCTCATGACTTCACTGTATCATTCCGTTTTGTTCATTCTTTAATGAATTCTATTTTCACTTCTAGAAAGAGTCTGAAGTTTAATAGAATCACTGAAATAAGGGTTTGATTTATGTGGGGAGTTTAGCTACGCTCCCTGCAAAAAATCGGGTCCCTTAGGTAGGGGTCATTGCAAAAGATAAGAAAATAATAGAAAATGCAGAATAATAGAAATAAAAGAATACACAGAGACAAAGATATAATTTTATAGATTTATAAAGATAATAGGCAAAAAGCGGGAGTGCTCAAGGCTCCCTACGATATCCCCGTTAATCATAGGGCCCAGAATAAAGTTTCACATGGGTATTTATAGGTACAGTGATCGGTTGCCAGGGGTAACAGATTTACATAATAACAGGTAGTTTGTTTTAGATTAAAAGTCTTTCAAAAGGCTTCCATAGATCCCCTAACTCTGGTTACAAAGTCTTTCAAGGACAAGCTTCTAAGTTCTAAGATAAAGCTATCACTTATCAGAAGGGTTAAACAGAGATATAGTGGCTCCATGTTTCTTTATCTAGTTATTGTATATGGAGACAGGTCATCAGAAGTCAAGCAGGAACTGTCCCTTGGGCTAATTGTTTTTAGCCTGAGGTATCTGTCTTTGGGCAGACACTCTGATCAGGTCTCATCCCATGATTCCATGTAGACCTTGCTTTGTCCTTCAAAGCAGGTGAGACCCACGGGGTTGAGACCGCAGCAGTCACCTTGGAAAGCAGCTGCTACTGACCTTTTGAGATGCCCTCCTGAGGTGGAGCAGTTTTTTTTTTTTTTTTTTGAGACAGAGTCTCACTCTGTTGCCCGGGCTAGAGTGCCATGGCATCATCCTAGCTCACAGCAACCTCAAACTCCTGGGCTCAAGCGATCCTCCTGCCTCAGCCTCCCGAGTAGCTGGGACTACAGGCATGCGCCACCATGCCCGGCTAATTTTTTCTATATATTTTTAGTTGTCCAATTAATTTCTTTCTAATTTTAGTAGGGACAGAGTCTCGCTCTTGCTCAGGCTGGTCTCGAACTCCTGAGCTCAAACAATCCGCCCACCTCGGCCTCCCAGAGAGCTAGAATTACAGGCGTGAGGCACCTCGCCCGGCTTTTGATATGCAAACTAACATGTTCACATATTCTTTCAGGGCAGAGCCCTGCAAAAGTCCTGAGACCATTTCTGTCTCTAATATAGTAATATTAATTTATGGAGCAACAGATTTAGATCTTTTTCCTGCTGCTGGACTGGTAGCTCCTGGAGGACAGGGACTAGAGGTCATGTTTATTTCTGCATTCTTCTTCCCATTAAATCAAAATAAATACTTGATGGATGGCTGAGTGAGTGAATGAATGCTGCCTCCACTCTCCCAGGAAGTCTGAGATATAGGGCTGGTTAACAGAACCTTAGCCTGTTAGAACTTGAAGGGATTTGAGAAATCAAACCAAACTTTTCTTTCAAGGAGAGAGGAACTCCTTAGGGTGACCCAATGAATTGGAGGTAGAACAGAACTAGAACTCAGGTCTGCTAGGCTTCCACTGGGCCATCTGGTTTCAAAGAGCCTAATCCTGTCTCTAAATTCCTCTTTCTTTCTCTTTTTCTCCCTTTCTTGTGTGTGCATGCATGCTCTCGATCATGTGCTCTCTCTTTCTGTCTATGTGACTTGAGTAGCTTTTTCACCCTAAAGTTTTAAGCCTGAAAGTTACAAAACAAGGCAAGATTTTTTTTATTCCTTTTACACTGATGCCCAGACTTACTCCTGATTGTGTGTTTGTCCAAGTCAGAATAGAATCCAGGGAGTCTGCCCTAACCTCACCCAAAGCGTACAGAGTTGTAGCTCATATAGAGAAAATTACCTTGACCTCAGACTCCTCCTCAGAATATGCTATTGATGGTTGGTGGGGAGTGGGAAAGAGGCTATTAGAGTAGGCTGGTTGTTTTTATGCAACAGCCAGGTTTTTGGAAAAGCTGGAAGGAGACCAGAAATTTTTGTTCTTAGAGAATCTGCTCAAATGTGACCAGACTGTGTGATTTAATTCTTCTCTAGTCTCTGGGCCTACTCTTGTAAACAGCCTCATGAGCCTGGTAAAGCAAACAACATGAAGACCAAAGACCCTCCAGCCCTTCTTTCATACCTACCTCCTTCTATTCCCTTTTAGTATCATGATTCAGCTTGCCTTATCCCCTAGTTTAAATTATCTGCAGCTGTTTGTTGTCATGTCTTTTCCTGATGTTCTCCCAGTGCCAATAGAATGGCATTATTTGGGTAGCCATTTGTTAGGACATCCTGGTGCTTCCACATTTTTTATGTAAGGCCAGACCATTTTAGAATGCCTCATTTAGAGGGTCACTTTTGGGTTCCTATGCAGTAGGATTGTTTTTGAGGCTTCATGCTTCGCTGGCCAGCATCCTTGGGCATACCGAATGGGCACCTCTAAAGCAAAGTGACCCTTCTTACCATTCGCAGTTCTCTCACTGTTTCATTTTTTTTAGCCATAAAATAACACTAAAAAACTAAGGCTTTTTCTTGCCACAGAGCAGTCTGTACGAGAATGGTAGCTACAGATAACTAAACACTAAAAAGAGACTCTAAGCTGTACTTTCTAGTATGGTAGTCGCCAGTTACATGTAGTTACTAACCACTTGAAATATAGTCTGCTGAAATAAAATACACAGATTTCAAAGCCTTACTACAAAAGAAGTAAAATATTTTATAAATAATTTTAATATTGAGTGTATATTGAAATGATAATTTATATATATTGAGTTAAATGAAATATATTATTAAAATTATTACCATCTATCTGTTTCTTTTTACTTTTATAAAATGTAGCAACTAGAAATTTTTGAATTGTATATGTTACTTGTATTATATTTCTATTGGACAACACTGATCTAGAAATCCCTAAGAGTAAATACTTTTCTAGTTTTTTCTACTATGGAACACAAGGAAACTAGCTACTCTTTTCCTCTCTTAGCTCTCCTTTTTTTGTGTGTGTGTTCTTTCATTTGATGACATCAGGAAGAGAACCTCCATTAATTGCTAATTATCTTTTTTTTATACCTCTACTCTCTGGAGAAGAGTGAAAGCAGGGTGGTTGGGGAGGGAGTTAGGAGGCATTGGGGAGCGGAAGACTGGTGATTACTCCAAAATTCTGTCTTAGAATTGTTTTATGCATTTGAAACTCTTCAGCTAACAAGTCTGAGGTAAAGCTGGGAAGGAGGGGAAAGTATAAAATAGGCACTCTTTAAAATAGAAATGTGCCTCCCTCTTAAGGAGTCTTTCTCTAGTCTAGTTTTACTTTCTTCTTATTTATTTATCCAATTTATTGAGAACCTATCATGAGCCAGGCAGTTTTCTAGCACAGAAGAAACATGAATGTGGCCTAGTCACTGCCCTCAGAGAGCTTGCATTCAGGTGGAGAATGAATTTGAATCTAGCCTCATACTCTAGATAAGCACTGTAATGATAGTAGAAAAGAAAATGCTTCTGAAGCACTAGAAAGTCATGATTAATTCTACCTGGAAAGGAAACTGAAGGCTTTATGTATCTTGAATGTGATGTTATCAGACAGAAAGGCAGGTGGGAAGGATGTTTTAGTCTAAGGAGGACAACTTGACTTAAAGACATGGAGAGTGGTAGATGGCCCTCAAAATAGTAATTTGGGGCCACATTATTGGAGATTTGACTGCCTGGCTGAGGATGTTGAATCCTATCCAAATGCAGGGGACCTTTACAGGATTTTAAGCATAGAAATAACATATTATCCAGGAGATAGTTGAGTGAGGGATGAAAGGGAGGAGTCAAGCATGGTCCTAGGTTTCTAACTTTGATCACTAATGGAGTTACCTTTATCCAACATTGGAAACGTAGGAGAGGATCAGGCTAAGATAGAGAACAAGATGCATTCTGGACTTGTGAATAGAGCTGCAGAGGGAGCCGGCTAGAGCTGAAGTGCTTCTGTTTGTGTTTCAGATGGTGACCCTCTTTCAGATGTGGGTTGTTCCCCTCTATTTCACAGTGAAGCTGCACTGGTGGAGGTTCCTACTGATCTGGATCTTGTTCTCTGCCGTCACAGCCTTTGTCACCTTCCGAGCCACCCGAAAACCTCTAGTACAGACAACTCCAAGGTGAGAGTTTAGATAGTGGGGAAGAGCCCAGGTTTTTTGAAGCTAAGGGGTTGGAATGCATGGGAGGAGGATGGTTTTAGACTGAAAAAATTGCAGGTTTTATCTGCCAAAAGTGTGTGGCATAGGGCCTCTGTAAAACAAGCTGATTGGGAGACCCACCTACCCTAGTCACAGATGAGAACCCCTAAGTATTTCTCTACAGCATACTTTATGGTTCATACTAAGGTCTGTTTATATTAAAAACACACTGAGTAAATCCTGGTGATCATTGTGGTCTCATTTTAAATGTTGTTTTTTTCTGTGAACCCTTCTCTGATCTCCAAATTAGATTTTCCGTTGTATTTTCTCATAATGCATAGTTTTCCTTCATAGAACTTATCATACTTTATAACTAAATATCATTTTGAGTGTCTGTCTCCCCCACTAAACTATAACTATGAGATCAGGAACCACATCCATTTTGTTTGTCTCTGTATATCCAGGCCCTTTCGCAGGGTCTGGCACATAGTATCCTACTCCATGAATTTTTGTTGAATGAATGAATTTCAGCAAATTTATAATTTTCCAACAAACAGTACTTCCTTCTTGAGTCACAAAGCAGCCGCTGCCTATATAATTCTTTGTATTTTATCCAAATTCATTTCTCATTTGATCCCAACCAGCTTGTGAGGTCATTTAATATCTGTACTTGACAGAAAAAAGAGAGATTTTCTCATTCATTCATTCAATAAGCACCTACTATGTGCCAGGCCCTGTGCTGAGCGCTGGGGATACAGAGCTGGATAAGACATGGTCCCTGCCCTCAAGGAGAGCTCGGTTTAATGGAGGAGATGGACGAGAAAGCACCTGTTGCAGTGCACTTGGTAAGTGCTAGATAGTGGTGTGCACAGGTCTAGGAGAGCCCAACAGAGGAACTGGCCAGCCTCAAAGTTGTAACTGCCCGTTCCAAAATCTTTGGAGTTACAAATGCTCTTCTTCCTGTGCCTTTTATGTTCCATTTTACTGCAAGCCTTTCTCTGGCCTCTGAGTTTCATTGTACAAGGTGAAGTTGGTGATCTAGAAGCCTCTCTCTGGCGTTATGGAAGACACAAACTCGGGAGTCAGATGGATGTGGATTGGGAACCCCAGTCCTACCACATGTTAGCTGACTTCACCTTTCTGAGCCTTGAATTCTTCATCCCTAAAAATGGGACAATAATTGGTACCTCACATAGGGTAATATGAAGAAAAAGTGTAGTAAGACATATTACAAGTCACCAAGTAACAGTATCAACTTTTAGCTAAAATAACCAAAAACATGTCTATAATATGGAGATTTTTTTACAATAATAACTAACATTTAAAAGTGCTTTACGATTTCAAAGCACTTTCATAGACATCCTTGTTTATTCATGGAACATTTAATGAGCATATATTATATATACACCAGAAAATGGGCAATCCAGTGAGAAAGGCAGCATGGTTTTCCACTGTTTTACAAAGAAAATTACCTCTCCTATCTCAGAGAGGTGATTTGACTTACCTGAGGTTACCCAGTTAATAAAACCTCATTTGATTCAGATTAAGGGTTCCTTGACCTAAAATTATATGTCCTTTTCATTGTGTTTCTATCTCTTATGACCAGTGCAAACTCTGGATAATGGAGCTGTATGTCGTCTTAAGGCAATACTACAAGATGTTTGGGGCCTTTCCCTAGCCTGGGAAGCCATTGCTACTTGCTTAGGCACAGCAGGGAGACACAGGCAGGAAGGGACCTTGAGTTTCCTCCCTGGAGTCCAGCAAGGTTGGTAGTAACCTAGCTGGCTCTTGGGAACCACATAGGCTTGTGCTGGTTATTCAAGCAAATTGCTAAATTGTTCATTAGCTCTCATCACAGATAGAATAGTGGCTGCTGATATTAGGGACATACCGCTTGTAGCATTTTAAAGGCCCTGGTTCATTCGGGGAACCATCTTTCCTCTCTGAATCTATCTGGGGTCAGCGAATCATATTGCACTCTATTCTTCATTGGATCCTTGGGCACACTGCTTCTCCTTTAGGGGCATGAACAACCCCACTCCACCCCACCACCACCACCACCACACACACATACATCTAATTCAAAGGTACTTTTTGAGTGCCTCCCTCCTTAATCCCTTCTCCTACAGAAAAAAAGTCATTTTAGAAGCAGATTCATTAGATATCATTTCTTTCATGATTGGATTGTGGACAGGAGCAAAGCTTTATTTGGGCTAACCAGGCCCAAATGTAAAACCCTGTAGTTAATTCTATCTCTAATTCATCTTCCCTTGAATTTTCTTTCCTGACAAGAACTAGCCTTCCCTACCTGTTCTCTTCTGAGCACAGGTACAGTTATTATTAATAGTTTTTACTTCCTCATCCAGCTAATCTGAATTTAAGATGATATAGCTGTCCAAAGTCAGCTGTGCTCTTTTTTGTTTAAGGCTAAAACTTCTTTTTTAGGGATCTCTTTTCTTTCCTTGATCTGAGACCAGAAAAATACAAAGCACCAGTTCCCTGGTAGATAGAGTTGTTTCTGCAATTGAGGGAGTGAACAGCTTTGGGTAGTAACTGCAGTTACTTAGTAAGTCCTGAGCAAAGAGCCTGATGTGCCCACTGATGTTTGAGAATAAGGGATTCTGGTGATCCAGTGGCCCCTGAGGTCCGAATCCCTGTGTCAGCTGTACTAACTTTCTCTCCTTTTTCCAGGTTGGTTTATAAGTGGTTCCTGCTAATCTATAAAATCAGCTATGCCACTGGCATCGTTGGCTACATGGCTGTCATGTTTACCCTCTTTGGTCTTAACCTATTATTCAAGTGAGTACCCTTTGCTTTTGTTTTTGTTTTTGCTGGTGTTTGCGGAGGAGTGGCTAGTGACATGTACCTTTCTTCCTGCTGCAAATCCTGGATATTTACAAGAGGGATATAACACCCAGCATAGGAAACTTTGGTGCTGTGGGGGGCTGAGAGAGGCCCTCTGTGATTTGTGCTGGCAGAAAGCAAAGATTGTCTGAATATATACAAAGTCAGAGTTCCAAATTATTGGTTGTATTTTCTAAGAATTTATATTTTAGTGGAAAAGTATAATAACAAAAGTAAGCATAATAATTGTTACCAATAATTATTACCCATAACCCCATCATCCTAACAGAACTATTTTCCTTATATACTATTTATTTGCAACATTCACTCTGCCCGAGTGGCCTTATATTCATCTGGACCAGGGAGATTGGCAAACTATGCCTTGTGGGCCAAATCAGCCTACCAACTGTTTTTATAAAATAAAGCTTTACTGGAACACAGTCATGTTTGTTCATTTTCATACTGTCTATGGCTGTTCTTGCTCTATCGCTCCAGATAGACTGCAGTGGCTCACTGCAACGTCAAACTCCTGGGCTTAAGCTTGCCCTCTGGGAGGGCAAGGCAGGAGGACTATTTGAGCTCAGGAGTTTGAGACCTGCCTGAGCAGGAGTGAGACCCTGTCTCTACCAAAAATAGAAAAATTAGCTGGGCGTCATGCTGTGTGCCTATAGTCCCAGCTACTCAGGAGGCTGAGGCAGGAAGATTGCTTGACCCCAGGAGTTGGAGGCTGCAGTGAGCTATAATGATGCCACTGTGCTCTACCCAGGGCAACACACTGAGACTCTGTCTCAAAAAAAGGAAAAAGGAAATTGAGACAGAGTCTTTCTCTGTCATCTGGGCTAGAGTGCTGTGGCATCAGCCCAGCTCACAGCAACCTCAAACTCCTGGGCTCAAGCGATCCTCCTGCCTCAGCCTCCCAAGTAGCTGGGACTACAGGTGAGCACCACCACACCCGGCTAATTTTTTCTGTTTTTAGTAGAGACGGGGTCTCACTCTTGCTCAGGCTGGTCTCGAACTCCTGACCTCAAGTGATCCTCCCACCTTGGCCTCCCAGAGTGCTAGGATTACAGGCGTGAGCCACTGAGCCCAGCCTGCATTGTGTTTTAAAGATGTTTTTTCTATAATTACAGTTTTTTTTTTACTTGCCTAAACAGTACAAGGTGGAAAACAGAATTGAGATTCTTGACCATTTTTATGGTGCTGATCAGGTTAGTTGGTGTAAGATCAATGATATCTAGTCAGTGGGTTAAATATAAGGTTGATGAACAAATTAAACTTTTTATGATAAATATAATTTACAACTTTAAGTGAACACATACAGTCCTTTGTACAAATATTTTAACAAGTAATTTTGTATAACATTTATAGACTCGAGGTTGCAAATTATTAGTCCTAAGAATTATTAAAACAAACCCTCTAATATTACAGGCAAGATCTTTATCCCTGGTAAAATAGACTTGGACCAAAATTTGACATGATACAGAATATGTATAGATGCAACTAATAATTTTATGGTAACTGGTATGTAAATATTTACTAACTAACCAACTTTATACTTTTTTCTAAACCTGTGTTTGGCAAACTTTTTTCTGTAAAGGGTCACATAGTAAATATTTTAGGCTCTGTGGGACAATAGGCAAAATCTAGGATAATATGTAGGTACTTAGATAATAAGAGAGAAAACTTCTACCCTGCCCCACCCTGTTTATGTGGGGAAGGGGGTCAGGTCTCAGGTAATGGGGATACTCTGTGCCTAGTGGCCATCAGTTGAGATGTTCTCGGAAGGAGCAGCTTGGCAGGGGGTGTTTGGCCACTTTGGGTAGTTTTCGCTTTGCTCCAGTGACAGCAAGATCCTGGTGTGCCCTTCCCTCCTTTGGAGGGCTCAGCCATTTCAGCTTGGGTGGCTGGCTTGGAGTGTGACAACTCAGTGAGGCAATTCACTTGGTGTCCAACAGTTGCCAACAGTGGAGTCCCCATGTGTAGGTCCTGACAAGTAAAGGTCCTGGGCAGCTGCAAGGCATGGCCACCAGTCGGGGGAGTCAGGAACTGAGAGCAAAGTGGGGGAAAGGAACAGGAGGGGATACTCTAGCTTGGTCTTTGCAGTTCATACTGCTAGCCTCCTCAAGAGGTGTCCACAGGCCATATAAAAACAGGCAGGCTAGATTTGGTCATAGTTTGCCAACACTTGCTCTAGAGTCTTTGAATCTTCTGACTTTAGTCACTGTCGTGTGTGTCCCAGAGTAGTAATCCAAAGCAGTCATGTCTCACACAGACCTTACTGGCTATGCTGCTTCCCCCACAGGATCAAACCAGAAGATGCCATGGACTTTGGCATTTCTCTCCTCTTCTATGGCCTCTACTATGGAGTTCTTGAACGGGACTTTGCAGAAATGTGTGCAGACTACATGGCATCTACCATAGGGGTGAGTTCACCTGGGCTCTCACCTGCCTCCTGCCACCTCCAAATTGTTGATGCTGACATCACTTGTTTGTTGGAAGAGGGGATAAGCCATATAAAATCCTTCAAAATGTGGGTGGTATGCATAGAGATTTATTCCTTAAAATTTGGAAAACCAGATCTCAGATGTACCCTGGAATTTTTAACTTTAGGGCCATTATAGGAAAGAACCACTTTACTCAGCAGGAGGTTAACAGTCATTTGACTAATACTTTTTAATGCCTACTGTGTGCCTAGCTACTGAGCTATGTGTTGGAATTACAAAGGTATACAACAACAAACATAGTCCTTGTCCAAATAGAGTTTACTCTCTAGTGGGAGAGAGATGGGCATTAAAATAATAAACACACAAATAAACATAAGATTACAACTTTAATAAACATCGTATAGGAAAGGTTTATGATGCTATGAAGAAACATAGTAATGGCATTTGACCTAGTCTCAGGGTTCAAAGAGGACTTCCCTGAAGAAGTGACTACTGAGCTGACTTGAATATTCATGAGTAGGAGTACTAAATAGATTAAGTAGGGAGTGAAATGTGTACCAAGTAGAAAAAATAGTATGTGTAGGGGTCCTGTCATGGAAGAAAGGGTAGATGTTTTTGAGGAACTAAAACAAAGGCTGGTGTGGTTGTACATCTGAGATGTGGTAGGAGTGTCTGGAGAAATAGGGACTAGACTAGAAAAGAGCCTTTTACCTCTTTTCCGGCTGGAACCACGGAGGGTATCGAAGAAAAGAAAAAGAAGATTCCTGCTGTGTGAGAAACCCTTAAGAAAAAATGAAGGAATTTCACAGAGCTGAAGATCAAATGCCTGAGAAAGAAGTTTGCCCAAAAGATGCTTCAGAAGGCAAGGAGGAAGCTTTTTATGAAAAAGCTAAGCCTTATCGCAAGGAATATAGGCAGACGTACGAAACTGAGATTCGAATGGCTAGGATCGCAAGAAAAGCTGGCAACTTCTGTGTACCTGCATAACCCAAATTGGCATTTGTCATTAGGATCAGAGGTATCAAAGGCCTGAAAGTTGTTGCAGCTTCTTCGCCTTCACCAGATCTTCAGTGAAACCTTTGTTAAGCTCAGCAAGGCGTCAGTTAACATGCTGAGGATTTTAGAACCATATATCACATGGAGGTACACAAACCCGAAGTCAGTAAATGAACTAATTTACAGGGGTGGCTATGGCAAGGTCAATAAGAAGCGAATTGCATTGACAGACAATGCTTTGATTGCTCAATCTTCTGGTAAATATGGCATCATCTGCATAGAGGATCTGATTCATGAGATCTATACTGTTGGAAAATGCTTCAAAGAAGCAAATAACTTCCTGTGGCCCTTCAAGTTATCTCCACGGGTTGGAATGAAGAAAAAGACAACCCATTTTGTAGAAGGTGGAGATGCTGGCAACAGGGAAGACCAGATCAACAGGCTTATTAGAAGAATGAACTAAGGTATCTACCATGATTATTTTTGTAATCTGGTCAGTTAATAAACAGTGACTGATTTCAAATTAAAAAGGAAAAAAAAGCCTTTTAGGCCAAACTAAAGATTTTGATTTTTATACTAAAAACACTGGTTGGCTAAGATAGAGAATGACTTTATCAGATTTGCATTTTGCAAAGATCATTCTGACTGCTGGGTGGAAAACAGATTAGAGAGAGGTCCACAGATTGGAGTGGACCACTTAAGACTATTTAAGAGACAGTTGCTTATATGCATACGACTATTATGTACCCAAAATAATTAAAAATAAAAAATTACAACAAAACCAAAAAAAGAGACAATTGTAGTCCTCTTGGAAGATAAAGGTCACTTAGATTAGAGTAGATATGGTAGAAAACGAGAGAAGTGGACTGCAACAGGCCTTTGAATAACATCGTTTTGTTCGATGACATTTTGTTATAATGTTGATGAGGGGGAAAAAAGCTACTGGGCCAGGGCCACTGTATGTGTAGAGTTTGCATGCTCTCACCGTGTCTGTATGGGTTTTTTCTGGGTACTCAGGTTTCCTCCCATGCCAAAGATGTGCATGTTAGGTGAATCGGTGTGTCTGAATTGTCCCAGTGTGAGTGGGTGTGAGTGTGTATGAGTGCATGCTGCCATGGAATGGTGTCTTGCTCAGGGTTGGTTCCCACCTGGTGCCCTGAGCTTCTGGGATAGGCTCTGGCCACCCATGACCCTGAACTGTAGTAAATGAGTTGGAAAAATGAATGAATCAATGAATCAATGAATACAAATTATTAGAAAATAAAAATTGAGCCAGGTGCAATGGCTTATGCCTGTATCTCAGCAAACTCAGGAGGCTAAGGCAGAAAGATCACTTGAGGCTAGGAGTTGGAGACCAGCCTAGGCAACATAGTGAGGCCTATCTCTAAAAAAATAAGAAAAATTAGCCAAGCCTGGTGGTGCATGCCTGTAGTCCTAGCTCTTTGGAAGGCTGAGGCAGGAGGATCACTTGAGTATGGGAGTTCTAGGCTACAGTGAGCAATGATCGCACCACTGCACTCCAGCCTGGGTGACAGAGCAAGACCCCGTCTCTAAAATAAATAAATAGATAAAAATCCGTAAAGTATACGATAATCATGCAAATGCACAATAATCATACAAATGTGCAACAGAAATGATGTAGTATGAAAGGGCTCAGCGAGCGCAGCATATTGGTTATTATTTGTTTTCGAACTGCATGGTGGTAGGAGGTGCTCCTTACAATTTTCCCTTTGCAAACATTTATTCCTTGATTTAACTCACCACCACTGCAACACCATCACTCACTGATTCACCAAAAATTGGGTAAATGATTATCTTGTTTTTGTTAATCTTTCTTAAATGTATGAGTAGCTCACATTTATCTCAGTATTTACTATTAGAAGTGTTTTGGATCTTTATTTAGCAGTTTGGTGATGTTTTGTGACCTGATATATGCCATAAAAACTTAATGCTTATTTATATCAATTAGCCTGTGGCAAAATTGGTTTTATTGTGTGTCATTTCACTTAAAGTCGAAGTTTCCAAGAACTTATTGATGGTAAGTGAGGACGTACTGTATTTGAGAAGTTCGGGAGACTAAAGGAAAAAAAATCAAAGAAATGTAGGTATCAAAGCTGACATTTCTGACTCAGTGACTTCTTGGATGGTAGTACCGTTCACTGAGATAGGAAATGCTGCAA
This sequence comes from Propithecus coquereli, assembly GCF_000956105.1. Classification (NCBI taxonomy): domain Eukaryota; kingdom Metazoa; phylum Chordata; class Mammalia; order Primates; family Indriidae; genus Propithecus; species Propithecus coquereli. The sequence continues at coordinate 1,967,640 of NW_012147897.1, forward strand.
GAGGACTAGGTGGAGACCACAGGGAGATACTTCAGGGTTAGACTGTGGGTGAAGTAACAACCAATCTGAGAAAGCCAAGTAAATATCCCTAATTTTTTTAAAAATGGAAATATATCTTTGTTGTTTTGCTGTTTATAAAAGTAACGTATTCTCGGCCGGGCGCTGTGGCTCACGCCTGTAATCCTAGTTCTCTGGGAGGCCGAGGCGGGTGGATTGTTTGAGCTCAGGAGTTCGAGACCAGCCTGAGCAAGAACGAGACCCCCGTCTCTACTAAAAAGAGAAAGAAATTAATCGGACAACTAAAAATATATAGAAAAAATTAGCTGGGCATGGTGGCGCATGCCTGTAGTCCCAGCTACTCGGGAGGCTGAGGCAGAAGGATCGCTTGAGCCCAGGAGTGTGAGGTTGCTGTGAGCTAGGATGACGCCACGGCACTCACTCTAACCCGGGCAACAGAGTGAGACTCTGTCTCAAAAAAAATAAATAAATAAAAAAATAAAAGTAACATATTCTCTTTGTAGTTATTTAAACAGCACAGAAGTGCTCCCCATCTCAGTATCATCCACTCAGACCTCACCCCAAGAAGGAATATTTCCATTACTTTGGGTGACTTTAATCAAGTACAGTTTTAGGCCAAGGATTTTGTTTCTCAGAATCATAGGACTGTTTTTATTTTTTCTATACTGGATCAAATTGAAAACAAAAGTATTGAATCACTTCATAGACAGCTTATTAGATACTTTTTTGAACAGCTATCTTATATTTTAGCTTCATTTCACTTTTTTCTATTAGACTTCAGATCTTCCTTTAACCAGTCAGTTGACTCCTCAGAAGAAATTTCCAGACCCTAGAGTGTCTAATTATTAGCTTTACTCTCAGCAACAGCAATTCACTAAGGCTATTTCTTTAGCATAGCCAGCTTTTTAGAGCTGTTCAGCTTTTCAGAGCCAGCTTCACTTGCTCTGAAAATATTGCCAATATTCTGTCCTT
>NW_012147897.1:1970631-2017512 GCF_000956105.1 Propithecus coquereli
TGAGCCACCATCCCTGACCTTTCCTTCTCTTTAAGGGATCTCATTAGTTACCCTCACCACTCTGTGTTCTCCATGTTAATTCTTTAACAGTCTGGCTCAAGGACAAAGCCAGGTACCTCCCTCTACCTCTCAGCACAGGGACATAAAGATTAAATAGTCACTTCAGTCTTTATTAAAGGGTTGAGGATGATAGCAGGAAAATAAACCGAATACATGAGTGCAGTTAATCCGACTTACCAGACTGCCTGCTTTTCAGTGCTCCCGGACCCAGCTTCATCCAACTTTCAGCCTACCTGTATGTAGTAGGTGCTGTTTTAGCACCCACCACCGAAAATCCACATCTAGACAACTACTGTCCTCCAAATGTCTAGAGCCTATGTTCCTGACAAAAATAGCCTCCCTCCCCGATACCTCAGGCCTGCCTTCTGAATCCGGGTATCTTACATGAGGATCTCCCTCTTCCCTAGTAATTGACATTGAGAATGGCTCTTCCTTTTATAGGAACCACTCACTTATCCAAAGGAATGTGACCCTGCTGACCCTAACCGTAGACAAACAGTGTGCTGTTTCCCCAGGCCTGCCCCTGGGGATGGTAGTGTCCTGGGAAGACTAGGATGGCTTGTGATAGTACTGAGTGAATTATCAGGAGTTAGTTCATTCATTGTTTACCACAGCAAATATTGCTGAGACTTACTGAGTAACAACAGGCCCTTTGCTAGGGCTCAGATGCCAACAGATCAGACTGGGCAGGCAGGAATGTGGAAGAGGGGCCTCCACCATGGGCTAAGGGGATGGATTGTACTACATTCAGAGTTCTTTCTAAGCCTTAGAATTCTTGTATTTGCTTGCTTATGTCTGATTCTTTGTGAAATGGGTCTTAACTCTACTTAGGAATATTTGGGCACCTGAGCCGCAGCAAACCGAGTTTCAGGAATATCCGTGTCCTTGAAGCCAGAATCTGATCAATGCTTTGAGGAAGCCAGGAAACTGCAGCCTTCCATGCATTCATTGGTCGACTCATTTATTTATTTAAGCAACAGTTATTTATCGACCATCTGTAATGTACACAGATGACTGAGTGCAGCCTTTACTAGCACCATTACTCCCAGTAGCAGTCCTAGTCATTTTTAAAAGATTTTGGTAAGGTATATTAATATATAACCTAAAATTTACCATCTTAACCCCCCCCTCCCCGCCCCTGTTTTTTGAGACAGGATCTTGCTCTGTCTCCTGGGCTAGAGTGCAGTGGTGTCATCATAGCTCACTGCAACCTCAAATTTCTGGACTCAAGTGATCCTCCTGCCAAAGCCTCCCTCCCGAATAGCTGGGACTACAGGTTCATGCCACCAGGGCCAGCTAATTTTTTTTATTTTTTGTGGAGATGAGGTCTGGCTGTGTTACCCAGGCTGCTCTCAAACTCCTGGTCTCAAGCAATCCTCCCACCTCAGCCTCCCAAAGTGCTGGGATTATGGATGTGAGCTTAACCATTTTTTTTTTTTTTTTGAGACAGAGTCTCACTCTGTTACCCGGGCTAGAGTGAGTGCTGTGGCGTCAGCCTAGCTCACAGCAACCTCAAACCCCTGGGCTCAAGTGATCCTCCTTCCTCAGCCTCCCGAGTAGCTGGGACTACAGGCATGCGCCATCATTCCCGGCTAATTTTTTCTATATATTTTTAATTGTCCGATTAATTTCTTTCTATTTTTTAGTAGAGACGGGGTCTCATTCTTGCTCAGGCTAGTCTCGAACTCCTGAGCTCAAACGATCCACCCGCCTCGGCCTCCCAGAGTGCTAGGATTGCAGACGTGAGCCACCACGCCCGGCCTTCGAGCTTAACCATTTTTAAGTGTACAGTTCAGTGGTATTAGATGCATTTATATTGTTCTGCTATCATCACTACCGTCCATCTCCAGAACTCTTCATCTTGCAAAACTGAAGCTCTATACCCATTAAACAATAATTTCCTGTTCCCCTCTCCCTTTTGGCCCAGGCCACCACCATTCTGTTTAATACTTGCTGTCTCTATGAATTGGACTTCTCTAGGCACTTCATGTAAGTGGAATCATGCAGCATTTGTCTTTTTGTGATTGGCTTATTTACTTTGCATAATCTCCTCAAGGTTTATCCATGTTGTAGCATGTGTTCAAATTTCCTTCCTTTTTAAGGCTGAATACTGTTCCATTGTAAACGTATACCACATTTTCAGTCCTAGACATTTTTCATGATCTTTTGTATATTCTGAGATAGTCATAGTTGATTTTAGAGTTGTTCCCCCAGCCAGACCTCAAGATCAGGAAGTAGGTCTCTGATTCATCTCTTGGTCCACAGCACACGTTATCTCTGAGAATGGTTTGACCTAAAGAAAATGCTGTGCTTAATTAATTTCAGTGTTCCTAGAAATGAAACCATGAGGTTTTATAATTGTATTAATAAGCATTCTCAATTCCTTTTACTATTCTGTAATACATTACTCTATTTAGTATAGAACAGCTCTTTGTTTTGCTTCATGTGGAAAACTCTGTAATCTGAACTAAAATAACTCTTCTTGAATCAAGAGAACCTTGGATAGAGTCTGTTTTTTCCAGCTGATCACTATGAGATCATAAGCTTGTGACAGCCAGTCAGTATAGTTTCCATTTTTACCCAAAAGCCGTTTTGGGGTGGGAGGGCAGAATATTGTGAAATAAGCCATTTTCTGGGGCTTCTTCCTCTGAGTTATTGGGCAGGTAGGGTAGTGACACATTGTTTGTGCTACACTGGGCTATGTATCCTGCCTCACACTTTCTATCTTCCGAGCAAGTTCCTGTGCCCCAGATTTACCTCCTGGATCCTCAGAGGCCCCAGATAACTTCAAGACAGTAGATTAGCTGCCTACTTATCTTCACTGCTCAAAGTAGTGGAATGAGCTAGGGGTTTGGAGTCAGACAGACCTGGTTTCAAATTCTAGGCCATTTTTAATTAGCTGTGCACTCTTGAGCAAGTTACTTTATCTTTTGTTTTCTTAGCTGTCATAATATTACCAGACTTATAAAATTGTTGTAAGGAACAAATGTGTTAGTGTAAAGCACTTTGCAGAGTAGCGTGGCCATAGTGAACACAAAATAGATGATGATGATGATAGCTAACATTTATTGAATACCCACTATATAGTATTATGGTACTACAAAACCACATGTTTTAGATCTGTAATCACCTGGAGCACTGGACCCCTGTAGGATTTGTCTTTATATCTTCATCATACCCAACATATAGAGCAAGACATAGAACAGACAAATAATAAATCATGAGTAACTGCTAATTCTCCCTTGATTCTCCCTTGATGTCATCTATTGTCTGAGGTCATCTCAGACAACTCTGACATGGAATCTTCTCTAGTATAAGTCTGAGAAATGGGTATTTTATTCAGTTTTTCAGCAGATATTTACGGAGTCATCTACTTGAACTGACTAGGACCAGGGCACCTGGCTTCAGCTCTGCCATCAGCTCTCTCTGGCCATGGGCAAGACTCTCCTTTGAGTACCATTCTCCTCACCTACCCAGAGAGGAGGTTGGACTAGAAGAGCTCACAAGCCTTTCATGGCACAAATTTTCTGTGATGTTCAGTGATGTGGAATGGAACTCATACTTCCTGAGCACCCACTATGTGCAAACTCCTGTGCTGGGTTTGACATATATTTTCTCAGAGAATCTTCCCAATCCCTTATGAGGTCTGGGTTAGTATTCCTATCCTACAAAAGAGAAATCTTACTATGTTCATCTGGAAAGCTTATGCTCCCACTTTGAATAACCTCTATTTCAAAACTTCTCTACTCTCAAACCCCTCACACCCCTCCCTCTGTCCCTTTCTTCTTAGCAGATGACCTTGCCTCCTATTTACCTGAGAAACTAGAAGCCAGATAGGAATTCCCACAATTTCCTGAGACCAGATCTACAGATCTACTTGCAATGTACCCATCTTCTCCTTCCCTCCAGTTACAGTGGAGTGAGTGTCCTTTCTCCTATGAAAGGCCAGTCCTACCTGCACTCTGGATTATTTACTCTCTTGCCTTCCCAGGGACCTTACTTGCTATTGACTATTCCCTTTCTCACCTGTGACTTCAACTTCTCCCACTCTGCCATTAACCTTTTAAACATTCTTTTCTTTTCTTTTATTTTTTTTGAGACAGAGTCTCACTCTCTTGCCTGGGCTAGAGTGCCGTGGCGTCAGCCTAGCTCACAGCAACCTCAAACTCCTGGGCTGAAGTGATCCTCCTGCCTCAGCCTCCCGGGTAGCTGGGACTACAGGCACGCGCCACCATGCTCGGCTAATTTTTTCTATTTTTAGTTGTTTGGCCAATTTCTTTCTTTCTATTTTCAGTAGAGACAGGGTCTCGCTCTTGCTTAGGCTGGTCTCAAACTCGAGCTCAAGCAATCCTCCCGCCTCGGCCTCCCAGAGTGCTAGGATTACAGGCATGAGCCACCGCGCCTGGCCTAAACATTCTTTTTAAAATAAACATCCTTTCCTTGACCTACTTTCTCCTTTAGCTATTGACCTATTTCCTATCATTCACAGCTAAATTTATAGAAAATTCCTGTCTCCTTTTAGTCACCTTCTCAGCCTCTGGTCATACCCTTCTTCTGACATGGCTTTTACTCAGGTCACCAGTGACTGTGTCACTAATTCTGATGGGACTTCTTAGGAGCTGTCAACACAGTTGACTCGCTACTCCTTTCTCCTCCTCCTCCTCCTTTTTTTTCTTTCTCGAGATAGGGTCTCACTCTGTTGCCTAGGCCGGAGTCCAGTGGCTGTTCACAGGCATGATCATGGCACACCACATCCTCAAACTCCTGGCCTCAAGCGATCCTTCTGCCTCAGCCTCTCAAGTAGCTGGGATTATAGGCACCCAGCTCTCCTCCCTTCTTAGAAAGCTTTTTTTCATCTCAGTCTGGACCTTTAAAAAAAAAAAAAAAAGTAGCTTTTTCCCCCTTGGCATCGGTTGCATTACCATGTCCTGGTTTTCTTTCTATCGCTCTGATATTTCTCATTTTCCTTTGCTAACTTTCCCTCCCCTTAAATGTTATTGTTTTCCTGAGCTCAAACCTAAGCCATTGTCTACTCTTTGCCTAAATATTTCCCTTTCTTTTTCTATGGCTTCCAGGTCTTTAATCTAAAATTCTTTTCTGAGCTCCAGACATTTTGTATTCAGCTATCTATTTGGCATCATCAGTGTGTACACTCTGTCCACTCGTCTCAATTTTTACTGCCACCAAATTAGCCCAAGCCATGACCTTAGCAGAGGCCTCCATCATCTATTGCTTTCAAAGAATTGTGATAGTCTCCTAGCTGGTCTCTCTGAATCCATGTTGGCTTCATCTCCAATTCATTCTTCACGCAGAAGACAGAGTAATCTTTTAAAAACTGGAGTCTGATCATGTTACGCCCTACTTTAATAAAGCTTTGGATAACCCATTTTAAGTCCAAAATCCTTCATGTGGCTGACACAGTTTTAGTGTTTTCCTCTTTCTCACAACTCTCTAGCCACACAAGGAAGACTCTTTCAGTTTCTCAAGTACCCCAAGTTCCTTTCTGCCTCAGGGCCTCTTGTTTCCTTTTGGGCCTTCCTTCATCTAGCTGGCCCACCCATCCTTTAAGTCTCAGCCTACCCTGTCTTTCCCTCAAAGAAGCTTTCTCAGATGACATAGGTTTTTTTGGTTTTTTTTTTTTTAGGAACCCCTTTCATTTGCGTTGTTCTTTCATAGCCCTTTTAATGTTTATAATTCTTATTTTATGTAAATATTTATTTTTTTAATGTCAGTCTCCCCTACCTGTAGGTTCCATGCGGACAGAGGACAGGTCTGTGTTTTTCCAGTTTTCCCAAGAACCTAGTCCAGTGGCTGGTACTTAATAGGTGGCCAGTGTATTTTGATGGAAAGAAGGAAGAGTTTGGGTGGCTTATTCAAGGTCACCAAGATAGTAAAGTGACAGAGGATTAAAATTAGGTCTGTCGAATCCTGACATGCCACATGGACCCGTGAGCCCTTTCCACTGAAGGATTGGGCTCTTGAGGTTTAACTGAAATCTGCCTCTATTTTATCAAACTCAACCCTGGTGTCCCTTGCTACAGGCTCCTCCTATGTAGTTTCTGTGACCATGTGGTTAATGGAGCCTTCCTGACTTCACAGGCTTAGCTGGTGACTGTTGAAATAGGCTGTTGATTTGACCCTGCCTGCCCATTGTCACATTGGCCTCTTGGAGAGAATTCCAGAAACCAGAGGCCTAACAGACATTTTCCTGGACATTCTTCCTCCTGTCATTGCTGTATCTAGGTCCCCTTTGATCCTGCCTCCTTTGTGCCAGTGTCCTGGGGGCAGAACTCTGGTATGAACTGAGGTGAAGCTCTTCCTTAGAGCTCCAACCCATCTTTTGAGTTAGGGTGTTTCTACTTCTTTTACTGCCAGTGGTGTGGGCAAGAGCCAGTAGCCATGTTTCTGCGCTACACGGTTGTATAGGGACTCGGTCCCAGAGCTGAACCCAGACCCCTCGGTCTTTCCTTTCTCTGGTTGATGTGCCTAGAAATTCTAACCCAGAACACATTTCAGAGAAGGCTTTCTTTAACCTTCTTCTGCCTTTATGCTTCATTTGTTCATTTATTCACTCAGTAAGCAAGCAAACATTTGCTGAGTGCCTTTGTATTCCCAGGCCTGGACAGGCTCTTTTACTGTAAGAGTTCCAGCTTCCATTCTTAGTTGATGCTAGTGTGTCTTCCCTGAGGACTGAATCAGCTCTTTCACTAACTCCCCAGAAGATCCTGGACCTAAGTCTGTTGAGCCCTGGAGGGGTAGATTTCAGAGATGCCCCCCAACGTTAACATTTGAAGATTCCACCTTTTGAGAGTTGCACAATTTGTAGACTCCACAGGTCTTGGCCTGCTCTCTGACTCTAACTATCCTTTTCAACTGCCTTTTGCACTCTTGATAAACAAATGAGAACCTTTTGGATAACTGGCTATCAGAGAGCTCAGTAGCTGATCTTTCCACAACATTCAGCAATTGTTGATGGAGTGCCTTGACCAGTGGGACGGTGAATAGAACTTGGGTAGGAGTCAGAGGGTCTGGGTTTTGGTCCTGTCTTCTTTCTTTCCTTTTCTGGGCTTTGGTTTTCCCAGTGACAGGGTGGCTGGCTCTGGTATTCTGTGATTGTAAATGAGCTTACCAGGAGCCACTTGAGGGTTTTTCAAGAGGGTGAAGGCAGGAAGCTCTGTATTTGTGGAGTTTGGGGGCAGTGTGGCATCTTTGCATTCTGCGCTTGAGGACTGTTGGGATCGGGTAGCAGTTCTAATGGCTGAGAAAGGCCATTTCTCAGAGGGCAGCTTAGAGTGTGGAGAGCCCCCAGGTTGTGTGGAGGTTCTGGCAGGCACAGCTGTTCTACCTTACTCCCTGTCCTAGTGCCTGTGTGCCCTCCTCCTCCACTGCTGTCCTCACCCAGCTTTGGGGCATTCTGAACTGAGACAGTCTTTGGCTTTTTCAGAGATAATTACTTGGAAACAAAAGAAAAAAAACAGAACAAACCCAAATTAAGAAAATACAGAAAGACTAAGTACAATTAATCTACCTTATAGATACAGATAAAATTATAATAATAAATGCAGAAGGCTTTAAAAAAATCCATTATATAGTTTTGCAGGATGAAAAAGTTCTAGAGATTGGTTGTACAACAATGAATGTACTTAATATAACTAAACCATACATTTAAAAATAGTTAAGATGGTCAATTTTATGTGTATTTTTTAAACACAATTTGAAAAAAAAAAAATTTGAATAGAAAAAAACCAATAAGTCTTAGAAAATTTCAGCCAATAAATTTGCAGGATGAAAAAGTTCTAGAGATTGGTTGTACAACAATGAATGTACTTAATATAACTAAACCATACATTTAAAAATAGTTAAGATGGTCAATTTTATGTGTATTTTTTAAACACACACAATTTGAAAAAAAAAAAATTTGAATAGAAAAAAACCAATAGGTCTTAGAAAATTTCAGCCAATAAATTTCAAGTCTTTTCTCCTTGAGGAGAAAAATGCTATGTAGCTATTTAACAATAAATGCAAAATTTGGAATTTCTGTTTGGAGCATGGAATTAGTGTTTATCCATTGTAATTAACTGTGGTAATAGTCTTTAATCTAGAAGTAATGTATATTCATTCAGGAAAATTTGAGTACAGAAAAGTAGGCAAAAGAAAACAATCACTTATAATCCCACTACCAAAACATCACCAGTATAAGCATTGAGATAGATTTCCCTCTGGTCTTCTTTCTTTCTAGAGATTTGGGCTCATCTTTACATATGGTACCCATCATACTGTGCATCCAATTTTGTACCCTGCTTTTGGTACTTAATGTTATATCTTACGTATCAGTCGACTCTCTATTAGTCCCTTGAGTGTTATCATAATTTATTTAGGCATTTTCCTATTGGTCGTTTATGGTTATTTACATTTTTTGCTATTTTCCTAATTGTGGATATATATAGTGATATTTATATAGATATATATAAAACATAAAACTCACCATTTTAACCATTTTAAGTATAGTTCAGTGCATTAATTACATTCATAGGCCAGGTGCAGTGGCTCACACCTGCAGTCCTAGCACTTTGGGAGGCTGAGGCAGAAGGATTGCTTGAGGCCAGGAGTTTGAGACCAGCCTGAACAACATAGCGAGACCCCAGCTCCATAAAAAATAAAAAAAATTAGCTGGGCATGGTGGTGCACACTCATCGTCCCAGCTACTCAGGAGGCTGAGAGGTAGGAGGATTACTTGAGCTCCTCAGGAGTTTGAGATTGCAGTGAGCAATGATGATGCCACTGCAGTCTAACCTGGGCAACAGAGCGAGACTGTGTCTCAAAAAATAAAAAAACCAAATAATTACATTCACAGTGTTGTGCAACCATTGTTACTGTCTGGTTCCAAAATTTTTCATCATCCCAAACAGAAACTCTGCCTATTAAGCAGTAACTCCCCATTCATTACACTCTGCCCACAGTCTCTGTTTATCTCTAATCTACTTTCCATCTCTATGGATCTGTCTATTATAGATATTGCATGTAAATGGAATTGTACAATATTTGTCCTTTTGTATTTGGCTTCTTTCACTTAGTATAGTGTTTTCAAAGTTCATTCGTGTATAGAATATATCAGAACATCATTCCTTTTTATGACTGAATAATATTCAATTGTGTGTGTATATCATATTTTGTTTATCCATTCATCTGTTGATGGACACTTGGGTTGTTTCCATCTTTTGCCTGTTATGAATAATGCTGACATGCGCAGTGGGGTTTAAGGGTCTGTTTAATCCCTGTTTTCATATCTTCCACGTATATCCTGAGGAATGCAATTGCTGGGTCATATGTTAATTGTTTAACTTTTTGAGGAAAAGCCAAACTCTTTGCTTCTTTAATTATAAATAATGCTTAAATGAATATCTGTATACATGAAGCTTTTTTGACATTTCCACTTATTTATTTAAATTCCTTGAACTGAAATTAATGGGTCTAAGCGTGTTACTGTTTGAGACACTATGCCAACTGCTGTCCAGAGGGATTGAACCTCTTTTGCTGCTGGCACAAATGTCTGAGAATGCCCATGTCACCAAACCAACATCACATCTAATATTTCACTGTTTTAAATGTTGGAGAATAATGCCCATCTCTGATGGAACAATAATCTGGCTGCAGAATGGCTTACCTGACACAGCTCCTGATCACCAGCCCTGGGTTCTTCTCCCTCCCATCCCCTTGTCCCTAGTTCAGACTGAGCCAGTCCTCAGGTCCTGTCACATTTGACTTCCCAACTTATCTCCAGTCTGTGTCCTTCTCCCCATCTGCCTAGTAAAGATGAGGTTGATTTGGCTTGAAAAAGATGTCCTTTAGATACAACATGGTGGATCATGCCTGTAATCCCAGCACTTTGGGAGGCTGAGGCAGGAGGGTCGCTTGAGCCCAGGAGTTCAAGTCTTCCGTGAGTTGTGATCACGCCAGTGCACTCTAGCCTGGGCAACAGAGACTCTGTCTGTAAAAGAAAAAAAAAATTCTTCTAACTCTGGGGACCCCCTGCCACTTTGCTTCCTCTCCAAAAGACCTAAGGCTTCTAGTTCTTCCCACTTCAGCTGCTTCTCACAGCTTTTTCTATCTTTTCCTCCTGCTCTTCTCCAGTTCTACAGTGAGTCAGGCATGCCTACCAAACACCTTTCGGACAGCGTGTGTGCTGTGTGTGGACAGCAGATCTTCGTGGACGTCAGTGAAGAGGGCATCATCGAGAACACGTATAGGCTGTCCTGCAATCATGTGTATCCTGCCTTGAACTCCTGGGCCACCTGTCTCCTGTGACCTGCACAGTCTAGTCAGGAAGGGAAGGGGTGGTTGTGAACCTGGGCATGCTGTCCAGACTTGTGAGTGTAGGAGAGCCACAAGAGGGCAGCCTTCCTCGCCCATTCCCACAGATCGGAGCCACCCTTACAGAAACAGTGGTTCTAGCCTGGCTAGGTCTGAGAGCATCCTGAGGCTACAGCCACTGAGGCTATGCTAGCTGACCCAAGATTGGACCAGTCACAGGGGAAGAGGACCCTCTAACAATATCCCTCAGTTTAGAATCAAATCCTTTTCTGAATAACACTTGTAATATTAATCATGTATTTACTCAGCTCCTATTCTGTACCTGTGTTTGGAGATGCATCTCCATTTTGCCCCTTAATAACTCTGTGGGATAGGGATCATTATCCTCACTTCACATGTGAGGAAACAGGTTCAGAGAGAGGGACTTGCCCCAGATTACAGAGCGGATAAGGATTGAAGCCAGGATTTGAACCTTTCTCCAGAGCTGGTGCATGGGCACCTTGAAGACTGGCACGGGGCTGGAGTGCCGTCCTGGCCTCCTGCCATTTCCCTTGACCTGTGGTGCTCAGATTCCATGAGTTCTGCATCCGCGGCTGGTGCATCGTGGGAAAGAAGCAGACATGTCCCTACTGCAAAGAGAAGGTAGACCTCAAGAGGATGTTCAGCAATCCGTATCCTTTGTTTGAGTCCTTGTTGGCAGTGGGCAGTGGAAAGAAAATATTGGCCAGTGTGACCCTGCGTTTGGGTCTTCCTTGGGCCCTCCTTCCTGCCCCCAGCAGGGACATGTCCAGTATTCTATTTGGCTTCTTTTCTGGGGAAGTTGGGCATGGGACATAGGGCAGAACTGGCAGCTCAGCTTCCCAACCTAGTTCTATATCCCTCAAGGGTAATAAATTGATAGTAACAGCAGCTACCACTTACTGCTTGCTCACTGTGTGCCTGACACTGCGATAAGTGCTTTACTTGTATTAGCTCATTTGATTCTCTAGCAACTTTATGATCTGGATAATATTATCTTCATTTTACAAATGAAATGGTTTAGAGGTTGAGTAACTTGGTTAAGGTTACATAACTAGTGACTGGTACCTTTCCTATGATGTGCAGCGCTAGAGACCAGCTCTGTGCCAGTGCAGGGATAGCTGGGGACCCCTGTACCCATCCACTCTCCATGCAGGACCTGTGCTCCTCTGAGCTACCACTTCCAACCCAGCCAGCCCTCCCTGCTTTGCCCTCACCCTCCTCTTCCTTACAGCCTGTCTTTTGGAAAGTGCCCAACCACTTCTTTGGCCCCACCTCCAGTTCCCCTGGGGCCCAGGGACCCAGCTTTCTTCCCTCTCCTCTCCCAGCTACCCTTTCTTTCTGCTCCACGATTCCCTCCCTGTTTCTTTTCCGTTATAAACTAGCTGGGTTCTGCCAAGAACACTTGCATGGCCTAGTTCCTAGCACACTCCTGTGGTCACTAAACAGGAGACTGGCCTATCCCCTCTCAAGTTCCCTGCTTGGTTCTTCCAGGGCCCGGTTCAGGAACAACTAAATAACTCCATAGCCAAGCTGAGGCTTGGGACTTCCCTTAGCTCTGAGCCAAACTGATTTTTTTTTTTCTTTTTTGGAAATAGAATCTCTCTCTGTCGCCCGGGCTACAGTGCCATGGTGTCACCCTAGCTCACAGCAACCTCAAATTCCTGGGCTCAGGTGATCCTCCCGCCTCAGCCTCCTGAGTAGTTGGGGCTATAGGCATGCACCACCACGCCCAGCTAATTTTTTCTATTTTTAGTTGCCCAGCTAATTTTTTTTCTATTTTTAGTAGAGACAGGGTCTCACTCTTGCTGAGGCTGGTCTCGAACTGCTGAGCTCAAGCAGTCCTCCTGCTCAGCCTCCCAGAGTGTTGGGATTACAGGCGTGAGCCACTGTGCCCAGCCCCAAACTGATCTTTCTGATGCCTTTGGAAGAGTTCCCCCACAGTTTCATGAACTTCTGCCTGTGCTTCCTCCAGAGCTGGACTTCCAGGCCGCCTCTCCAGATCCCTTGCCCAGCATTTAGATGTAAAGCAAGGACAGTAAAGTGAAAGTCACCAGCAGTGGCCAATGCCTGTAATAGCAGCACTTTGGGAGGCTGAGGCGGGAGGATCACTTGAGATCAGGAGTTTGAGACCAGCCTGAGCAACATAGCGAGACTCCCATTTCTACAAAAAATAAAAAAACTAGCCAGGCGTGGTGGTGCATGCCTGTAGTCCTAGCTAATTAGGGGGCTGAGGCAGGAGGATTGCTTGAGCCTAGGATTTCAAGGTTGCAGTGAGCTATGATGATGCCACTGGACTCCAACTGGGTGAGAGAGTGAGACCCTGTCTCCCCCACAAAGAAATAAATAAGTAAAGCAAAAGGAAAGGAACTCATCTCCAGGGCTGCTTGGCCTCAGTAGGGCCTGGTGCTTAGTGCCCCCAGATGGGGCTTTCTTTAGAGCCACTGCCAGGGGTTATCCTCTTATGACTAGCCTATTGGTCCCTGTTCCCTTCTGGTTCTGTTCCTAGACTCAGCCCCTTCCTTGACCTAGAAAACCTTCAGTTTTGGACATTAGAAGAGCCTTTGGGGTTACCCTGTCCCACTCCCAGCCTCCTTGCAGCCATTGTCACATACATTTGTGGCAGCCTCAGGCTGTGTTTTCTCACACTGACAGTCCCATCTTAGAGACAGTGTTACATGGGAGGCCCTCCCTGCATGTTGGTCATGGAGTACTAAGATACACTTCTCCACCCCTCTCTCTTGTCTGGCCTGTCTCCCACACCAGTCCTTTCTGCCCTCCTTCCCCCATTCTCTGGGTTCAGCTCTTCCAACATGGAGAACTGAAGAGAGGCTGGGTGGGCCCTTCCAGAAAGCAGCTTTCTTTCCTCTAGACTATGGAGCAGACCCAGGGAGGACCTAGGGAAACCCCCTTCCCCCATGCTTGATCAACCTCAGTAGCTCTTACTTGTAGCCTCTTTTCTTTAACATGCTGACAGCTGGGAGAGGCCTCACGTCATGTACGGGCAACTGCTGGATTGGCTTCGATACCTGGTAGCCTGGCAGCCTGTCATCATTGGCCTGGTGCAAGGCATCAACTACATCCTAGGCCTGGAATAGTCTGGAAGAACATCAGTGGAGAACCCTCCCCACCCACCGAGGACCTCAGGGCACTCTCCTCCCTGCCCACAAAGACCTGGGTGGGAAAGACTCAAAGGGGCGCTTGGGCCTCTCAGGACCCCTCTGGCTGTGTCCGGACTGGTGTGGGATGTGATGGAGAGCCAGCCAGTGGGGCTGTCAGCAGTGGGGGGCTTTTTAAAAGAAAACTATTTTGATGAATATATTTAAAAAACCTTTTTTATTGTGGAGCATAGGAATTGCCCCCTTCCGGGTCTCACTACCCCCGCCTGAGCAGGGTGGGAGCAGAGCCATGACATTTTTGGTATAAAGGAGCCTTCTTACCTCTGGCTGAGAGCACTTGTGGGTTCTCAGGTAGTTGAGAGCCTCAGCCCACCCGCTCCCCTCTCCTTCCCTCTGTGGGGCTCAAGCCTGGTGCACTCAGTGTGGAAGAGCTGACAAGCTCAGGCTGGTGCCGCAGGTGAGCACTGGGGGCCCAAGTGTCTTCCTTCCCCTGCTGTCTGGGACCCAGGACAGGTTATTATGTCAGACTCTGTCTCCCCCGTCCAGGAGCTATAGGCTGGTTCAGGCAAGTGGAGGAACCTCATCCAGGACTTTCGCAACAAGGGAAGTCATGGGGCCTCAGAATTTATCGAAGATTTGTTTCGGGACATCTGGAAGAATCAGTCACATGGAGAAGCTGCCATTGAGCGGGGCTGTGGTCAGCCACGAATAGAGACCATTTATATTAAATATATAGTTGGGCCATGGGGCACCTGTTGGCAGCAATGATTGAGGGCCCCTGTGCAAGTTGATTCCTCCGTGGATCCTTCAGTGGAGTAGTGGTGACGTGTGCCAAAGGTCGCTCTGTCACATCACTTCCTTCCTGAAAGCCTGAGTAAGAGTGCGTATGCTTGTGCGTGCGTGCGTTTGTGTGTGTGGCAGAAGGACTGTGACAGATGTCAACTTCTCCTTGTTGTCAGATGATGTCCCCTCGAGGCTGGCAGGGGATTCCCAGCCCAGTGACTGTCCCTCTGTGAGCTTTGTCATTTGTGAATGGTCCTGCCTCAGCCTGACAACAGGAGTGGCGGGGGAGGGGAAGAAGGATAAGGCCTAGGCGAGTATGGGTTCTGAAAGGGTTCTAGGAATTTCGAAGAAAGTGGAAGAGCAAACGTGGGCCTTCAGCACTGGGTTTCTAGGGAATATAGCCCAACAGGGCCTGCCCTTTTCAAGGGTAGCAAGAACCAAGCAGGATCTTGTCACTGCCGTCTGAATAAAGCTCCATGAGCTGGGTTGGAAAGCTGAACATCCATCTTGCTTTTCTTCTTAATTCCTCTTTGTCTGGGGTCCCCAGGGATGTCTTGCCTTTGCTTACCCGCATCTGAGGCTTGGCAGTGGTTGGCCCTGCCTTGCCACTATTCCCCTTCTAAAATCCCTGGGAGTGGTGGGATGCCGGGCTCCTGTCCTGTGGCCAAGGAGCCCTGGGGCATCCGCAGGCCCCCTTACAGTCTGAGGTGGCTCTGTAGTCTCACTGCCTGAGGCCAGTGCCCTGCCACCACCTGCCCTCAGGGCCACTCTCAGCCTCAGCTGCCCTGACCAGCTGTGGCTTCCCATGGTACCCCACTGCTCATGCCACGTGTGGGCCCATCCTGAGAGGGGAATGGGGACGGGCCAAAGGGCCCAGGGATTACCCCTCCCTTCACCTTTGTTCCCCCAACGCCCACGTCAGGCTTGTGTGAGAAGCCAAGACCAGGCTGTCCAAAGCTGCCTTTTTGTACTTAACAGTCCTGAGGCCCATGACCTCACGGCCCAACTCTGGTCTTGCTTATACTCTAGAGTCTGTCCCCTCTCCCTGTCATCTCCCACCTGTCACCCACTAGACTGTCTTTCAGAAACTCCAGGCGGCCTTGCCTCCTGCCCTAACTCCTGGAGACGTAGTGTTCCTGGGGAGGACTCCCTGCATCTTTGCAGCCTAGGAGCCTCTGGGGCAGAAGGTAGAGGAGGGAACTGTGAACTAGTCACCTAGAGAAGAGGAGGTGACTTTTAGTCTCCTATGTCTAAATTAGCAATACGAATCTGGTTTTTCCACAAAAAACTTGACGTTACAGCTAACTACGTTTCTGTTGCCTTCTGCAAACCCAATTCCATCCCCTGGCCTCCCTGGCTGTATCACCAGCCCTCCCACCCTCCTGATCACAGGAATCACAAACCTCAGACACACAGCTCCTGTCCACACTTGATACACGCATGCACTGGATCACCCAGCCCTGATCTTTCTGCCTCCACGGATGATTGCACAACCCTGAAAGCGAGCACCTCCTTAGATTTTGCATCTTATGTACCTCACGTGACTCCCACCCTGGTCCTAGTCCTGCCACAGCCCAGCTCCGTTTGCCCCATCAGTGACCAAGTGAACATACTTAGATAGCCTCTGTTGCTGCTAGAGCTGTGCTGAATCACTCTGCCTCTTCCCCAGGAAGAGCCCTCCCCTTTTTTCAGGGCCAGCTCTCTGGACCTTGTGGCCTCTGGCCTGGCTTGGCTGTGAGTTCCTGCAGACAAGGGGGTAAGTGCGCTCAGCGTATCCCTCTGGCGCGGCACACGTGTGGCCAGGCACAGCTAAACTGAACCTTGGAGCTCCCAAAAGGGAGCTTCTGTAAAGGAGGGCTCTTCAGGACTTCTTGGGAGCTAAGCGGGGGGAGTCTAGAACTACTAGAGAACCTAGACGTGTAGCTCTGGCCAAAGGGGCTAGGATGAGGGAAGTGTTTGTGGGTGTGATGAGTGGGTGTGGGGTGATGCTGCTAACCTTGGGGCTAGTGGTTGGGGGGGAATGGGGAGCCTGAGAGAGGCCAGGGTGCAGATGGGCTGGTGTGGCACAGCCTGAAATGGTCAAAATGATCCAGCTTGGGGTCCCCAATGCCTAGGAAAGTTGTCCCCTTGAATATCAGTGCAAATGTGCAGGAAACAGATGCCTGCTCGTATGGAAAAGGCCTGGCTCTGAAGTGTGGAGGCAGATACCAGAGTTCTGACTCCTGGCTGGGTCAGAAGAATTGGTCTGTGAGAGACTCTTACTAGTTCACAGCCTAGGTAACCCTGGGGAAGTAGGGAACCTGGGAGGTAACAGGGAGTTTCCTGGTCACTGTGAGCTCAAGAAGAGGTGTTACTTGGCTCAGTGCCTGCTCTGACCTGCTGGAATGAAAGTGAAAGTGAGGGTGGGGACAGTACTTTGCCAGAAGGATTTCCCGGCATGGCGTCCTTCCCAGACCCTGCTCTGGCAGTGGAGAGAGTGTTGTCTCTCTCTGTCACTAGGTAAGTTCCTGGCCCCTCTTTGGGTCTCAGTTTCTCCATGCTTAATGAAGGTTTGAGATTGGGCTAGATAACCGTCATATTAAAGGCAGTAAGCGGGGGTGGGGAAGGTGGTCACCAGATGATCCGCCAGCTTTGTTTCTAAGTGTTGAAAGAGCTCCAGCCTATGCTGGGTGCCTGTCCTCTAGGAGTTATCACTAGGACAGCTTGGACAGGACAGAGTAAACAGCAGTGCCTGGCGGCCCCCTGCAAGTTCAGACTTGTGGAGGGACTGGGGAGTTTACAAGAAGGAAAGCCAGCTACTGGGAAAACGTGGGAGTGCTTTACCATTCTCCACCCCCGCCCCTCCCCAGAGAAGAGGATGTTGTCATGGATAAATAGAGCCAGGCTCACCAGTTCCTGACACATGCGTCATGACCATGAGACAGAACTGGACACCAGGTGGGACTTGGGGCTGTGCATGGGTGGGGAGGGATGGTGTCTGTGAATAGAATGGAGCCATGGGCTAGCCCTGCACCTTCACCTTAAGGTGAACACCTAACCCAGCCTGCTTTAAGCCTCTGTCTGGATGCCGAGGCTCTGGCTCCATTCAGAAGGGCTAAGGGGTGGGGGCTTTGGGGCCCTTCCTCCCTGTCTGATTCTCTGGGCTGTGGCTACATCCTTCACCGGCCAGCACCTGTCTCCAGATGTGAGCCAGGATGCTGAGCATTACCAGGCAGCTGA
Organism: Propithecus coquereli; assembly: GCF_000956105.1. NCBI lineage: Eukaryota > Metazoa > Chordata > Mammalia > Primates > Indriidae > Propithecus > Propithecus coquereli. The sequence goes on from NW_012147897.1 coordinate 1,988,142, forward strand.
GTTAGCTGCTGGCCTCTGTCACTGTCCTTTCCTCAGCCCCCGGTCCTTTGTGGGTCCTGCTCCTGTGTGCCTGTGTCATCACTCTCCTGGTCAGAGCCACACCTGTACCTCAGACCATCACAGCTGCCACTGCCTCATCTGGAAGCATAAAGGACCCCTGCCCCTCCTGGCCCCCGGTGCTCTCAGCAGCTAAGCAGTGCCCAGCGTTGGAGGTGACCTGGCCAGTGGTGGAAGTGCCACTGAGTAAGGAGCAACTATTAATACGATGGGAGCCCAGGAGGGCACAGTGGTCAGAGGGTGGGGCTGTGGGCACAGAGGGTCCAAGGATCCCGTTGACTCCTGAGCACCACCCCCTCTTCTGCCAGGCACTCACCATTCTCCCTCCTCAACCCAGCATCATGTGTGTGGGCTCAGGACAGAGAGAACTCTGACATAAGGAATGGCCATAGGACCTCCAGATCCTTGGTGGCCGTGTACTCCAAGGCCCAGCCTCTCCACCCAGAGCTGCTTGCCCTCTGGCCATCTTGGAAGAGCAGCAGCCTGCTAGTGCTGCCCTCTAGGCTGCCTGCTAGAGTCACAGAGGCCGGGCACTAGAGGAGGTCATCCTGAGAAACAGGGCAGGAGTCTTCATGTGAATCAAGGACAGGACCCTCTTCCACATTCCCGTGCTCAGGCCTAGGGCCTTTCTTACAGACAGCTGCACTTGCCCTTAATGGGCTTTCCCTCCTAGCCAGTATGGGACTGTGGGGAGCTGGCAGGGTGGGCAGGGCAGAGCATGGCAGAGGGGAGGCCTGCCCTATGGAAGGGCTGACAGCCGTGTGTGTCCCTAGATGGAACGCTGACCTTGTCCTGTACTGCCTGTAGCCGCTTCCCGCATTTCAGCATCCTCTACTGGCTTGGCAATGGTTCCTTCATCGAGCACCTCTCAGGCCGGCTGCGAGAGGGCAGCACCAGGTGAGGGTTGCGGCAGCCAGGCCAGTGGGAGGGAGGCCTCCTGCTGCGGCCCCCTCATGACCTTCCCTTCCCTTCCCTTCCCCTGTGCTCCAGGCGGGAGCATGGGAGCACGAGCACGAGGCTGTGGAAGGCCTTGGTGCTGAAGGAGCTGAGCCCTGCCCTGCGTAGCACCAACTTCTCCTGCGTGTTCGTGGACCCTGACCAGGTTGCCCAGCGTCACATCGTCCTGGCCCAGCTCTGGGTGAGGAACCCAGGGACAGGAGTGCTGCTTCCTCCGTGTGGGGGGAAAGGGTGGGCTCTGCCAGAGCAGCCTCCAAGCTAACGCCCCGCCCCTCGCATTCCCCAAGGTCAGCCTGAGGTAGAAACAGAAAGGAACTTGGGACTCAGGCAGGGGAGGTATGGCCTGGAGGAAAAAGTGACAAATGTCCCTTCATTCTTTAGCCCTGATCCTTGTCTGCCTTCAATTCCCCAGGCCGGGCTGAGGACAATCTTGCCCCCAACTCAAGGAGCCCTGCCCTCGGGCCACAGCACAGGGCCAAGGACAGCTGGACCCTGACCAGCACCTGGGTGCTACTGCCTGGAGGGTGAACAGATCCTGGCGGCTTGTCCCACCCCCCAGCCCCACCCTCCTCTTCTGCTTTGGTTTCCTCTTCTCACCAGACTCCCCATCTGCCTAGAAAATCATAATAACCTCCGTAAGGCTTCCTCCTGCCTGCCATTCTTTCCACTCACCCATTAACTTCCTACCTACTCCTCACACTGCTCTGCTGCTCAGAAACCACCAAGACCTTCAGTGCCTCAGCCTCACACTCAGGGCCCCCCTACATTTCCAACATGACTTTCCAGTGGCCCACAAGGATTCTCGCTCGTTCCCAGACAACTCCTATGCTTCTGCTCATTCGGTCCCCTCATCATCGCCATCCCAACAGGTGAACTCTGAAGCCCGGTTGAAACGCCACCCTCTTTCAGCTCTGGCCACATTCTGCATTTACCTCGTGTTATTTATGGCTTTTTTTCCCCTTCACTTAAATGGACTGTCCCCAGGGAAGGGATGGGGGCAGTGGCAGTTTCTGATCCACAACTGTATCTGTGTCATCCCCAGTGGGGCCCACACGGGTCTTCATAAAGGATTGTTCAGTGAGTCATCGTGACATCTGCTCATTCATTTAGGCCTCAGGTCCACCCATAGGAACTTCGCCTGTCCCAGGAGGAAGTATGGGAAGAGAGGGTCTGCCACTTAGAAGCTCAAGACAAAATAAGGTTCAGGGAAACACACGCCCTTGAAAAGACAAAACAGCCAGCCCATAATGCTCCTCAGGAGCAGAGGCCCGAAATGGCATGTGGGAGGAGCCTGGGGAAGATGCAGAAGACTCCGCTGGGACAAGGTAGGTTCTCCGAAGAGCCCAGATTTCCCTCCTCTTCCCACACAGATCAAAGCAGCTCAGCACTCAAGGGAGAAAAAATAGACTTTATTTACAAGTAATAACATTTAGAAAAGATCCATCCCCAGCCCTTAAAAACCTTCCATCACTCCAAATCCCACCCCAGTACAAGTCTGGGGAGGATGGGGTGTGAGCTGCCACTGAAGGCTGTCCCCTCCACCCCACTCCTGAGACATAGGGCCCATCTGTCCTGGAAAAAAGCATCCTCTGGCAGGCAGGTACTTCCACCAGGTCATGCCCAGTCCTGGACATTAAGAGCAAGGGCCCCTGTAGGCCCAGCCACCAGGAGCAGCAGGAACCAGGGCCTGCTCCTCCAATGGTCCCTTCTAGATCCAGAGGCTGACAGGAAGACTGGCTGGGCCCAAGGACCCAGCCACTCAAAACCAGCCTCAAATCTGGTTGTGAAGTGACTTTGCTCTAAGAAAAAAATCAGGAGGCAGGGTAGGGTAGGGAGAGTGCCCACACTGTCCAAGCTCCAGGCCTTCTGGGCCAGCTCTGACAAGGCGCTGATGAAGGTCCAGGTACCAGGCCAGGGTGTGGGCAGTCATCACTGTCTCTAGGGGTTTGGCCACCGTTGGCCTGGGAGCTGAGAGAAGGCACTGAGAGGGACAGGAGGAGGAGGAGGACCAGGTGAGATCAGCATCAGGGACACAGGTGGGGCCATTCACTGGTACTGGCCCTTTAGTGCTTTGCCTGAAAGAGACAGAGACATAGTCACGTGGCCAGATAAGACTCGTGATGCCAGCCTGCACCGGCTGGCTCAGGAAAGCCTCCTCCTGCTCCCACAGCCCTGACTGGGATCCCCTCCTTTGTGAGCCCCAACATACCCAGCATCAGGTTACCAGTTGTTGGCTGTGCCTAAGAAGCTCTGGGTGTTCTTGGTGGGAATGGGGTTGTCTATCTTCTCTTCTAATAAGCAGGTACCCAGGACAGGGACCACCTCCTCTTAACCCCTTAACTCCAGCGGCCTAGCTTGGCTGGCCCTGCCTTGGACGCTGCCCTGTGGAGCAGTCCGGGGGTGCCCGTGCTCTCATCTGGTTTCCCTCCCCGCCTCCCTGGCAGTGCCTCCACCTTGCCCTTGGCTCGAGGGGTGGCAACAATGGCAGCAGTGGCAGCGCTGGCTGTGGTGGTGGCAATGCGCGGAGAGCGGCGGGTTCCACTGCGGGTGTTTGGGGAGGCCTTGGACAGGGCCTTCTTTGAGGCCCCCCGCCGCAGAAGGCTGTTCCCCAGCTTCTTGGGCGTGTTGAGGATGCTGAAGGCCATGGACTGGCGCCGGTCAGCCTGCAGGAGAAGGTCTGTCACGCTGGGCAATCCACCACCGCCTCCCAGCGAGCCTGCTGCTCCAGCACTCGGCCAGCAAGGCCCCACCAGGGCCTCATCTCCCTCCAACCCCAGCCTAACCTGTTTAGCAGCTGGAGCTGCTTTCTTCTGGGCCTCAGTAGTGCTCTGTTTGCGCCCTTCATGTCGGTCCCGGGGAGTCATAGGGCGTGGGAAACAGCTGGTGGCCTTCTTGGACTATGAGGAAGAGGACAGTTAGGCAGTGGCAAGAAGATGTCACATCCCAAGCCAGGTGTCTTGGCCTCTCAGAGTTGAGTGGATCTTGAGTCAACTTGTCCAACCTGCTCCCCTCCCCAACTCTGAGCCAGAGGCCTCCCTTCCCACCAGCCCCCAACCATGCATCAGGCCCTTGGAGAGAGAGAGGGAGAGCAGCTCGTGTTTGATCCTGGGCACAGTGCTAAACAGGACAAAACAGAAGAGCCAATGTCACCTACCTCAGGGGTGCCAGGGCCCTGGTGGGGCTCTAAGGAGATGCGTTTGCGCTGCTGCCGGGTGGTGATGCCAGTCCCCTCAGCTATCTGGGTTGGCTGCATGCTGGCTCGGCGCAGGGTCTCCTGGGGGTCTCCGGTTTTCATCTCCTCATCTGTGATGGTGGCCAGGCTCAGGGAAGGCTGCACAGGGTGGAAGAAGCAGTCAGTGGACCCCAGCTGTATGGAGGATGGAGCAGGAAGTGGGACTGCCCCAAAACTCTTCCCTCACCTGACATGTGGAGCAGCTATATCCCTCCTACCTCAAAAGGGCCACCTTCCTGTTCTCTACCTCCACCTGGACGAAGGGCCATGAGAAGAACAGTCCCCAGCAGACTCCTCTCCAGGCTCCTGCCCACCCACAGGTACTTCACTTCCAAGCTCCCTCCCTGCCAGGCTGTTCCATATGGAAGCATGAGGAGGTCACGCTCCTCAGCAGGCCAGAGACCCAGGGCGTTAGCGCTTAGGCCAGATCAACAAGTGGCACTAGGGCAGGATGTCAAGGGAGGAGAGGCTGAGCCAGCGTGGGAGGCCTAGTGCAGTGACCCCAAGGCTCACCCTGGACTCCAGGGGATAGCAGGTCTTCAAGTGTGGGGGGCACACTCGATTGCGCTGCTGCAACTCTGCAATGCGGTTCCAGTCGTCCAGCTGCTCAGGCTCATCCTGGCAAGTGTCCACGTAGAAGCTGTTCCTTCCTGTGGAGGGCAGGGGAGTTGGAGCAAATGGGGCTGGAGTCAGCAGGCTGCCCATGGGCCCTGGCGTCATGCCAGCCTTTGCTGCCACCACCCCTTCCCAGCTACCCTGTAACTTCAGTTCAAGCCCAGCACCCCAGAGTCCTGCTCTGATTCAGTGCTGCAGGTGCAGGAGTAAGGCACACAGACCGTTTGCTATCCCAGTGGCTTGCCCTCCACTCTCTGCCTGCAGAGGTCAGAAGAGGTCATACGCAGAGGCTGCCACTGCACCTTACTCACCGGCCAAGGCTTGGTGCCCAACACCAAGAGAAATGAATAGAGGGCCAGGAATGGATTCTCAGGGGCTCTCTGGAACCCAAAGGATATGAGCCTCCAGCAAGAGTCTGGCTGGCCTGGCCCTTCCAGCAGCCCATCATCACGTGAGAAGGGCATGAGGGCTCCCGCCAGCCCAGTGTCACTATCGTGCTGGGAACCCCAGGCCCTTCGTGTGAGCATCCCTGGTTCACCCTGGCTGAGGGTGCCCCAGCACAGCCCCTAGATGGACAGGTAAGGCCCTGAGACTGCAGGGAGGAAGGACAGGTGGGGCTGGAAGGCAGCAAGCAAGCCAGCCTTGATGTTTAAAAGCTCGCCTCTTCACTGGGCTAGGATTCACCTTCCAGTCTAATTTTTGGGTATGAGAACTCCCTGCAGTCTCCTCACCTGGAGGAGCCCCACTGGACACCCCGGCCTGGGAGCGGCGAGTAGAGCTGCGAGTGGTGGGCCGGTAGCCAGGCAGGCTGAGCAGAGCCGAGTTGCCATCATCAGGAGAGCCCAGGCGGGCTAGAGACCGGGTGGAGGAGGTGGCCCGCAGGCCGGCCTGGGAAGCAGGGGCAGACTGCGTGCTATAGAAGGATGAGTTGGCACTGTCTGGCTCCTCCACATCTAGGTTCTAGAAAAGAGAATGAATCTGTTGCAGTGGGGCTGGCTCTGACACCGTAAAGCAGCCTTCCATTCCCCTCCCAACATCCCCCGATCCCACAGCATGTCTGCCTGTGTTCCCACACTGTTTTGCAAGGGTCCTTGGCTTGCATGTCTGCAAGAAATGGGCCTTGTTGCCAGAAGCCCTCATAAGGTGCTAAGATTGTCAAGACTTTTCTATCCATTTTTTCATTAAGTTAACAGTGCTTTGAGGAGGGAAAGGAAGAGTGTTATCAGCCCATTTTACAGGTGAGGTCCAAAGAAATGAAGTGGCTAGCCCCAAATCATACAGCTAGCAAGTCATGGGGCTGGTGCTGGACCCCATTTCTCCTATATAGTCAGGCTCCTTCCACAGTCCTTCAATCCAGCCTTCCTAGGGCACTGACCATCTTCTCTACCTTCTCGAGCTTCTTGGTAGCAGAGGGCAGCCACCCACACGTCCTCCCTGCTGTACCAAAGGTACCTCTCCCCTCCTTCCAAATACCCCCCTAAAGATATAGAAACAAAGGTACCAGCCCACAGCCTGGCAGGCCGTCTACTGCGCGGCCACAACACATCTCAGCTGCACGGGGGTGCGCTGGGAGGCACAGGATGGGCTGCCACTTGCCCACATTCTCTCCCCTCACCCTGCACAGGATCAGTGCTACACGCAGGAAGGACACTAGCCTTAGAGTCGGGAGACAGCGATCTAATTCCAACCCTGCGTTTTTCTACGGAAGAGGCCCTCAGCAAGTCACTGCCCTTTTTAAGATCTCAGCTTTCCCATCTGTAACACATGGACTGGCTGATCATCCCTGCCTGCTCCTGACTGAGGGCCCAGTGGAAGGATGCGCTCGAGAGGAAGTAGGCATTGCTGTCCTGCAGCCCCTCCCAGCAGCCTGACCTTGGTCATGGTGATGTTGATGATTTGTGTGGTGCGCCGACGAGCAGAGCGGGTCTTACGGCCTGAGTCCAGGAAGACATCGCCCAGGGAGTCCAGGCTGCTCTCCAGGGGAGCCTGACCCCGAGCAGGGATGGGGGTGAAGTAGAGACTCTCCAGGGACTCTACCTTGGGGGGCAGGCGCTGGGAGATGGGTGAGGCTGGTTCTGCAGGGATGCTGGTACCATCGGGCTGGGTACGGGGCAGCTTGCTGTGGAAAGGAAACCTGCTGCGGTGTGGTTTCTGGGGCTAGAAGGCATTTTGTCCAGCCCTTTGCTCCAAAGTGATCATTTCTTACACTTATTATAAGCAGACAAGGCCAAGCAACCCATCCCTGTGTTTTTTCAGAGGTACCAAGGAAAGCCCTTGACCTGGGCCTTCCTTTCAGTCTATCCCCCCCATGTCCCCGTGCTGGCAATCTCAGCTTCCTACCTTAGCCCAGACGCCCCCAGCTACTCCCCAATGAACATGTCCCAAACTAAGCCCCCTTGTCTGTTCTTCCTCCTGCATCCCCTATTTCAGTGACTGGGAGGACCCTCCACCCAGGCCCCCAGACCATGCTGAGCATAATCGTGCGTCATCCCTCTCCTGCCAAGCTAGTCACCATACCCCATGTTCATGTCCCTCCCTGGTCTGCCCCATCTCCTCTCACCCAGACTTAGTTAGTGTGGCGTCTGAAAGGGGCAACAGAGTGGTGGCAAGCAAGGACTCAGGCCAGGCTGCCCAGGTCTGAACCCCAGCTCCACCACTGTGGGACCTGGGGCAAGTGACTGCCCCAGATTCATCTGTTAAAGGGATATAATAGCACCTACCTCAGAGGTGGTTAGAGAATGGATTATAATTGTTATAAGCACTTACAACAGTGTCTGGCACAAAGTAAGTGTAATATAAGTGTTTTTAATGAAAACAATAAATAGATTTCCAGTCTTCTACACTTAGAATGACCTTTTTTTCTAAGATTCAAATCTAACCATGTATTCTCGAATTTCCAACCCTTCCGAGGTTCCTCAGTGTCTAGGATCAAGTGCAGATGCCAGCCTCCAAAGGGGGCACAGTGGGCCCTCCCAGCCTCACTCTCAGCCTTTGCTCACACTGCTTTCTGTCCACCTGGTACACACACCTATGGTTCTTCCAAGACTCAGCAGGAGTGACAGCCTCCACAAAGCCTTTCCTGACAACTTGCTTCTTTTCACTCCCACTGTGCCCTGAGCAGACACCTGAATAAACTGCTGGAGGGCAAAGTGACCATGTCTTATTTACCTCACTAGCCCCAGTGCCCAGGATACAGCCTCATAAACAGCAGGCACTCCATGAACAACAGACTTAGGGAGGAAGGGTGCCTCCTGACCTGGTGATACTGAGTGGGGTCCCCTCCTCGCAGCTCAGATCCAGGCTGTCAATACTCAAGTCCAACTGGGGCTTAGCCTGGGGCTCACGGCTCTTCAAGGCATCAGTCACCACCTGGAATTTGCCCAGTTCTCGAAGCTGCTGGTCTGCATGGGCAACCTGGGAAGTAGAGGGCCAGGAGGAGAGTGAAGACAAGCCTAAGGCAGGGGTGGCCTAGGGTTCCAATGGGACAGGGGTGAGGTGAGTCTGCCAGCCAGATACTTACCTGTGCCTCCAGGCTGCGCACCTGGGCAGTAAGGTGGCGGCAGGTCTGTTCAGCCTCCTTGGTCTTCAGCCCAGCCTGCTGCAGCTCATGGCTCAGCCGCTCGGCTTCAGCCCGCAGCTCCTTGTTCTCCTTCTGCAGCTGCTCCAGGCTCCGCAGCTGCTCCTGCAACTCTTGGTTCTGCTGTTTCTTGGCATCATAATGGGTCTTGGCTTTCTCCATCTGTGTGGGCAGACAGGGTGGGTGGGTGGGGCAGAGCTGGAGGGTGGGAGGAAGGGCAGAGTGGGCCAAGGCTAAAATCCTACCTGCAGCTTGTAGTGCTCCACTGCTTGCTCCTTCTGGCTCAGCTGGGCCTGCAGCTCATTCAGCTGGGCCTGGAGGCGCTGGGCCTCCTGCTGGCTCTCGCCTCCCTGAGCCTGGAAAGCCTGAGAAGAAAGGTCAATCCGGGAGGCTGGTCTGGCTGATCCACCCAAATCCACTGACCTTCCCTGGCACCTTGGACTCCATGTGTGTTTCAGACTCCTGCATATTCGCTCAAGAAGCTGGGAAAAATTCCTTTTACCCCAAATATGCACACTCCCCCCAAGTATAGCCTCCTGAAACACCACACCCCCTTCTAGTCCACATTCTGTGGAAGCCTGCCCTGACCAGCGCAGGCCCTGTGCTTGCCGCCTTTGAGACCAGGCGCAAAGTCATCCTCTTTCCACGTACATACGACCTCCCCTAGGAGGAGGGACGCTGATCCTCAGGAACACCTGCCGCAGCGCACAGAGTGAGGAGCGTGGCATGTGAGCTCTCCGAGGATGTGTGAACTCATTCTCAAAATCACTCTCAGAAGTAACTTTATCCTCATTTCAGAGGAGGAAATGGAGTTCAGAGATTAAAGCAAACTGACCAGGGTCACAGTGACTGAATGGCAGAGCAAGGTCTGAACTTGGTCCACCTAACTCTGAAGCCTGTGGGGGCTCATGCCAGCACCGCCTCCCGTCCAGACCGTGACTCGTGACGAGCAGGGCCTGTGCCTCACTGTCCACCTGCACGGCCAGCAAGTGCTTTGTCCAGGGGTGGGGAACCTGTGGCCTTCGGGCCATATGTGGCCTTCTGGATCCTTGAGTGCGGCCTTTTGACTGAATCCAAATTTTACAGTAAAAATCCTTTTATTAAAAGGATTTGTTCTGTGAAGTTTGGACTTGGTCAAGGGGCTGACTTGGCGATCTGGAGGGGATCTGGTTGTCACTGGAGGAGTTCATCACACCCCTGCCTCTCCTACATCTAGCACAGGGTGGCCCTTAAAAGGCGCGTCGTGAACACCTGCTCATCATGTAAGCAGGACGAGGTGCGGAGCACATGGAAGGAGCAGGAGAAACGGAGTTCTGAGCTCCACCTCGCGGGACCCACCAGGGCTTTAGCAAGTCCCAGTGCCACTGGTGCCCAGCTCCTCTGGTGCCCAGCTCCTTTGCCCCCGACTACAGGCTGTGAAGCCTAGAATTGCACAAAGCAAATATTAAACCGCAGAAGGTGACACAGTTGAAAGCATTGAGACTATTATTAAATTGCACTGTAATATTCAATGTCCCTTGAGCCTAAACTACCTAGACCAACACTGTCTAATAGAACTTCCTGCAATAATGGAATGTTCTGTATCTGCACTGTCCAGTATGACAGCCACCAGCCACATGTAGCTACTGAGCAGGGGGAATGTGCCTCATGGGACTAAAGAACTGAATTTATTTTAATTTAAATTTAAATAATCACACACGACTAGTGGCTGATATAGTGGACAGTGACAGTCTAGAGGGATGGGACCCACTCTGGTCTTCCCTCAAGAGCTCCTGGAAGGCACATGTAGGAGCTCCTGAGCCACAGGCAGGCCTCCTGAGGCTGCCAGGCCCCCAGGGTGCCCTTCCTTGCCCCCCCCACCACGGCCTGAGGGCTTGGAGAGCACCTTCCCGCCCACATCCGCACTCTGACGCAGCCAGAGGCCAGACCCATTCCCCCAGCCGTCCCACCTTCAGCTTCTGCTGCTGCACCTTGCTGGCTTGGTCACAGTCAGCCAGCTTCTTACTCAGTTCTTCCACCTGGGGAGGGAAGAGGAGGAGAGAAAACTCAGGAGGACTTACCCTGGATGTCCAGGCAAATTATGGGGCTTCCCAGACCAGTATCCCCAGCGTTCCTAGAAAAAGAAACTCAGGCCCTTTCTCTGGCCTCCAATTAGGGAATAGACTGCTGCCCAGGCTGGCTGGCAGGGCCTGAATGAGGTGACCCAACACAGATGTTGCCAGGGCCACCTCCCATACTCGCCTCCACTCCTGGCCTGCAGAGACAGAGGCGTGCTGGACCCTGCAGCCACCAGAACCAGCAGAATCAACTCTGGGGAGCTGCTCTCACACCACCATCCTGCTGCTGTCACCACTCCGAACCCCCATTTTCCCAGGTTGGAGTAGGAACAGGGAACCTAATGTGTAACCCTAGCTGACATACTCAATGAAAACTCATCCCTCCCTCCTCCCAGGAACTGCCAAAGCAAAAGCCCACAGATGCTCAGACCCCTCCCAATACCCACAGGCCATTAGGGACGGTGCTAGCAGTGCGGCCGCTGCGGTTAGCGCTGGGGCAACAGACTGCTGGAGGACAAGAGCAGGGACAGCACACGTACTCCATGCCCACCCCACTCCCACAAAGAGGAAGAGCACAGGGAGGAAGGGAGGGAACAGCACAGCCACAAGCACCCCTGGCTCCTCCAGGCACCCCCTGGGTTCAAGCATGACCAGCAGCAAAGGGGGAGGCAAGGGCTCCATTGCTAACTGTTTGCCATTCAATTTAATTGTCCCCTTCATCTCAGGGTCCCCAGAGGAGGTAACTGGGCAGGGGGATGGTGGAGGAAGGGTGCTCCAGCTCTATAGCCTTGATGTCTCCACAGTGCAGGGATCCCATGAGAGATGCAGCCAGGCTGTGTGGCCCCCATCTGGGGTAGACCCGTCTGCTCCTCTCAGCCTCGCCTTCCTGCTCCAGACATCTCTATGCCCTGCTCAGGGTTAAAGCTCCAGAGGGTGATGGGAGGGTGTCCTGAGCCCCCAACCCTCCCTAACCTGTGAGGGCTGCCAGGCGTATCACCTTTATGGTTTTGGTAAATCCATACTACGTGGGGAAAAAAGGGTGCTGTGTTAAGAGGGCCCACAGGTAATTCTGCTGTTCCTCTTAGTTGAGTATCTCTAACTAGCCCCAGAGGAGAGAAGGTACAGAAGGGCGGAGAGGCCGACCTGGGATGGGTGGGACGAGGCCCGAGAGAGAGCCCAGCACACTGCACTCCTGGGTGGACTGGGCCTGGAATCCACGGCTTGACCCTGCCCCCTTCACAAACAGTTCACAACAGGAGCTGGCGGAGGCAAGCTGCAGCCGGGCTCATGCACCGACACTGGTCACCGCTTAAGCAGCCAGCATTTATCGAGGACCCCAGGCATTACCTGCTTAGTCTGGTCTCTCTGAAATACCTCTAGCTGCTCCACCTGTGCAGGGGGAGGGGCAATGGAGACAGTGAGATCGGCCCAAAGCGGCACCAGCCCTGTCATCAGGCTGACCTCACTGAGGCTTTGATACTTTCTGGTAAGTTAGAAAGTATCAGAGGAATCAGACTTCCAGTAAGTTAACAAAAAGAAAAAATGCCAGCTAGACTTGTACTGCTCTTGGGGCCTCCAGTGCAGGTGTGCTTCTGGAATGGGGTGGTGGTCGTCACAACTTGACTTTCTAGGGACAGAGCCTTCAGGGAAGGGGAGGCCATTGATACTTTCTTTAGGACAACAGGGGCAACAGACTTGAATTCCACCAGCAACCTCTCCTTTTCCGCCACCCAGTGAATGAGGGAAGGCAAGATACTGCAGTGTGGGAGCCAGAAACCCTGGAATGCAGAGGAACAGTGTCCCTGCTCTCTCAGGTCCCTATCTTGGGGGTGTGGCTGAGCTAGGCACCTCACCTGGGCAGTGAGTTTCTGCCTTTCTTCTTGGAACCGCTGCCTCTCCTCCAGGACCTTGACCTTGGCACCCTCGTACTTGGCAGTCATCACCTCCAGCTCCCGGGCAGTGCTCTGTGCTTCCCGCTGCATCTCAGCCAGCCGGGTCTCAGCGTCAGCACGCACAGCTGCCAACTCTTGGACATACTTCTCCCGGGCCTGGTCCAGCTCCACCTCCAGAAACTGCCGGCCGAGGTTGGCCCGCTCACCCAGCCCCCGGTTTTCCTCTGCCAGCAGGCCATGTGCCTTCTTCAGCATGCTCAGCTGCTCTGCATAGCTGGCCTTCTCTGCCCGCAGCTGCTGGGCCGCTCGCTCCTGCTCTGCCACCTTCTGCCGCAGGGGCACCAGCTCCCCAAGTTCCCGCTGGGCCCGCATCAGCTCTGCCCGCAGCCCGCCAGCTGCCTGCTTACTCTGCTCCAGCTCCTCGCGGTGGCGTTTCTCAGCAGCTGCCTGCTCGGCCTGCAGCTGCTGGCAGAGGTGCTTGGCTGGCAGCAGCTCGCTCACCAGGGCCTGTGTGCTGGTGTGCTCAAGCTGCAGGGCAGAGAGGGCTTGCTCCTTCTGGAAGAACTTCTCCTGCCACGCCTTCAATTCTTGGCCCAACTCCTCCGCTCGCTCTGCCTGTGAAGCCAGCTCCTGCCGCAGGTTCTCTGAAGCCACCCGCTGTTTCTCGGCCTCCTCCCGGAGGCTCTGCACCTCCTCCCGCAGAGCAGAGCTGCGTTCTGCAGCCCTGGCGCTGTTGCTGGCCGTCTCTGCCTGGAGCAGGCGCAGCCTCTCTTCCAGCTTCTGGCTCTTCTCTGACTCGGCCATAACCAGCCGCTTCAACTCCTTGCTCTCCCCCTCTTTCTCCAGGACCTGGCGGTTAAGGATGGACACCTCTTCCTCCAAGCTGCTGATGAGGCTGTTTTTTCTCTCAGCCTCCTGCTGGGCCCGGGCCACCTGGGCCTTCCACTCATCCTCAGCCTTGCTATGGTCTTGGGCCTTGGCGCGGAGAATAGCCAGCTCCCTTTGGGCGGAAGCTAAGGTACCCTGACTGTGCTCCAGCTCCTGGGCCTTCTCCTCTAACTGGCCCCGCAGAGCCTCCAGAGCACTGTCCCTCTCGGCCCGAGAGGCCCGCTCAGACTTGAGGCTGCGCTCCAGGCTGTCGGCCTGCTCCTGCTGCCGCCGGCACTGCTGCTCCAGCTTGCTCATTTCTGCCCGCAGCGCCTCCAACTCAGGGCCTGCCGGCTCAGTCCCGCCAGCAGCCGCAGATTGGGCTCCTGAGCTGGACGCATCTTCTCTGCTGGTCATCCCTGAAGACTGCTGGTGCTCCTTCTCTTTCTTAGCCAGCTGTTCCTTCAGTTGCTCCACGGTTTGCTGAAGCTCCCCTAGCTCTGTCTTCCGGGCTGCTTCCAGACCACGAAGCTTGGCCAGCTCCTGGTCCTTGCCCTCCTTTTCGGTCAGGGCATGCGCCAGCGCCTCTTGCAGGGTAGCAAACTCCACACGCTGCTCGTTAAGGGCGTTCTGCAGCCGCATCTCAAGCTCTGCCTTGGCTGCCTTCTCCAGGGCCAGATCGGCTTGGGCCCGGCCCCGCTCCTGGGTCAGCCGTGCTACCTCCCTCTCCTGCTGCCCACGCTCCTCCTGCTGCTGCCCCTGGCTCTCCATCAGCGCAGCCCGCAGCCGCTCCAGCTCACTGCCCATTTGCTCTGCCTCCCGCTCCATGGCCTGCAGCGCGGCCTGTGTGCTGCAGAACTGGCGTCCCTGCTGCTCTTCCAGCCACTCAGACTCTCTGTCTCCTGCCCTCGGGGGCTCCTTGAGTAGCTCCCGGGAGGCTGTTTCCTGCTGCTCACCTGCCTTGCGCACCAAGGCCTCTAGGCGGGCCACCTCCTTGCTGGTGGCAGCCATTTTCTCCTGCAGAGTGGAAAGGTCGTCTGCAAGCTTCTGGGCCCTGACCTCCTTCTCCTGGACCTGCTGGAGGGCTCTGGCCAGGTTGGCATGGAGCTGGGCTAGCTCATTCTGCTGCCGGCCTATCTGGAGCTCGCTGCGGGCCTCTATCCCTGCCACCTTCTCCTTTGCCTCCTGCAGCTCCTGGCGGGCCTTCTCACGTTCCTCCTTGAGGGTCATCAGCTGTTCCTGGAACATGGCACCATACTGCGCCTCCTCTTGCTGGCTATCCTCATACCGCTTACGCCAGGTGGCTACCTCTTTGACGAGCTGCTCACATTCACCCTCGGCCCTGTGCTGGGAGGCTATGGCCTCTGCCAGCTCCCGCCGCAGGGCATCAGTCTCAGCCTGACGGGTCTCCCCAAGCTGCTGTAATCGAGCCTCCAGCCCCTTGCGCCCAGCCTTCTCTTCTTCTAGCTCCTTCCGTTCCCGCTTATGCTGCTCCATGAGGCTTCGGGTCTCTTCCTTCAGCTCAGAGATACAACGTTGCTGCTCTTCCAGGGCATCTGTGGCCCTGCGCTTCTCCTCTTCAAGGCTGCTCTTGGTGACATTCAAGGACTCCTCAAGGGCCTGGAGCTGCTCTTGGAGCTGGTCCTTCTCCCGGGCCACCCTTTCTCTCTCAGCTGCTTTTTGCTGCTCAGACCTCAGCTGGGCCTCTAACTCTGCCACCTGGGCCTGGGCCTGACGCTGCTCCTGGTGGGCTACCTCAAAATGGGTCTGGAGTTCCTCCACCTTCTGGCTCAGCTCTGCCTTCTCCCGCTGGGCCTGTGTCACTGAGGTCTGGGCACTGTCTCGGGCTTCATGAGCAGCCTCAAGTTGTTGCTGCAGAATCTCTAGCTTGGCGGCTTTCTCCTTCTCCAGGGCCTCCAGCTTCTGGCGAGCTGCATCCTGCTCCTTCAAGGAGGCCTCTAGCTCGGCAGCAGCAGTGGCCAGTTGCTGGGCATGGTCCCGCCTGGTTACCTCCTGCTCCTTGGCTGCTTCCTTCAACTGCTGCTCCTTCTGCTTCAGGCTGCTGCTCAGCTGCTCCACCTGCTGGCAGAGGCCCTGGGAGGCCTGTTCTTGCTGTTGCAGGGCCTGTGCTAACTGGGCCTGCTCCTTTTTGGCCTGCTGCTTCAGGCCGGCCAGTTCTTGATCCTGCTGCTGGAGGGTGGCCTTGAGTGTGGTGAGCTCAGAGGTCAGAGAGGCCACCTGGGCAGTCAGCTGGGCCCCCTGAGCCTGGGAGGCCTGCTCCAGCTCTTCCTTAGCCTGGCTGAGGTTAGAGATGGAGCTCTGCAGGTCGGCGACCAGGCTAGCCAGCTGCTGCTTTTCTTCTGCAAAATGGCTCTGTTCGGCGAGCAGCTTGGCTTCCTGCTGGCCCCGCTCGGTCTCCAGCGTGTCCACCCTGGCTTGGAGCTGGGTGTTGTTTGCAGCAAGAGTGGCTGCCTCTTGCTTCAGGGTTTCCAGCTGGTGGGACAAAGAGATAACGCGGATCAGCAGGACTCCTCAGACACCACGCCCCTCTGGGAACCGAGGAACGCCGGGAACCTGAGTGTGCCGAACACGGGTCCACACCAACCCCAGCACAAGTCTTGCTGGCTGCTCCCGTGTATTCCTACCTGCAAGACGTCACCCAGCACCTCGCCCTTCTGGGGTGGGTTCTCCTGTAGCTGGGCCAAATGCTCTTCCAGCTGTGAAAGTTTTCCTTGAAGGATTTCATTCTTCTCTTCAAGGCATTTCTGGGAATAAATAAGAGACTCGTGTGACCAGACAGAACAGGCACCAAATTACCCCATAGGCCCTAGTGAACATCGACAAAACATGTGACCCTACCAACTTGTTACCAAGATTCCCTTTAGCCCTGGCTTAGAAAAAGTCTCTCAAAAACCATGGACCTGAGACTTAAGGGACCTGGCTTTCTAGCCCTTGTTCTAGGGCTGAATCGAGTCATCATGTGAACTGCCTACTTCTTCTCCATGGCTGGGTTTACTTCAAATTTCCTTACTGTACACCCTTCCTCAGGCAAGTCTTGACTCCCAGATTATCCCAACAAGCATCGGCTTAAAAATATTCCCTGGGCACCAACACCAGCTGCAACAGCAGCCGCCGCAGCACCCCCAACGCCCCCACCAACTTCCCACCACTGTTCACGAAGCACCCACAGCAGGCTGTGCTGGGGCATCTCTGAGTTTCTAACTCACCTACAAATGTGGGAGGTAGCTATTACTATCCCTCTTTTACAGAGCAGGCACCTGAAGCCCAGACGCTAAGGGCCTTGCTTAAGGACTAAATGGTTATTACTAAGTGGCAGAGTTGGGTTCTTATTAATAGCAACAATAATAATAGCAACTAGTTCACCGAGAGCTTACTTTTACACCACACAATGTGTTAAGTGCTTTATATAAATTATCTCACAATAGCTGATGAGGCAGCTACTCATTATCATTCCCATTTTAGGGGAAGGATGCTGAGAGGGGGACTGATTGACTTGTCCAAGATCCACACTGTAAACAGCAGAGACAGATTCACAGGAGTACTGGACTTTATGCCACACTCTTTCCATTACAGAGCACTATTAAACCCTAAAAAGAAGTCAGCCTAATTCCCAAAGGCCTGGAAGAGCAGAGTGGTACACTGAACTCAGCTTTGCGCATGTGGTCAAGAGGGGGGCCCCGACTCTCCGGCAGAAGTTTACCTTGTCCTGCAGGGCTGTGCTGAGCTCCTTCTCCAGATGGGCCTGCTTCTCCACCCACTCCCGAGTGGCCTTGCTGTGCTCCTCTGTGAGTTCATTGAGGGCACCCTGTAGTTGCTGCAGGTGACTGGCAAACTCCCGCAGCTGAGACGGACAAGTGCGAATCCCCGTCACCCAGGGTCAGAGCCGGTACCACCACTGCTGTCTGCTCCCCGAACCCCAGGGGCGAGTTGCCTCCAATTACCCTGCCAACCCTCCCCAAACCAATCACAATAATCCCACCCCAAATTCAGGACGACAAATCAAAATTGAGGGCCACAACCCAGTACCCCAGCAGCAGCCAATTAGGGGACAGGAAAGGGGCAAAGTATGCAGGTCTCTGGAGACTGAAGCATAAGACAGGTGCTGGGACATTCTTCTCAAGCCTTTCTCGGGGAGACTTCCAGGCCCCCTCAGCCCTGAGGGGCCTCCATGTGTAGACCAAGCCCTCACCACTCACCTTAAAGGAGAGGTCTCCATTCTCCTCAGAAAGCTGGTTAATCTTGCGATCCATCTGGCCCTTCTCTGTCTTCAGGTCCTGGCACTGCTTGAGGGTCTCATGCAGCCGCATGGTGAGGCTGCGAGGGAGAGAGCAGTGAGAAGAGAGCGTGGGCCCCGAACTGGGTGCAGGCAGGGGCTGGGAAGGAAGGCAGGGCTCTACCTCTCATTCTTGCCCCGTAGCTCCTCCAGCTCCCTGGGCTCCAGCGGGCTGGCCGCCTGCTTCTCGTTCAGCAGGGCCAGGCGGTCGATGCGCTGCTGCATCACGGCCATCTGTGCATCTGCCCCGGAGTCGGGGGAGGAGGAGAAGAGAGTCAGCACAGAACTTTGGGGGGAGGGAGAGGGAGGGGAGGCATGTGGTACCCAATCTAAGGGAAAGGGAGGATGGGGCAAGGACAGAACCCAGCTTCCAGGAGGCCTGGCCTTAGGCCCAGGGCTGAGCCCTAAGCTCCAGGGCCAGCAGAGGGGACAACATGGGAGGGTAACGGGACATCCCTCAGGCAAATCCATTCGCACGCATCTGCAGGCGTCCCAGGCACCCACCCTTCTCAGTGAGGAGCTTGCGGTTCTCAGCCAGCTCCAGCTCCAGCTCATCCCGGTTGTTTCTCTCATCTGCAAGCTGCTTCTTCAGCCGTCTCATCTGGAACTGTGGGGTCTGCAGGATGTCGCCCATGGGTGAGGCTGGAGAGCCTGAGAGGAAGCTGAGGAAGGAGATGGCCCAGATGCCATGGTAAGAGCCTAAGATCTGAAGTGACCAGCAATGGGCAGGGAGGGAGGGAGCAGGGGGTCTATGGACGTGAGCACTGGCTGGGAGGCCCATGCACCTGGGTTCTGTTTGCAGTGCTACTTCATGCCTCATGACATGACCTGGAGAAAACGCTTCTTCTCCCTCTTCCATACCTTAATTTCTTTGTTGGGGGAAAAAAAAAGTGATGTGTTCTCCTTGCCTCTACAGAAATGCACTGAGAGAAGGGAATTTACTGAGGAAGAAGGGTATTCCATAAACAGGGAGGCCTTCTGCCCATGACAGATCCCAACCAAATTTCCTCGATTAGTACTGGGTCAGGTGAGGAAATCCCAGACCTATAGGGTACTCCAAGCACTCTCTTGATGATGTAAATATCTGGTCAACGGCTTAGCCTCTAGAATGCAGGGATGTGAGGACTGCATGGATGCTGAGGCCCCATCCCAGGAGAGGCCCAAGACATACTTGTTCCCACTGGAAGAGGAGGCAACCTTCTGTAGCTCTAGGAAATGAACTTCCCTCTTGGCCTGGTGGCTAGGTGGGGAGAGCTCTTCAGAGAAGCAGGTAGAAGGAATAGGAGCTGGAGATAAGAAGACAAACCAAGAAAGGTTAGTAAGAGGGTGAACAGACTTGCATCTTTACACAATTTGAGAACTCACCTTAGTGGGTGTGAATCTGCGGGACACTTATACGTAAACTACAGAGGGAGGGACTGGACAGAACCTGAAACCTGGTGTCTGGGTTATCCAGAGGTCAGTGTCCCTAACTAAAATCAAGTGCAGGGCTTCCATTTCCACAGAGCACCAGTGCTCAGACAGCACAGTGGAGGGAGGGGGGTCCTCCATGCTCAGAAACTGGACCAAGTGCCCAAGCTTTTCCCTCCAGCCAACACTGCAGAGACAGCTTGGGAGCCCTGAGCAGGGTCTCCTCGTAGCCCCCAATGACCTCTCACGTCAGAGCCACTGGTCTCCTTCTGGAACTCTTCCACCCTGAAATCTCACACTGCCAACACGCCCTCTTTCTCAAACCTTCTCTCCCCTTGGTTGCCATGACCACTTTTGCAGGACTCTCCTCTACTCACCCATTCATAGTCTCCCCCATCTGTTCCTCCCACCTCCACCCACCCTCTAAGCTCCCCAGACTCTGACGGGGCCGCCTCGCTCTGCCCGCAGTGCCCATGGCCTCAGTGGCCGTCCACACACTGACCTAAACCCAGGGCCCTCTCCTGCATTCTGGAACCACATTTCAACGTCTCCACCTGAAGGTCCCATGAGGAACCTGAATATGAGGAACATCAAATTCAGTGGCTACAGGAGAATTGCTTAAACCTGCTTCTTATATTCCTGTCATCATTAGCGGACCTCTTCATCAGGAGACTGGCAGAATGATCACTCTTTCTATTGCACTGCCAGCTGAGACATTTGGTATATCCTGTACTTAGATTCCTTATCATACTTATTGGTTTATGTATCTGTATTTTTTTGCCTTCATAAAGGCAAAAACCTTTTTTTTAAGACTGTTTTCAGCTTCTAAGCCTAGAGTAGTTTTTGTTTAAAAAATAACAAAGGGAGGCCAGATGTGGTGGCTCATGCTTATAATCTCAGCACTTTGGGAGACTGAGGCAGAAGGATAGCTTGAGGCCGGGAGTTTGAGACCAGCCTGGACAATACAGCAAGACCCTGTCTCTACAAAAAGTAAAAAAATTATCCAGGCATAGTAGTATGCACCTGTAGTCCTAGCTACTCAGGAGGCTGAGACAGGTGGATCACTTGAGCTCAGGAGTTTGATGTTACAGTGAGCTATGATAACACCATTACACTCCAGCCTGTGCAAGAAAGTGAGACCCTCTCTCAAAAAAAAACGTGTATATCGGGGAGGTGATCAAGGAGAAACCAAGATCAGACAGGACCACTTATAAATATCCTGGCAGCAAAGAGAAGCTCTAAAGGAACTAGATGATGATAACATGGCCCAGAAATCAACCTACTCCATTACACACACTTTTCCTAAGCACCAACTCTATGCTTTGTGTTGGGGACAGAAAGAAACTCCCACTGCTGAGACGACTCAGGGTCCCAGCAGTCCCTAATTCAGAGATGTGGGGATCCCTGGGAGTATGTCCTTACTCACCTTTCTGCAAGAAGTTCTCTAGGTCCTCATTGAGGTTTAGCCCATCCTCATGGTCCAGTACAAATTTAAGAATGGTAGCTAACTCAGCCTGGGTGACAAAAAGAGAAAAGGAGGATCACTTAGGTGTTAGAGAGGCCTCTGGAAGGATGGCTGCCAGGAACTCCAGCCTGGCAGCGCCCGTCCCTGTTCTCCTGAGCCCCAGGAGCCTGCTGGATCCCATTCCCCCTCTCAGAGCCTGAAGTCCATGGCCGAGCCATCGACATTCAACTAGAGACACATTCATCCCACTTTCCCCGTTCCCTTCTGCCTCCCCTAAACACGCACCCAAGTCAGAGTTCCTAACTGACTTTACTCTTGACCACAAGAAAAGTAAATGGGTAAGGAACACAATTTGGTCAGAAAGCTTTTATATGTAACTATGTGGGCCTCTTCCAGATGACCCTTCTAGAGGAAAAGATGAGATAAATGGAGTGACAGTTTTGTATAAAACACACACATACACATGTATATATGAATAGGGAATAATTTCTATGTATTATCCCAATACACATCACAATTAAATATACACACATAAGAAAGGACTTGAAAGCATATCCTTTAAATAGTTAGCAATTATCTCTGGGAATGAGATTATTGGCAACTGTTATTTCCTTCTGTGTGCTTTTCAGTATTTTCCAGATTTTCTATAATGAATGGCTGTAATTACTATACCCATATTTTTAAAAAGAACAATATACACTATTTTAAGAAAGACAAATGGGGTGAGGTGAAGCACAGGCTAGGCCCACTAGGTGGGGTGGAGGCACAAGGGCTTACCTGAATCTTATATTCAAATTGTTCCCAGTCCCTAGGACTTTTGGAGCTCATGGTAGAGTGATATAAGAGCAGCATGGTCATCTAGAAGCCAAACAAGAGGTGGTCACTGAGTAAGGTTGTCTCTCTTCTCAGTGATCCCATTCTGGGCTATTCTGGGGACTCTGAGCTATTCTGGAGACTGTTCTAAAACTCTAGAATTCAGCAGCCCGGCCACCATCCTTAGCAGCCCCAGGAAACTCTTTGTTGTTTTTTATTGAGGACATAATTTATGCTGTGCAAAAAGCTGGGTGCCAAGATTCCTGCCTGGCTAAATTCTTGGATTCGTGGAACCCTGAGTGTGAAGCTAAAGGCACCCTTTATAGTCCAGAAACAGCAGAGGGAATGAAGCAGACTGAGCTAGATAGAAAAATATGATGATTGCTGGGTAAGCCTTATTCCTGCCAGGTCTCCATTGAGGCCCACAGTAATGGTCTAGTAAACCACTGTCTTTTTTTTTTTTTTTTTTTGAAACAGAGTCTCACTCTACTGCCCTGGCTAGAGTGAGTGCCGTGGCGTCATCCTAGCTCACAGCAACCTCAAACTCCTGGGCTCAAGCGATCCTCCTGCCTCAGCCTCCCGAGTAGCTGGGACTATAGGCATGCGCCACCACGCCCGGCTAATTTTTTCTATATATTTTTAGTTGTCCGATTAATTTCTTTCTATTTTTTTTTAGTAGAGACAGGGTCTCGCTCTTGCTCAGGCTGGTTTCGAACTCCTGAGCTCAAACAATCCGCTCGTCTCGGCCTCCCAGAGTGCTAGGATTACAGGCATCAGCCACCGCGCCCAGCCCCATTGTTTGTCTTTTGATCTCTTTGTCATAAGATTGTGGACTCCTAGAATCCTTGGGCTAAATTAGCCTCTGTCTAATTAGGACAGGTGGCTGCCTGGTCCTACCTCCAACCTCCCAGAGCCCCTGACACCTCCCCTTGGGTTAAGAAAAGGCCCTGCAGGTCCCTCAGGTACTGCCTTCACACCCACCCCCCAGGCTGGTATTCCTCAGGTACCTTGGCCAGTTCCAGCTCTGACCCCTCCATCACCTTCTGCACAGACACCAGGCATTCTGGAGAAGAGGGATGTTTTCGATTTTCTGCAATGACAACAATGTAGAAAGCAGGGTAAACTTCCTAGGAACCTGAGATCCCAGGACACTTAAATCTGAGAAGCAGAATGGCTATCTCTGGTGGGGCTATGAGGTGTAGGGCTCCTCATTCCTATGTCCTCTCTCCCCTGACTTACACTTTTCCATGTGAAGTCAGTTCTATCCTGGGTCAGTCCGAGGGCTACGGGGACAGTGCAAGAAGAAATCAGGCTAGGAATTCACAACTCTGGGTCATGACACTGCACTCTCCCACCCACTCACCAACTTCCACTTAGCACCACAGAGAAGGAGCCCAGAGATTCCAGATCATTCCAGAGTCCTGTTTCAGCCAAGGTCAGAGAGGAAGCCTGCAGCTGAGTCAGAAGAGGATGACTGGGCACATCTGGCTCATATGCTGCCACAGGGTCTGGGCTCAATTACTAACACCTTGCTTTATCTAAATATATTCTCACCTTTCCTGTAATTCTCTTGAGGTGGAAATGGCAGATAGCTTCCATGTCAAAGATGAGGACTCTGTGGTCCAAGGCTGGACAGGAGCAGGGGAGCTGAAGAGCACTGTGCTAGAAGCTTTGTGTGTATTCTTATTTAATCCACTCACCAGCCTGAAGAGCATTTATTATTATCTCCACATGAAACCCAGGAAACCCATGCCCAGAAAGGTCACACAAGCAGTGAGAAGGATCAAGATCTCAATATCGATCTACCTCTGCCCTTATACCTGTCACCTAAGCAATTAATTCAAAGTTATTTGCGGTAACATGAATCTTTCCCTCTCTTCTGTCCTCTCAAAGTGGGAGGAACAGGAGCCTGAGGTGATAAGTCCCAAAAAGTGACCTTCTGGCTCTACCTGTATCTCTGAGGTAGGCTCTGGAACTGAGGGACACTCTTCTTACACCAACTGATGGAGGCATCACAAGACCCAGGGAAGCTGCCCCAGCTGTATTCATCTCTGTGCTAAAGAGTAGGGAGCCTTGAATCCTTTCTCCTCCAGACACTCATGAACTGATTCCTCTGGACTCTCAAGCCCCAGGAGCTGAGGAAGCAGCTCCTTCCCCACTGTATAAAAAAGATGCTTACTCTGCAGAAAACTGCACACAAAGTCCAGTCTTGCTGGCACCGGCTGCTGCAGGATTTGCTGCCCCTCTTCAGAGCCATGGCTAGAAAAAGAGCAAGTATTAGGACCAGTGTACTCAGCAATCTGCCTCCTTGCTACTGCATTACATACTACCTCCCCTTCTTTCGGGGCTCTGTGTAAGCAGGGTCTGGGAGAGAACCAGATCGGATCCTAGAGACAGGTGAGAAGCTACCAGGACACCATCTATCCAGATGGAACTGTGTGGTGGGTGGGAAGTGGGGACTTGAGGCATGCAGTTCTGCAAAAGATGGCACTCTGCCATCCTTTTTGCAAATATGAAGAATTTCTGTGGGAAAGGGGCCAAGAGGAGATGGAGGTGGCACAGGTAAATGGGAAGCTACATTAAATCATCCGGAATGGCTCAACCGTAAAATGTCAGGAGGCCTGGAAAACATGGCTAGAGTGAGAGTGACAGAGGACCATGGGAGGGAAAACCAGGTCCAAGAACTGAAAGAAAGGGAGGAAACAAGGCTCTGAAGTGACAGGGCAAAGTTCCCACACTAGGCTGAAGGCGTAGGTGGTGAAAGCCGCCCAGAGGTGAGGCCCTTGCCGGAGCTTGTCTGTGTCCTGGAAGGGCAAGCAAAGTGCGACGAGAACCACGGGGAGGGAGGCGGCAGGGGGAGCTCTTGCACAGCCCAGGGACCAGGCCGCTGGCTGCTCCAGCTAACTGCGGTTCTGAGGATCATCTCGCTTCTGAAATAGGTGAAATAACACTTCAGGTTAGAAAGCTGACTTCTCTGTCTAGTCTCCAGCGGGAGATACTGATTAAAGGGCGCCCTGCGCCTCAGAACCTGAACTGTCAGGTCTCAGCCAACTTTCTGGAGGGCAGGGCAGGCCCAGAATCTTCCGATGCCAGAGACATCCTGCAAAGGAAAGAAGCATCCAAGCCAACACCATGAGTGTACCTCCCACATCTCCCATGTGACTACGAAGGGTTCTTCCAAGTGGATCCCCCACAAGAGGCATTCTGGGTAGCTAGTGTGAGATCAGGGACTCCTGCAAAGCCTTGAGGAGATGCTAATCTCCTTATGGACTCTCAGAGGAGCCATCTTCCCTATCTACCCCCAGTCTGGAATGTCGTGACTCTTTGGCCTTGGTGTAAAGCAGTATTTACCTAAAAATATTACATTAAATCAAACTAAAAGGAGATTCTCAGGTTAAATGTTTGAGAAATGCTGGGTTAAACCAAATTAAACATTTTCTTTCTCCTTTCTTTTCTTTTTTTTTTTTTGAGACAGGGTCTTGCTTTGTCACCTAGGCTGGAGTACAGTCGCCTCATCACAGCTCACTGCAACCTCCAACTCCTGGGCTCAAGAGTTCCTACTGCCTGAGTCTCCTGAGTAGCTGGGAGTACAGGCCTATGCCACCATGCCCAGCTAATTTTTCTGTATTTTGTAGAGATGGGGTCTTGCCATGTTGCTCACATTGGTCATGAACTCCTGGCCTCAAGTGATCCTCTCACCTTGGCCTCCCAAAAGGTTAGGATTGCAGGTCATAACCACTGCACCCAGCCCAAACTGAACATTCCCTAAAGAAGAGGATATAACATACATTATTTCCTAAAACTATTTGACCTCAAAAGCTCTTTTTTCCCACAAAGCCCCTGGAATAAGTTGCATGGAACATGCTTTGGAAAATGCTGGTCCTAGAGAAATCTAGCCCATCCTTTAAGACTGTGTTCAAGTCTCATCTCTATCAGGAAGCCATCCAGACCACTGCCGGTCATGCCTCCGTCATGCTGCTCAGGTACTCCTACGGCATTCATAAATACAACTGCATCGTTTACAACAGCCTACTCTCTAACTATACTAGCTGAAAGCTAGGCAAATAGCAGGTGCTCAGTATACATGGGCTGACTGACGCCTGAGGGATGCCTTTTACTGGGAAGAGCAAAGGTCAACATCAGCAAGACAAATGTCAGGTATCTAGGTTTTCTGGCAAAATACCTCCACTAAACTTTGCTATTCAAGCCTCACAGTTACCAAAGAGATGTGATAGCCTTTTTGCTTTAGGCTACCACACACAGAAGAACAGAAAGGGAAACTTGTCAGAGGGGTTAAAGCCAATGAATTTTCCCATAGAGAAGGCCAAGTGACAAAGGAGACAAGCCCTGATTGATTCCCACAGTTTCTATCTTCCCACCAACCTTGCCATCCTCCACTGCCTTCCACTCCGAGAACGAGGCTGCTGATTTAGGTTGGCACCAGTAGCAGTAGCAAAAATGCAATAGCCAGAACATATTAACCAAGAACAAGTGTCTTCCAAAAGGAAGTTGGTCTGCATTGTCCTGGATCTGAGATGGAGGTTAAGGTCAACCTGGAATTTCTATATCCCCTAACCCCCCCCAACCCCCCCAACCCCCCCAGCCATGGCAGTCTAAGGTTCAGGCAGCACCCTAGAAGACAACTTGAAAAATGAGCATCCTTATTTTTGATCCTCCTTATGAAAATTTCCCACCAGGTTATAAACCTACAGTGGCTAAATCAAGAACAACACACATCCTTACTCCTGGACGCATTGACTGCTCTTGTCATCAGCCAAGGAAATTTATCTCTTCAAAAGCAAAAGCAAGGTTGGGCAGGGTGGCTCACACCTATAATCTTAGCACTCTGGGAGGCTGAGGTGGGAAGATCACTTGAGGTCAGGTGTTCGAGACCAGCCTGAGCAACAGCTAGACCCCGTTTCTACTAAAAATAGAAAAAATTAGCCGGGTGTGCTGGCACATGCCTGTAGTCCCAGCTACCTGGGAAGCTGAGGCAGGAGGATCGCTTAGAGCCCAAGAGTTGGGGGTTTGCAGTGAGCTACAATGACACCAGGATGACAGAGTGAGATTGTGTCTCAACAACAACAAAGAAAAAAACAAGGCAACTGAACACCCCTCCTCACAACCCCCACCCCTTCACAATAAAAAAAGAGAAGAAAAGAGGGCTGTGGAAGACCCCTGCTGAGACAAGAGGATGGGAGCTGAGCGTGGGCTCTTGGAACGTGTGAGATGTGAGATTGTGGTGCCTTGGAGGTGGTGCTGTGAACGCGTGAAGTAGCCTTGGGATGGGACAACTAGGAAACTCGCCGGCAGAGAGGCACAGTAAGTGAAGAACCAGGTCAACGTGTTCTTATCTCTGGGCCCCACCCTGGCTTACAACATCCCAATGCAGCCCCGTGCTTTCTGGTCACAGCCATCACCCAGGAAAGGAAGCAAATGAAGCCCCCACCCCAGCAATGAGCTTTGCCCGAGAGGTGGAGAGGCGTGCGGGGCACACTCACATGCGGCCAATGATCTTGATGAAGACGCTGCAGTCCTGCAGCTGCAGCACAGCTGCCACGGGGTCAGCCACGCGCAGGCTGTTCACCTGTGAGCCAAAGGAAGAGCCTGTAAGACTGTTATACAAGCCAGAAGCAATGTGGTCCGCTCCCTTTCCCAGATGGTGACAATTCTCTGCTCACTGGGAGTGCCTCTGGTTGTAGGCTATAGGAATAAAGGAACAGATAATTCTACAACTTTTACTTTCGGCAAAGGAATGCTGTTGCAATCACTCATCCAGTGAATGCTATCCGGTTACCACCACCTAAAATGCTACCATCAGAGAGTCCTTCCTTTGGCTTCAACTAAATAAAAGCTTAAATTCTCCTAACACGTTTCAGCATTGGAGGCACACTTGAAATATAATTAGGCATAAAATGGTTCTGGAAGGCAAATCAAGAAACTGGCACCACCACTGCCTCTAGAGAGAGGAGCTTGATGACAAGGAATCTGAGCTGGGAAAAAGGAAGGCTTTTTACATTATAACCCTCTGTAGCTCTTGAATGTTTACATTATAATTCTTTGTATCTCTCAAATTTTTATATTATAGCCCTTCACAGCTCTTGGGTGTTGAAACATCTATTCAAAACTTAAGTTCAATATTATACGTAGGTTATACACTCCCATACAGATGTAAAAACTTATTAGGTTTTTTTTATTCTTTTTTATTCTTTCTGGATATAAAATTTCGGCTGAGGGGAGAAAGGAAAAACAATGGGGGAACAACATAATTTAAAAAAGCTGGGTTGGGGAGGAAAGAAGAAAAGCTGGGAACCCCAAAGAGAAACTTCCCACTTCTGATTCAATTACCTGTTCCCTTTCTTTGGCTTCGGGCAAGGCATCCCTCTAAATCAGTCTTTACCACTAGAAGATTCACCAGGGGTCACATGCAAATGAATCAGGTACGCAGGTTACTCGACAAGTGTACATGGTCAACTTCTACAGGAAAACCTCATGGATTCCATAGGCACTAAAGTTCAGAAGTAGCCTGCACTGAAGTTTACTTTTTTATTACCACAGGAAGGAAGGGCTTACTAAGTTAATTAATCACATATGCAACATTAAAAGGGGAACGAGACTTAGCCTGCTTAAGAAAGAAGGTACTTTTAAGAACTCCAGCACAGTGGTTCTGTGCAAACCACCAGATTCTATTGCTTATAAATGCGTTCTCTCTATCTGGGCTGCGAGCCCGCAGATATTAATTTTAGGCCCAGCTCCTCCACTAACTTGCCAGGAACCTTTATTATCAACTTTATGTCTCTCTGTGCCTATTGTCCCTTTTGTCAGATGGATAGAAGTCCTGCCTTACCTACCTACTTCAAAGGACCAGTGTGCGTTCAAATGGGATTAAGGATGCAAGAACATATTAAAAAATACAAAGTACTATAAACACAAGGCACTATTATAGTTAATAAAATTAAAATAATGACATAGATACTGATATTTCTTAACAGTTAAATTAGCTGCTGCATGCACTGTAGAATTAAGAGGATTAAAAAAATCAATAAGTCAGCTACAGAAATGATAGTATTTCAGTTAAATACTTTCACATTAAAAACAGCTTTTAGATGGACCTAAATTAAAATAGGTTAAATTTTTTAAAGTGTGAAATATAAAATATGACCCCTCATTGAAGTCTTAAAGACAATATATTTATACCATCTTTTGAAAAAGGTTAAATTGAATTGGTCAGGACAGGTCAGTGTAAGTTTTCTAGAAAGATTCTGAAAACTTTAGACTAAGATCCCTTTTTACCTGCTGAAAATGAAGGGACTTCCAAGACATAAGCATCCAAAAACCATCTCCATTTAATATCTGCAACCTAGGTAAAACGTTCAAGGGCTATAAACGCTGTTCACTAACAAGACTGAAAAATCATACCAATTAGCTGACTTACAGTGTCTTCAGGAATATGGAGTCATCACTTATACCAATTAAGTAATAGTCCAGCAATAGTTTCTTTTGTGGATGTAAAAATATTTTTTCTTCCTATGAATTAGTTTGCTTGCAAGTGAGAAATCATTTAAAAGTTAAAGTGGAAAAGCTCCTTCCCCTCTAGCAGGGTATAAAACATGAGACAGAGGCTAGTCACAGTGGTGAGCAACTACACTTGCATATTTTAATGCATGTTTATTAAGTATGCATGTAAGTATATGCTGTTAAATAAAAATCAGTCTTGTGTCTCTTCTCTATAATGATAGAAGTCACTGACATGGAAGGATCACTTGTGCCCAGGCTGCAGTGAGCTATGATTGTGTCACTGTACTCCAGCCTGGGTGACACAGTAAGACCCCATCTCTTTAAAAACAAAAACAAAAAACTGTGAGAGTGAGGATCAAACTCACTGCATAACCCAAGAGCTGTAAGTTTTCTAGGGTTGCTTAAGGTTGTCAGATTTTTAAATTCCCTTAAATAGATTATTCATTATTAACTGCTGTTTACAGAATAGTTTCAAGCTACATTTCAATTAAAATAAAATATAAATTTATTTTTTACACTATAAATTACTGAAAATCCAGAAGACAAAAATACAAAACTCCCATTCATTATAGTATTTTAATTCATGTACTTTTAGCATTTTGATGTATTTCTTTCTA
>NW_012147897.1:2018252-2032349 GCF_000956105.1 Propithecus coquereli
AAAAAAAAAAAAAAAAAAAAGTATACAAGTATCTCCTGTTAAAACTAGTCTTGTGTCCATCCTCTGTAACAGTGGTAGTCACTGTAAAAACAAGCCTAGAACCTAAATAAAAAAATAGATAAACCAATCGATGTAAAACAATGTGGTGTAAGAGCCCCCAATATTCATAGTTATCCCCATTGAACTAGAGACATAGCTCATGTTCCCTCGTAACCCAACCAGCCTTTTTTCGCCAGGAGTGGGAGAGGGAAGGAGGAAGAAGAGATAATGTTTCTAATATAGATATAACACACTGAAATGTAATATAAATATAAAATATAAAAAAATACCCATTTTAAGCTATGCAAAGCTGAAAATTGCATCCATTTCAGAAACTGAAGACTAAGAATGCACATTTTGTACATTTAACATGTATGTCCTGACTAGAGATTTGATTATGATTAAAGACAACCTTTCTTCATTAAATCCACCTTACTTGGAAATTAAAAATTCATTTTATTTAAAATATTCTCTAATTGAAAACAAAAGTTGGCTCTTCAACTGGCCCTGATTAATCAGTACTCGAGGTGAATACTAAAATACCCTGTGCCAACTAGCATGCCAAGGAAGTATTTTAAATATCAAGAACTATTATTTATTGAGATACTATGCTAAATGGTTGTATGGGTATACGTGGGCACATGTGCACACTGAATGTTAACACACATGATCTCATTATCCTTGTAATAACCACATGAGGTATTTTAACTTAAAGTTACCCCCATTTAAAAAAGAAGATGCCAGGAGGCTAACTTACCCTGGGTCACACAGGGGCCAGCACTGTGACTCTATGCTGGGCTGTCTGAGCCCAAAGCCCATGCTCATCACCACCACACTCCATGGCCTCCTCTGTTTCTCTAACTTTAAATATCCAATGCTCATTATTATTTTTTTCATTTGCCATTGTCTCCGGCAGAAAATATATAAAGGACCTAGCAGAAGGATTTGGGGGAAGGCAACAGGAAGACAATGACAACACACAGAAACACGGTAAAGAGAGCACGGGGAGCCTTGCCCTGAGATTAAAGGCCTTTGCAGACCACAGTCCCTGCATATGCCAGTCACTAAAGTTCAGCATCAACCCTTTCGGTCAGAAAATGCACAGGGAAAAGATGAACATGGATTTCCATGCTGTCCAAAGGAAAACTTTATTTACTTAGCCTGGAGATGAGAAGACTTTATAGAGCCCTGGCTCCTAGAAAACTCCTCTCCTAATCTCTCAAGCTTCATAGAGAAGTACAGCAGACAAGAGAGAGGAAGACTACTCACCCAAGAGAGGAGTGCAGCCGCCCGGGTGGCATGGAGTGTCATCTTGGTGATACCAGACAGTCACTCCAATGCACCTGGAACCCAAGGGAGGAAGAAGAGCAGTTAATCATAACAGATATCCATGATCAAGAAGGAGAGGAGAAATGGTTCCATTTACTAGCTCTGAACACTTAAATCACTCTTCACTTAGCACTTAATCCACCAAGGCATGATGGGAATTTTGAGAGAGATCAGAGTACACACGAAAATTACTATAAAGCTCATCATGTCAGAGCTGACAGTAAAGAATTTTGCATTTAGTGCAATGTCCACCAGCTCCCACACAATCTTTCAGTTCCACAGAAAACAACATTCAAAGCTGGCCTTCAAGCCTACTCTTTGGGACATGATGCCCTTAAACACGGAACAGACAGAGTTTTTCAGTTAGACTGGGTCTGAATACTGATGTCATGTGACCATGGTCATGTGATCTTGGACAAGTATCATAACTTCTTTTAGTCTATTCATCCACGAAATGGGATTTGCATATACCTCTCTTGGTTATTGTCATGCTTAAAGATAAAGCAAATAGCACGGTGCCTGTGACATGGTGGGTATTCAATAAATAATCACCATTCTTAAGTAGAAAGGTTGATTTCTGGCTCTATCTACAGGTACCCAAATTCTACCTAACTAAAAATAGCCAAGTTCTTGGGTTCTCCAAATTCTGGATGTTTATATTCTCCATAGAAGTATCAAAGACAGACACGGTTCAAATAGGGAATTGGACATATTTAAACCTGGGTCTCTGGATGAGGCCAAGTTGAATTCTGGAGGAGATCTCATGAAACATTTAATGAAAATTAGGCACTTGTCCTGGTATTCTTACCCCAGTTTCTTTTCCCATTGGGAATCTCCCATCTGCCTGCCAACCTACCCAAGAGACCACAGACCTGATGCCCAAATATTTGCCAACACCTCCTAGCAGCCCCTACAATTCCCACAAATCTCCATGGGCATATCAGCCCCACTCCCATCTCCTGCCCCAGATGCTCAGTTTGTCACTCCTCTAGAAGAAGGATAAGAATAGTTAAGAGCCACATCACCTATAAATGTCGCCACATATTAGCTTCTCCAAGGTGTGGGTTCTGTGGAACCAACATTTGCTAAGCATCTTCTATATGCAAGGTGTTGGAGATAAAGAAAAACACCAATTTTGCCCATAAGGTGCTCATTGTCTAGTAGGAGAAAGAGATACACAAATCTGATAATTCATTCCCCATCAACTCTAGGTCCTTCTTATCCAAGTGTACTCAACCAACCAACCAACCAAAGGCATTTATCAACCAACCAAAAGGCATTTATTTTCTTAGTTCCTATATGTGCTCATTCTATGCTGGAAGCTACATGGGAAATGGGAGACAATGACATGGTCCCTACCTTTGAAGGGCTTACAGCAGGGTGAGGAGTAAAATTAAAAATACATGAAGCACTAACAGAAGAAAATAATTAAATGCCAAATACAACTAAATGTTAATTATAATTAAGTGCTTCCTGACCCTGCAAAACCCAACATGATTCCACCTGTTATACCAACATCACAGTCTTATAAATGAACCAATGCACCTGGGCTTTGGCAAGAGCAAATGAAATAGTTAAGGGCGCTCTCAGGAGGGCGGAGAAGCTAAGGGGCCTATGTGTTCCTCAGTCTTGGTTGACCTTCACCAAGTATGGCCTATCCATGGGTGCTAACTGTCTACTCCTGGGGCCAGGTAAGGATGAAGGCAGATGGCCTCAACTACTGCACTGCAACAAGACTTTTCTGGTGGCAGGTCAACCTAAGGCTGGAGGGACCACGCTTGGCCCTTGTGATGAAGGCGGCAGTAGCCAAATACTCATTTGGAGCTTCTTAAAAAAGAGTCTCTAAGCTATTCAATAACAAGAGAAATGAGGCCCAGATCACCTCCCCCTCATCGCCACTTCTGCCTATAGACTTGCAGTCCTTTTGATGAGCCTCCACACTTTATTTGCAATCGGAGGTACATCTTGCCCCCTCTGAAAGATTCACAGCTGTGCTACTAAAAATGTCCTGAGGTTTAACCAAACTCTTCTCTTTATCTCAGAGGCAAAACATACAACCCTCAGGTCCTCCCAGGAGAGCCTGACTAAAACTAGTTCCGCCACTCAAGAAAACCAGTGTCAAGGCCAAATGCCCTTTTCTGTGCTCTCGAGGCACAGAAATAGGAGGAATTCAATACTCAACACTAAGAACTCCTGAAGGACCTTGTTAGCTCAAAGCCCACAAAAGGGGCACTTTCTCAGAGACAGGACATCAGGGTGAGAGGCTTTAGGACAGCCCAGACATTCACTCTTCTCTGAGTGATGAATGATGGAGGCCAGTGGCATATCCAGTCCTCGGCATTGGGATTATAGCTTTAAGCAGGCTTTGGCTTGGAACTCAAGGGCTCCCGGCCAGAGCACCATCCTCCCCACCCTCCCCCTGAAATCTGAGGCAGGCCCCACCCACAGAAGACCGAGTGATGCTGATGGAAAAACAGATCCCTGCGATTGTAGCCTGGAACCATTTCACAGAAGGATCTGCTGAGATCCACCCCAACTTGATCAGGCACCCCCATAATCCCTAGTCAACAAACAAAGAAACAAAACCCCAGAATTCAGGCCAGGCCCTCTGAGGGCACCTTCAGAGTTCCCACCTACCTGGTTCTTTGAGGAAGAAATGCTCCAGAATCCAAAAGAGACACTTCAAAGAGCTGGTAAGGCACCCTTTCTTTCTCTCGGTCTCAAGAAGGAACCAAGACTCAGAAACAGCCGCCTTATAACACTTAAGGCCCTGCATCCTCTTTGCATTTCCCAAAGGGACATAATGAAGCTCCCCCACATCAGGACCAATTCCCACATGCACCATAACCCCTCTATGTTCCCAGAAAAGATATATTGGGACAAGGAAAGTGACACTCAAAAGAGAAACACAGCCACCTGGCCTGCATCCTCTCCAGATCGTAAAGAGTTAAAGCCTCACCATGGTTCCCTACCAGGGCTGAAGCTAATGTAAACCACCTGCTCAGACACAAGGACCAAACCAGAGGGTCAGGTTGCTGAGCTCTGGGGTCTGTTCTGAAAAAACTTCAGTTTTAGCAGCAAAGTGATAGGCCAAAGGCCAGGGGGTCTGAGTTGCAGCAGCACTGCTCCCCTTACCCTGCCCCTGGCCTGAGTGCCAGCTCCTTGGAGACTGCCTCTTAGACAGTTATTGCCCGCCTGAACACCAGCCCTATCTCAAGACAACACTACAGTGACCTTTGGTCCCAGACAGCTGCTAAACTGTACTGATCTCTCAGCTCATGGGCCCTTGCCTCCACTGAACCCTCATTCTCTTAGTGCTAACTCCCACCCAAGAATTTCAGGGTCCAAAGCCCACACAAGCTCCCACCTCAAAGGGTCCTTCCCCGAACCCCACCCCCTCTCTACCCAATAGTTTCAAAGGCCCACAGACTTACAGCTCACAAAGAAAATGGCTGCCCATCTGTACATCCAGCCCCAATTGCAAAATTTACCACCACTGGCCTTGAGACCCTGCCTGCTGGTAGCCAGAAGAATTTCATGCTCTCTGCCCCTTTCTAAAAGAGATTGTGCCCCCATCTGAGAGGCATCCACATCCAAAGAGTGAAAACCCTGACCATGGGGCTGCTGCTCCTCTAACTCTGGGAGGGAGAGGTTAGGAGGCACAGGTAAGCAAGCACCCAGACCTCACCTGGCAGGTTACCCCAGAGGGGCCCAGCACAGGCCAAGCCATCTTACCATGGGCTAGTTTGCTATAAAAACAGAATGGGAAATATCTTGCTGGTTCACCCTCTGGCTCCGAGAATGTAAATGGCCAAAGGACCAGCGGCTCCAAGAGAAGCCATGGGGGGAAAAAACACAATCTTTTTCAACTTCTGGGGAGCCCTGAGTAGACTGTGTGGTCTAAGTCCAAGAGTTTCTCTGCGCTCCTGAGGTCAGGGGCAAACCCGATGTATTCCCTGGTCCCTCTAAAAGGACTAGCTTTCGGCTGAGGCCCCCACTCTTCACACAGACCATCCCCTCTTTGTAGCCTAGAGTTTGGCCTAGAGCCCCAAGGCCCTGGAGAGGAGCAAGGGAAGGACTGCAGAGGAAACCAAGATTCCCTGGTTTCTGTCCCTTCCCCCCCATGCTCTGGAGGGTCCATATCAGAAGGATGCGGGCAAAAGGGCTGCCATCAGGAACCAGACCTGAGGCCTGCAGCCACACAGTGCACGCGTGCACTCACACACACGCCCCCGGGTCCCCACCACTATATTCACACACCCTGGTCCCTACCAGCTGACAAATGAACTTGTTTTCACTGCCCACCACCGCGAACACACCCAGGGCCTCAGGCAGGAATGGAGAGGCCCTCCCCTGAGCTGTCTCTACAGCTCAACATGCAGGCGCACACACTTTCCCCCCTGAACAAAAACACGCTGACATCTACGCAAGAGGGAAAGAAAGCAACCCTTTGCTCTGCAAGGCGCCAACTCCCGGATGTTGGCAAGCTCTGCCCCCAGCGCCTGCTTCTGAGTATGTTTACTTGCTCTCCCTCTTCTCTCCCTCCCCTTTAAGGATGGCGCAGGAAAGGGAGGTGAGGGGGGAGAATCCACCCCACCCTCTCGTCCATGTTTGAACAAAAACCCAGAGAAAGAGTGAGGGAGAAAAAAGTCCCAGTGCAGGGGGGCCTTACCAGACTCCTAAAGCCAAACGTATCTACAGGTTTTAATCCGCCATTAGCATTTAAATCTTGAAAGGAGAGGAGGAAGGGGGGGCCAGTGGAAAGTAACCCCACACACAAAAGAAAAGTTGTTGGTTTTCTTCTCAGTCAGCCTGGCAGGAGCGATCTTCCTGGCTGACAGCCAGAAGTGCGTCACAGCCAGGAGTCTGCTTTCTTTAAAGGCACAGCAAGCTTCCGTGATCTGGGAGCGACAGCAAAGCAGGGAACTCTCAGCGGGGGTTGGGCCCAGGGGAGGGGGCACGCTGGAGAGAAGGGGGAAGGCTGGAGGCTTGGTCCACAAACAAGAGAACAGGACGCGTGGGGCGGGGGCCGGGGGCAGCACAAGCAGGCGGGCAAAATTACTGAACTGCAACAGCAGCAAGAGCCAAGCCAAACTGTGGCATAAACACACAAAAACACATCTCGTACTGGCCAGCCTGACAAACCTGAGATCACACAGACACTCCCCCTCCGCTCTCTTTTCCGCCCAGGGCTTAAGGCTGTAGTGACAGCCTGTCCATCTCTCTGGCCAGCAACAGAAGGGTAGGCCAAGGGCTGTCCCAATGATTAGATCAGCCCCTTTCTGTCGTGGAGCAGGGCAGGGAGGAAGACCTGGGAACAGAGGCTTTGAATAGCAAGCAAAATGCAGGCCCTTTTAACCGGGGCAGCTTCCTGCCGGCTCCAAGGCGGGCTGTGTCTTTATGCACACGCATGCCGCTCTTGCACACAAAGCGCCTGCCTCCTTCCATGGGCTAGCTGCCTGCCCTGGGACATGGCCACCCCCCAAGCCCATTCCCCGGGGGAATCTCTCCAGCCCGTACCTTCTGTGTGGCAAGGCCAGGATGCTGCGCTCTGCCCGCTCCTCCCCCTCGGCCACCCAAACAAGAAACCCAGGCAGATTCTGGCCCTGGAGTGCAGGCCAGCGCTGTCCTGTCCGGGTGGCTGCGTGCTATTGTTGACTGTGGAATGGCCGCCAAAATCCCAGCTGTGCTGCCAGAACCTAATCCCCTGTTCCGCTGAGCATCTGTGGGGAGGGGCCGAGGGGCCAAGGCACAGACCAAGTACGGCAGGCACTGGCTGGAGCCCTTACCAGACTAGATGCAGGCACTGGGACCTGTAGGCGCTGCCTCTCCTACATGGCAGCAAAGAAAAGATGTCTGACTCTTAGAAGACAAAACCACAGCGTTTCCACCCACTGAACAGTGACCCTCACCAAGGCTGTAAGGGAAACCCACCAGAGTTAACAAGAACCCCCTCATCTTACACCACATTTATTGAGCACCTACTATGTGCAAGGCACTGCTATACGGCACTGTAGGGAATATATAAAAATGAATTAAATCCAGCATCTGTACTGAAGTAGGTTATAATTCCACAAGAGATAAAAAATATGACCCAAAAATTACATTTCAAGATGGCATATGCTAACTTCCACAGAAGATGTAAAGAAAAATTCTAAACGATTAAAAGTAGGGAAGAATTAAGAAGATGAAGTACCATTTTGATTTGGATCTTGAAACACACAGGTACAATCCTGGTGGAAATGGAGAGGAGTGGGGAGGAAGGGGAAGCTGAGAGGAAGTGTGGAAGGAGTGGGAGAAAGGGCTTGGCGGGTGAAGTGGGGTCAGGGAGTTGGAGAATTTTGAACTTTGAAGAATCAAAGGTTTCTAGTATGATGAGAACTGTGCTCCAGGTTTCTTCTGATATATAAATGAATGAGACTAGCAGCAGGGAGGTGAGTCAGGAGGCTACCACAATAGACAGGAGATGGTAATCAGGACACGAAAGAGGCTAAGGTAGGAGAATGGAAAGAAGAGAGACACTATACAGACAGGATAAAGGACTAAAAAGAAGAGAGGTACTGTACAGGGGAGAGAGTGTGAGAGATGACATACAGAACGAAACTGAAGAGATGATGAGGATGTCAGAGCAAGAGAGAAAACAGGGTATATGCGAATATGTAGTAGCTGATGCTTACTAGTACATACTATGTGCCAGACACAGTTCTATGGACCTAATGTGTACTAACTTGTTAATCTTAAATCATCCCTTAATGAAGTAGGTACTATTATTAACTCAACTTTAGGCATAAGAAAATTAAGCCTCAGAGATAAAATAAGTTGCCCAAGATCACACAGCTAGTAAAGAGCAGAACTTTCTACCACGCGCTGCTAACTATGTGACCCTGGCAAGAAACCTCTGAGCCTTAGTATCCCTATTTGTAAAATAAGGATAAAGACACCTCCACTATAAGGTGATGAGGGTTAATTCAATAACATCTATAAGGTGCCCAACACACTGGCTAGCAGGTAAGGCACAAGGTGGGTGCTTCACAAAGGTTAGTTACTATTTAGCAGTTTGGTCCCTTATCACCAAGGCGTCCAAGCAGAAGCTGGCTCACCATTTGTTGGGGAAGCTAGAGAGGGTGCTCCTCCTGAAGCAGGAGCCTGAATCCCCAGTCAGCCTGCTTTCTTCCCATCAGTCTGCCTCTCTGGATTTTACTTTAGGGTCCAGCTCAAAACCTGACTCCTCAAATATTTAACAGTTAACAGTGGTTATCTTGGGGAAAGAGATTGTGAGGAACATTCACTTGGAAACTTTCTATGTTTGCATTCATTCATCTATTCATTCATTTATAGAGACAGGGTCTTGCTCTGTTGCTCAGGCTGGAGTGCAGTGGCACAATCATAGCTCACTGCAACCTTGAACTCCTGGGCTCAAGCGATCCTCCTGCCTCAGCCTCCTGAGGACTACAGGCACATAACACCATACCCAGTTAATTTTTAAAATTTTTTTTTAGAGACAGGATCTCACTATGTTACCCAGGTAGGTCTCAAACTCCTGGCCTCAAGTGATCCTCCTGCCGCAGCCTTCCAAAGCACTGGGATTACAGGTGTGAGCCACCACACCTGGCCATATTTTTAATAACCATGTGTTACATTGGTGATCAGAAAAATGTACCCACATCTTGCATTTGGCACTTGTACTGCCTTATGCGCATATGCATGAAAGTCCTGTCTTCACATCTAGGATATAAATTTCTCAAGGGCATACCCGGTTCCACCTCTCTTTCTCTGTGATTCCCCCATAGTACCTAGCTCACTAGGGCTATGAACTACATCTGGATGGCAGGTTTCCAAATTCAACCTTCTGGCCACAGAGAATGATTGTGGTGAGTGGTGGGGATGAGGTATGGGCGGGGGTCAGACAAAGGCCCATTGCTGCAGAGACTCCCCATCACCTGCTGCTTCTCCCAGGCCCTATAGCCTATTCCCACAGTATCATTTCAAGTCTTATTAGCAATCATTATTATTAATAGTAGAAAGGGAAGTTCTTATTCAAAGGAGCACCACAAAAAAAAAAAACAAAAAAAAAAAACAAGCAAAGGCAAAGCAAATACCAAAACTTTTATAGAAAAGCAAAATGGCAAACATATTTTAAAGACTGGCACAATCAACACTCCAGAAAATGTATAAGGTGAAAAATAGGAGGCAGGCCTGCTAAAATGGCCCTGGACATATATGGCATGTGTCAGCCCTAAAGCTTCCTAGCCCCTGACAGAATTGATACTGTGTCTCAAAAGAGTAAGAGAAATCTCCCCAGACTCTCCCCTTGCTCTAACTCAAGCTAGCTTCCAGCTGTGCAGCCTTTCAGGGGCTGAACTCTCCCCTGGAACCTCTCTGTGAAGTTGCCAAGTGTCTGGGCCAGCTCTTCACGACAGCCCAGGGAGTCTGGCCACTTTCTCCAGTCTTTCCCTCTGCTTCCCCCATCCTGTGGCAGCATCGAACTTCCCCAGCCCTTGTCACAGCCCAGAGAGGCAGCAGGCAGGCCACATGGCTCTTGCCTGATTCTGCAAGCCTCTGCTCATTGTCCCCAAAAGACTAGAAAAGGAGTGGCAAAATCATTTTAGAAAAAGTAAGTAAAAAAGAAAAGTAAGAAATGACTAAAGAAATTCAGGACAGAGTTCAGATAGAGGTTGGAAGTAGGTAGTGAGTAACAGGTTAGGAGCACAAAGGGCATTTCAAAGGGTCTAGTAATGTTCTGTCTCCTGAGCTGGGTGGTAGGTATATGGGTGTTCATTTTTTTATTCTTGTTTAAAAATGTTACACTGTAGTTTTTATTGTGTATTATCATTTTTTAAAGTTTAAACAAAAAAAGACTGAGAGAGAGCAAGTCCTCTGAGACTGCCCAGAAATGGGATGATTGTAACATAAATAATTAGCCTGGCGTTCAAGGCCCTTTATGACCTGGCCTGGCTTTAATGTCTGGAGTCATTTATGCCTTTACCCAAACCCTCCACCCTGCCAGGCAGGCCTATAAAGTTATAGACTGTCCTGATAATTAGATGAGAGGACTGCAGAGGACAGGCTCTGGGATAAGACCCACGTGGGCTCAAATTTTGGCTCCAACATTTACTAGCTATGTGACCTTGGGCAAGTTATTTAAATCTTTCTAATACTCAATTTCCTTTTCTGTAAAATAGGGATAACCACAGTATCTACCTCATTGGATTATTGTGAAGATTAAACAAAATAAAGCCTGGAATGTGTTTAGCATAGTGCCTGGTACATACTAAATGTTCACTAAATGCTAGCTATTAATTACAACAGTAACAGCAACAACAATAATGATAGTCTTTAGGTATTTATTATGCAAGGACATAAAGCGGCAGAGAAAAGACTCAAAGGCATTGCACCGGGTGCTTTTAAAGATGAGGAAATCTGGGGCTCAAGAATTAAGAGACTCACTTACATGACTTAGTCATATAAATAGTGAGTCGTCATCTACATTATTCTCTACTGCTCTTAAATAGACAATCACTGAATAAATGAATAAAAGCTAGCACCTTCTCAGTGGCTCAAAGAAGCCTTGTACTTCTACCTCCTCATAAAAATCAACTTTTTAATCAAAACAATCTAACAGCTCTCATTTAAAAAGTAATTGCTAAAGAATTTTTTCTCAGGGTGCAAGAGCTTTACAAACATTAAAGGACCAAAACTTCTCTGAAGCAGCAAGCACCAAAGAAGTCTTCTACTAACAGGGATGTTGGGGATATCTCAAGAGTGAGAAAGGGCAGCCTGAGAGGAAAGACCAGCGCTGTTACCACCACGGCCTCACTCTCTCTCCAGAGGTTACTGGCTGATTAATGAGGTAGTGTTGGTAAGCCTGAGGCTTCCTGGGGACAAAAGCAGAGGGCAGATCAAAACCCAGAGAGGATTCATTATAACCTCCAAGAGGCCCACTCAGTTCTCCCTTAAGAAGGCCTTTCTACAAAACACCTAAGAACCTCTTTACCCTGTTTCATTGTCACAGAGGAGTAAAATGGCTCTATCCCTAGAGGCAACATATCTAGCATAGTTTGCTCACAAACACAAAACTGAAAGGCAAAAAAAAAACTGAAATGGGGGGAACAGTTTTACTGTAAAGATCTGCAACTCCTGGAGACAGCACCCATAGTACTGAAAGCCCTTGGAGGTAAGTTCTGGATCAGCCACTTACTAGCTAGGTGGCTTAGGGCAAGTCATAGAGAAAAGTTACTGAGACCCATGCTAAGGTCTCATTAAAAGAAGGGGATTGGATTAAATCAGATCTAAATCTCC
Source organism: Propithecus coquereli (assembly GCF_000956105.1). NCBI lineage: Eukaryota > Metazoa > Chordata > Mammalia > Primates > Indriidae > Propithecus > Propithecus coquereli. Next base: position 2,029,920 of record NW_012147897.1, read on the forward strand.
AAAAATTCCCATAATTCTTTCTGCAGAATACCAATTTCAACAACAACAACGACGATGACAACAAATTTCGCATAGCCAACAAATTTCACAATAGAACTAGTCTCCTTAGAATCTGGTCAAAAGAAGGACCAGTGGGGTGGCTCATGCCTGTCGTCCCAGCACTTTGGGAGGCTGAGGTGGGAAAATCACTTGAGGCCAGGAGTTCAAGACCAGCCTGAGCAACATAGTGAGACTCTATCTCTACAAAAAATTTTAAAATTAGCCAGGCGTGGTGGTGTAGTTCCAGCTATTCAGGAGGCTGAGGCGGGAGGATCGCTTGAGCCCAGGAGTTTTTTTTTTTTGGGGGAGATAAGAATCTCACTCTGCTGCCCGGGCTTGAGTGCCATGACGTCAGCCTAGCTCATCGCAACCTCAAACTTCTGGGCTCAAGTGCCCCGCTAATTTTTTCTATTTTTGGTAGAGTTGGGGTCTCGCTCTTACTCAGGCTGGTCTCAAACTCCTGACCTCAAGCAATCCTCCCACCTCGGCCTCCCAGAGTGCTAGGATTACAGGCGTGGGCCACCATGCCCAGCTGAGCCCAAGAGTTTGACTTACAGTGAGCTATGATCGCACCACTGTACTGCAGACTGGGTGACAATGAGACACTATCTCTAAAAAAAATTTAAGAATAATTAAAAAAAAAAATCTGGTCAAAACATCACCAGTTAGGGTTTTCTTTTCCATAAATAGCAAATCTCCTAGAAACAGGCACTTTGTTACCCTACTGGGTCCCATTCCCAAAGCGAGGCATATGTGAGTGCTTCATTAATCTTCTGATGAAAGGAGGAGGTCTTTGGAAATTGGTAGTACCAACTAGCATGGCATACAATGAAAGGTGATTGGAGTTAACCCCAAGGCATTACACGGTAGCTTTTCATAAATAAAAGCCACAAAGTACACTTTATAACTACATCTTCCTAAACAGGCTAAAGAAAAGTAGCTTTCTATATCTGGCCTTCTTCCCTCTGCCCCTCTGTTCTGCTTTATCTTCCCCATCCTACACAGCACTGAGATCCCTATGTCTTTCTGGTTCCAAGTCCACTTGTCTTTCTACCACACCAGAATGCCTTTAACCACTCATAGAAATGAACAAACACAAACATTCATAGTTGTTGGGCCTCTAAATAGAAGCTTGTTAATATGTTACTAATAAGTGAAATAAGTGGGAATGTGTCGGACATGTGCATGATGAAACAAAACCCTAACATTTGGACAGACTTCAAGAATTTAAGGAAGGCTGTATCTCAGATCTCAATTAACTACCACCCCCCCAAAAAGAACCCTAAGGGGCAAGCATGTTTATTCCAATTTTACAGATTAGGAACCTAAGGCTCAGTAAGAAGAAAATACCTGCCTCGAGGTCAACCACCAGGGTTGCAGAGCCAGAACTCAAAGTGAAGTCTTCCAAATCTACTGTTCTTTTCCAGGACACCTCAGCTACATCCTGTATCTCAAACTCCTGGCCTCATGCAATCCTCCTGCCTCAGCCTCCCAAAGTGCTAGAATTATAGGCATGAGCCACCACGCCTCACCAACATCCTATATCTTTCTAATCAGTATAGGCCTTTACGTATACGAAGAACTTCAGCATTCATTATTCATATTGTTTCTGCCACAGCTCATGAAAAGGGTATCCCCATTTTTAAAGATGCTAAATAACTTGATCACCATTTGATAAAATAAATCCCACATATCTGGCATCACTGTAAAGTACACAATTGCACTGAGTAATTTTCCCAAATAACTGAAATTTCCTTCTTTTGGGGATCAAGCTCTTTTTTACGATACACAAATTCTCCAAAATAAATAAGTTATTTTATTCTTTACTTAGAATTAATGAAATTTAATCAGGGATATTCTTAAACATGAAACAAACACCTCTACACACTATGCTGGAGATTCATAGATTAATTATACTTTATGTATCCATTTGTTTAAGAGATAGGGTCTCACTCTGTCACCTAGGCTGGAATGCAGCAGCATGATCATAGCTCACTGTGACCTCAAACTCCTGGGCTCAAGCGATCCTCCTGCCTCAGCCTCCCTAGTTGCTGGGACTACAAGGGGGTGCCGTCATGCCTGGCTAATTTTTCTATTTTTTGTAGAGATGGAGTCTCGCTATGTTGCCCAGGCTGGTCAAATTACACAGTCTTGAAACTCAAGTTTATAATCCTGTGGAGGAAGAAATGTATCTGTAACCATAATAAGAGGCCAAAGAACATGGGCTTGGAGGTGGGGCATGCTGAAAGGAAGGTGGGATAATACAGGCAAGACTAGTGGGGACCAACTGGGAGTAACTTACGGAAGAGCAGTGGGAGGTACTGAAGTGTCATGGGCAGGAGAATAATATGCTTCTGTGTGTTTTTTTTTTTTTTTTGAGACAGAGTCTCA
>NW_012147897.1:2032446-2036503 GCF_000956105.1 Propithecus coquereli
GCCCGGCTAATTTTTTCTATATATTTTTAAGTTGTTCAGATAATTTCTTTCTATTTTTTTTTTTAGTAGAGACGGGGTCTCACTCTTGCTCAGGCTGGTCTTGTACTCCTGAGCTCAAACAATCTGCCCGCCTTGGCCTCCCAGAGTGCTAGGATTACAGGCGTGAGCCACGGCGGCAGGCCGGCTTCTGTGTGCTTTTGAAAAGAAGATTCCCGCACAACAGTGAGGCCAGAGGCTAAGAATGGAATTCCGTAGCAGTTGTAGAGGTAGAAAGAAAACTGCAGTGCCAAGGCAGGGGCAATAGGAACTAAAAAGAAAGGTAGATTTGAAAGGCACTGCAGAGGTGGAGCCAACCATCTTAGCATGTAGGATAGTGAGGGAAAGGTGGGGAGCTGAAGAGACCTCTAAGATTCTTGCTTTGGTGGGAAGACTTCAGGATGGGAAAACAGGACAAGGCACTGGTTTAGAGGAATTGCGAGAGACTGACTAACTCAGGATGCAATGATGGGGAAAGCTTTACAGAGGAAGTGCAATTTAGGCTAGATACTGAAAGTATGAGTAGGATGAGTGGGGTATCACCAAAAGTTAAAAAAAAGCACACTAGGCATAGCATGTACAAAAACACAGCATATTACAGTTGAGCAATGGCGCGCAGTGTTAGGAAGGTGCAGCAGATGATAGGGAGGATAAGTAGTACTAAATTGTGAAGTACTTGCTTCATGCTAAGGAATTCAGGTTTTATCCTGTAGGTGATGGGAAGATAATCAAGGTTTCTAAAGGGAAGAGTTAAAGGAGAGCAATATGAGCAGGGCTATGTTTCAGAAAGTTAACTGTAGGAAGTACAGACTGGAATGGTATGAAACAAGAGGAAGGTGATAGAGCATAATGGCCAAAAGCATGAGGTCTGGAGTTAAGAGGGCCTAATTCAAATCATGGCTCTACAGCTTACTAGCTGTGCAACCTTGGGCAAGTTATTTAACCTCTCTGTGCTCTCAGTTTCCCCACCTGTGAAATGGGAATAATAACAGTGCTTTCTCAGAAGGTTGTTATAAGGAATTAAGAAGACAGTATGTGTAAAGTGTTTAACACAACATCTGGTACAGAGATAAATGCTGTTATTACAGACTGAAAGTTCATTAGCAGAAAGTTATATCTGAGTATAGTCTAGTGTTGACCATGCTCTTCCTTCTATATGAAGCTTTCTTTTCCCACCTCCTCATCTAGTTAACTCCAACTTACCCTTCATATCTCAGCTCAAATGTTACTTCCTCATGTAAAACCTCCCTAATCTCCTAGATCAAGTTCCTACTACGTATTCTCATAGCACCACACTGCTTTCCTTCATAGCGCTCAGTTTCAAATTATACCATTTTGTATTTAATTTCTCCTTCTTCTACTACCATAAGTTCCATGAAATCACAAAATGTGCTCACCACAAAATTCTTAGAATTCAGCATAATGCCAGGCACAGGTGCTTGATAAGTATTTCCTGAATGAATGAAGGTTTCAAACTATATTTTTGTTTGTTTGTTTTTGAGAAAAAGTCTCGCTCTATTGCCCTGGGTAGAGTGCAGTGGCGTCCTCAGAGCTCACTGCAACCTCAAATTCCTGGGCTCAAGTGATCCTCCTGCCTCAGCCTCCAGAGTAGCTGGAACTACAGGCATGCACGACTACGCCTGGCTAATTTTTCGTAGAGAGGAGGTCTCACTACGTTACTCAAGCTGACCTCAAGGGATCCTCCCAACCTCAGCCTCCCAGGGTGCTAGGATTACAGATGTGAACCACCATGTGCAGCCTCAAACTATATTTTAAAAGTGAACCTTCTTGAAATGAAATCTTTATATACAGCCCCTGGATAAAGATAAAAGTAGGCCATTTGAGGTAAAGGATATTTGGAGCCCTGTCCCCTCTGCTTCCACCTGGTCCTTGAGTCAGTTCTATAAAGCTCTGCAGAATGCAGTACAAAACCATTGTTTGTTCTAAGCAAGAAGTGATATATGTCTGAAGTCAGACAGTAGCAATAAAGAAGAAGCAATAGCCTCGAGAATTACTTATGACAGGCCCTGATAACCAATTACAGTCGGGCCTTTGTATCTGTGGGTTCTGCATCCAGAGTCAACGAACCTCGAATCAAAAATATTTAGGGAATGGTACTCTAGCCCAGGCAACAGAGCGAGACTCTGTCTCCAAAAAAAAAAAAAAAATATTTAGGGAAAAAAAACGCATTTATGTTGAACATGTATAGACTTTTTTTTTCTTGTCATTATTCCCTAAACAATACAGTACAACTAATTACACAGCATTTACATTGTATTAGATATTATAAGTAATCTAGAGATGATTTAAAGTATGCAGAGAATGTGCATAGGTTATATGCAAATATTATACCATTTTATATAAGGGACTTGAGCATCCTCAGATTCTGGTTTCCGTGGGGAGTCCTGAAACCAATCCCCTGTGGATACCATGGGATGACTATATAAATGAAGAATGAGAAAAGGCAAATTCTAGAAGCACCTCTAAATTTCCCAGCTTGAGTGAATGGGAACATGAACATGTGTGCCAAAAAAACAAGAAAAGAATGCAAGAGTAACAATAACAACTTCCCTTCAATGAGCAGAACATCATCCCTATCAAGAAAATACTATTAATACTCTCATTTACAGAAGAGGTTTCAAGATGTTGAGCAACCTGTCCAAGATCATAAGGCTAAAAAGTAGCAGATTTAAGACTCAAACCCGAGTCTGTCTCACTCCAAAGTCTATAATCTAAATCATCATGCTATACTAGCAGATAGTTTGAGAGTTAGGTCTTAGACATGAAGCGTCTATTGACATATACAGTTAGAAATAATCAGTAACTAGTGAAAAATGTGATTTGGGGCTAGAAATATAGACTTGGGTCCCATTTGGAATAGTGTGACTATAATCAGAAGAGAGGATATGGTAGGATCATATTTGCTTATTAGGCCTGTAAAGGGTGGCGTATTCGTTTGCAACTGAAGTTTGTTGATCTTCTAACGAGGCCTCTGCCTTGCACAGCTCCAATGGGCACCAGCATTAAGGGAGGAAGTGAGAGACTGGGAGAAATTCCAGATCTCTGGGGATTTCTTTTAGGTCCTTTATATTATTTCCAGTTTGGGAGAATTTAACACAAACCCAGTGGCAACACCAATGTCAACAAAGAAACAGTATGGATGGTTAAAAGAATGGATTTGGGGATCGTTCTTCATTTTTCTCTCCTTACTTGAGGTTCATATCATCTGGTGCTTGAGATTCTACCTCCCTTCCCAAAAATGACTAGTATTTGCATATGGCTCTTAATCACTGACAAAGTGTTTCCCTTTCACAGAGTACTTCACATGACTCTCACAACAGCTCTGTGAGGTGGGAATTACTATTTTTACTATACCAAAGAGGAATGAAGTTCAGAAAAGTTAAGTTTACCTTGCCTAAAGTCACACAAGCAATAGGGCCATGAGTTAAGTTTACCTTGCCTAAAGTCACACAAGCAATAGGGCCATGAGTTAAGTTTACCTTGCCTAAAGTCACAAAAGCAATAGGGCCACAATGCAACTCTGGTCTTCTGGCTTCTAATCTGGAGCTCTTTCCAAGACTCACCCAAGATAATCACGAGCTGCCCACTGGTGAACATACAGAGCCACCATTCTATGCACACTTTCACTGCATTTAAAAAAAAAAAACAAGCAGCAGGGGCGTAGTGACTGGGAAGGGGCTAATGGTCCGCTGGTGATGTTCTGTTTCTTGATGTAGGTACTAGTAACACAGGTATGTTCCCTTTGTGGGAAGTCATCAAGCTGTACACTTTGTGTACTTTTCTGTATGTATGCTAAACTTTTAATTAGAAAAAAAAAAAACAACCCCCCTGGCAAAATTAAGATAGTGCTCTTGAATTTTTTTTTTTTGAGACAGAGTCTCACTGTGCTGCCCGGGCTAGAGTGAGTGCTGTGGCGTCATCCTAGCTCACAGCAACCTCAAACTCCTGGGCTCAAGCGATCCTTCTGCCTCAGCCTCCCGAGTAGCTGGGACTACAGGCA
>NW_012147897.1:2037038-2040625 GCF_000956105.1 Propithecus coquereli
AAAAATCATTTTTAAAACAAATGAAATTCAATATTCTAATCTCAAGACATGGTTCAATTATAGGATCACAGATTTGTGGAGTATCTCCTTGTACAAACTCTTCATTTTGGAAATGAGGAGATTAAGGACCTCATTTAACAATTATTAAATGACCTTATTAAATTAAAGTTCACATATTAGGAAGTTGAGAGCTACAACTACAAAACTGATTCCTTGACTCTAAATTCTCTTTCCAGTACCCAGAGGCCTCCCTTAAATCCAAGAGAAGATTTTCATATTAACTCTATTTTTATTTTCATAATTCTTTACTTCATTAACTCACTAAAAAATAAAAGCTACCTATTAAAAATCAATTAAGATGAAAAGATGTTTAAGAAACTTCATTTCTTACTTATACAAGTTTGTTTTCCTTGTTCTCCAAAACCAGTGAAGCAATACAAAGTTAGATAAGAGACAAAATTAGCTATCTCCCAGCCCCTTCCCATTCCTTTCCAAGGCCTCCCACAAGAAGAGAAATGGTTACTATTTTTCTGTGCTCCTCAAAAAATAAGTACAAATATATTAAGAGGATTTTTTGTTTTCTATTTTTAGAAAACTAGGTTTACACTTTACACATTGCTTTGCAACTTTTTTATCTCACTTAATAATTTATCAACATTTTCTTGTGTTAATAAATAAAATTCTAACTCATACTTTTAAAAAGCTGCACTATATTAGTCCATATAAAGGATACACCATAATTTTTTCTACTTATAGACATGGCTATTTTCAATCTGTTACTATTTCAAACAATGTCGTATTGAATATCCTTGTATATATTTTTTTAAATGAAAGAGAAAACTATTTCTACATGCACAGTTTCCTCTTGTCCCATGTTTGGATTGCTCCCTTTCTTATCATCATCCCTGGCTCCGTTTTCATAGAATTATCCACAGGGTCGAGTGTCATAACGGAGGGCAAAGTAATTTGGAGAATGTCAAGATATGACATGTGAGAGTCACTGTTGGTAAACTGGAATTGGCCTGTCTTGGCTGTCTCTCCCAGCCACCTGCACATGCTACCTCTGCTTTTCCCCCATACATGTGCTCCCTTTTCTGGTCTTAGCAGCTGCTTCCAGCTCAACTTGATGTGGGCAGAGCTGCCTTGGGGAATTAAGCTGACTTTGTCACAATCCTGACCCTGGCAAGTGCAGACAGGCCCACCAGCTACCCAAACAATTGGGAAGGAGAAAGAATACATTATCTCTGTGAAATAATATAATACAGAAGTATTAGAGTAAAATTTAAAACTCTCCATTTGCCAAGCCTCAAACCACATTCTCTCACTAGTGAAACTCCCCTCCTTAGAGGTGACCTCTGTTAGAAGTTTGTTGTATAACCTTTCAGACTTTTCCTAAACATACATACACACGTCTGTTTCACCTCTATACCAGTAATCATACTGTATAATTTGTTCTGCAACTTGCCCTTTTCACTTAAAAATTTCTTTGATGTGTTCCCATATTAGTATATAATGGATTCCCTATACTTTTAAAAGTTTGAGAAAAATCCCATAGTAAAGATGTGCGACAATTTTAATTTCCCATTTTGCTATGTATGGACATTTAGGTTGTTCATAGTATTTCGTCATGACAAAGAATGCTGCATTGATAACACTGATACACACCTCTTTTTACAAACAAGCTAATATGTCTCTAGAATACATAGCAATAATTAGAATTGATGGCTGACAGAGTTTGTGCATTTTCAATGTTAGTAGGTTCTCCCAAATTATCATCCCAAAAGGTGCAGCAATTCATAGTCCCACCAACAGAAAATAAAAATTCCTGTTTCTATACATTCTATCAATAGATTTTTTATCTTACCAACGTATAGGATTAGAAAACAATATATTATTGTTTTAAGTTATAATTCCATTCTCAAATTAAATATGTAGTTAAACATCTACTCATATGTGCAACTGGTCATTCTTATTTCTTATGGAAGGTATTACCATTTGGATTTTAAACATGAGGGCACAGAGAGGCTAAAGTGACACAGCCAGTAAGTAGCAGCCATCAAAGCTAAGTTTTTAAATAAGTTCTCATCAAAACTAGGCCTCTGACTCTCCGTCAAGTGTACTTTCCACTTTCCCAGTGGACAGCAAACTATGGCCTGCAGCCCAGCTGCCCATATTTTGTGAATCAAGTTTAACTAGAACATAGCCACACCCATTCATTTAGGTATTGTCTATGGCTGCTTTCGTTCTCCAACGGCAGGGGTGAGTAGTTGCAACCATATGGTCTGCAAAGTCTAAAATATTTACTACCTGGGTCTAAATAAAAACAATAATCCACAGTTAACACCTAAAGAAATGGCTTCTTACCAGGTGTGGTGGCTTCTGCCTGTAATCCCAGAACTTTGGGAGGCCAAGGCAGGAGGATCATTTGAGGCCAGGAGTTTGTGACCATCCTGGGCAACACAGCAAGACCCCGTCTCTACAAAAAAATTTTTTAAATTATCTGGGTGTGGTGGCACATGTCTGTAGTCCTCATCCTCAGGAGGCTGAGACAGGGGAATCGCTTGAGCCCAGGAGTTCAAGGTTGTAACGAGTTATGATTGGGCCACTGCACTCCGGCCCTGGCAACAGAGTGAGACTCTGTATCAAAAAAATAGAATAAAATAAAAAATGTTTCTCAATGGGGATTAGTTGTGGTCCAATTGACTAGAGTGTGGCTATGTTTCTGAGTATGGCTCATTATTGAAGGAAAGAGCCAAAACACTCAAATGAAGTCAAAAGGCATACCTCTACTTTTGCATTGTGACACTAAAGGGTTTCCTATGTGCTATTCTTCATCTTCCTTGTTTTTTAATTTCAGTAAATGGGAACCAAACAAATAGATCTGGTTCCCACTGTCCTTCAGTACATTGACAAGCAGTGTAGCTCCCACCCATTTGCCAAAATGATAATATGAAACCAAAGCAATCTCCACTAAGTATGCTGCTTAACATCCCCAATATGCACACAACAACACAGGTATCTCCTTCCCTTTTGAGAGCAGATGATTCACTAGGCAACAGCTGAACATTTCTAGCACGTTGAATCAACTAAGACCCCGTCTCAAAAAAAAAAAAAAGTTCATATTCAAACATTATGCTAAGAAAAATAAGCCAGACACAAAAGAACAAATATTGTATGATCCCACTTATGAGGTACCTAGAGTGGGCAAATTCATAGGCATAAAAAGCACAACATAGGTTACCAGGAGCTGAGGGGAAGGGAAATGGAAATTACTGTTTGAGTAAAGTACTGTTTCTGTTTGAGACGATGAAAATGGATAGTGGTCTCAGTTGCACAACACTGTAAATGTACTTAATGCCACTGAATAACGTACTTAAAAATAGTTAAAAGGGGCTCGGTGTGGTGGCTCATGCCTGTAATCCTAGCACTTTGGGAGGCCAAGGTGGGAGGATTGCTTAAGGTTAGGAATTCGAGACCAGCCTGAGCAAGAGCAAGACCCCCTACAAAAAACAGAAAATTTAGCCAGGCATGGTAGTGCAAGCCATGCCTGTAGTCCCAGCTACTTGGGAGGCTGAGGCAGGAAGATC
>NW_012147897.1:2041420-2044014 GCF_000956105.1 Propithecus coquereli
AGAGTGAATTGCAAAAAAAAAAAAAAAAAAAAAAAGAGTGAATTGCAGGGGACTTATTTGTTACATATATTAAATTTATGATCTTTAAAAAATTGCATCATAGTATTGTTCAAAATAGAAAAAAACTGAAAGCACTATAAAAATTCTATATAATAGACTATTATGCAGCCATTAGAAATATCTACAAAGAGTATATACAAATTAACATAATAAAAAAATGGGAAATGGAAAAAAAGCAGAATACAAAATTAGTAATGTATGGAAAATGCAAAAACAGAAATAGGCACAGGTACAAAATACCAAAAGGAAATACACTAACATGAGAATAGTAGTTTTCTCCAGATGGTGGAATTATGGGTGATTTCAGTTTTCTCCTTTATACTCTTCTGTATTTTTCATATTTCCTAGAATGAGTATATAAATACTATTTTTCAATCATGCTCAAAAAAATGTTTTTGGTTTCTGCTCTACAATCAGAAGCCCACCCCTTGTGAGAAATGTTTTCCTCAAAGGATTGTTAGTAGTAAGCCACCTATTAGCAAGAAGACTGTGCATAATGTATTAATATAAGCCTAAGGAAAAAACTATCTTTAGGGAGTTGGGGGCTCAGTTTAAAGGGACATAGCTCTGACCACTTCCTCCCTTTTAGAGTTGCTTTAGTAAATATAACCGAGGAATCAAGTCCCCCAATATGAGATGCCTAGCAAACTTTATACTGTACTATAAGAACAAGGACCACCACCTTACCTTCTCATCCCTAAAATCTAAAACCTTACACTTAAAAATAGACTAAGACCAGTGGACGTGATAGGTCACTCCTGTAATCCCAGACCTTTGAGAAGCTGAGGCAAGAGGATACCTAGAGCCCAGGAGTTCGAGGTTATATGCCACTCCACTCCAGCCTGGGTGACAAAACAAGATCATGTCTCTAAAAACAAAACAAAAAAAAGATGAAGACAAAAGTAACATGGATTGGGTCATGTTATTCCATATATCAAAAACATTCAATAGCTAATTCCATGCAGAATAAAATTCAAATCCTTTAGCATGACTTAAAGTTACCAAGATCCAGCCCTCGAATTTCCTTTCTAGTCTCATCTCCAGCTCATTCCTCTAAAATATCTTCTATCTCAGGCACATTTGCCCCAAACATGCCAGGCATTTTTTGGGCTCTGTGCATTTGCCCATGGTGTGACCTCCTTGAAATGCCGTCTTCCAAACCTGACCTCCTATTCATCCTTTATAACCTGGCTGAAAAGCCTTCTCCCTCCCGAAGCTCTCCTTATAGCCTGCAAAATCTGGAACAATTGTTCTTTCCTCTACATGCTCCCATATTGCTTGTTCCTCCACATACTCAGTTTCATCCCTCTGTGGGTCCATGTTGACTCACGTGTTTCTCTTGACTAAACTCCTGGAGGGCAGAAACCATCTTATTCACTTATCAACTCCACTCCAGCACAATGTTTGCACACAGTAGGTACTAAATAATGCTGCCTGACTCAATGACAGCCAACTGGCCCTAATCTGAATTCTTTCAGTGAGGCAGCCAGCAAAGGCAAATTGTCAAAGGGGACAGTTCCTCTAATTTCAAGTCATACACCTAGCATGAGTGAATAGCGGAAAATGTCATGGACCTGCCACTTTAAGGGGATTGGCAAACTGACTGTTTACATAATACTAATTAAAACTAAAGGGCACTGAGGGAAAGAAGAGAAATAGGTAGATTAAGAGGTATGGATTCTACAGGTCACATCCTCCTTTGTTTGTAGCCTGAATATTCCAGCCTAGCATCTAGTGAGCTCACTCAGCAGCCTATTCTCTCATTGGAGTCATCTGTAGGGCGTAAGTACTGAAAAGCAACTTTGTCTCTCCAGCAACTGCTCCTCCTTGGGCATTTAACTTCTAATTGCGATTACATGGGGTTTTTTCTCTAAATGAATTCTTCTGCACCAATCACTATGAGAATCCCTTTAAAGAAAGGCTTAAAATTAACAACAGCAGGGAACAAAGTCTCTCAATCCTCTAAATCACAAACCACACTGTCCATTTAGATGAAATTCGCCCCCACCTCCTTCAAACAATAGGCCCTACCAAGGAAAGACTTCTTTTAGGACAAGCATGTCCTGTGATTGTTTTTAAGGAGCAAGCTCCCAGTGCCTGTTTCTCATTAAATAGCTACTTAACATTTGATCACCCAGCTGTGACTATAAGCAGAGAAGAAAGTCACTAAAATTTAGGAGGTAAAAAGGAAATTCTACTCCTACCCCTAGTCCAATAGCCAAACACCTTAGAACAGATACTCCCCCACCTCAAACCTCCTCAGATCTAGAACTCTTAGCATCTCTTAATTATTTCAATATAAAAATGAGGAAAACAATGCCTAGAGTAAGAAAGAGATTAATGATTATCTAAGTGACAGACTCTTTGGACCAAGCTGCCCAACACCTCATTTTACTGATGAGTTAACAAGACCACCATTCCAGGAGCAGATTCCAGGGTACTATAATCAGCCTAATTTGAATGCATTTAAGATGAGCTCCTGCCCACGCCTAACTTTTCTCAAACCCACCACAGCTGACCAAAAAAAAAAAAAA
>NW_012147897.1:2044097-2044813 GCF_000956105.1 Propithecus coquereli
ATATTGATAGAATTATTCATCATTATTAAAAACTGGAAGAAAACTAAATATCTAACAATAACTCAAATAAATTATGATATATACATCCATATGATGAAATCTTATGCAGTCATTAAAAACATTTTAACTAATTTTAATGACATGGGGAAATACTCAAGAAATCTTGTTGAATTTAAAAAGCAGGATATGTAACTATTATAGCATGATCCCAATTTATTTTTTAAACTACATATATAAATGTTTATAAATATAGACAGATTGATAGATCATACACACATGCACACACACATACTTATAAATATACACACACATATACAAAAAAGGTTCCTTTCTAGTTGTGGAAGTACAGGTGCTTTTTACTTTCTCCCTTAATGCATTATTTTTCATGTTTTATAAACTGTACTATGATATACAATTAGGAAAAAAAGTAATCTCATATTGTCTAATCCAATAATCTACTTGCAGACATATAACATGAGAAAATAACTCCTGTTATTTTGTCTAATAAATGTAGACAAAACTTATGCATAATAATGTTCATGCAAAGACACACCAGAAACTATTAAATTATGGTTACTTCTGCAGAGCAGGATTAGGGTAAAGAGTGAATTGCAAAAAAAATCTATCAATAGATTTTTTATCTTACCAACGTATAGGATTAGAAAACAATATATTATTGTTTTAAGTTATAATTCCATTCTCAAATTAAATATGTA
>NW_012147897.1:2047642-2050448 GCF_000956105.1 Propithecus coquereli
TGAGCTAGGCTAACGCCACGGCACTCACTCTAGCCAGAGCAACAGAGTGAGACTGTCTCAAAAAAAAAAAAGACGGGCTACCAAACCATCTGCTTCAGCCCCACCACTTGGGAATCATCCTGACTGGTTCTAGCCTGCTGGTCAGCAGTGGCTGTCACAGCCTGAAGAACTCTTAACTGCAGGTCTTCTGGAGATGGGATTGTAATGTCTCCTCAGCTGCAATTTCCTACAGCAACATGTTCTAACCCTCTTCAGACCTCAACACATTTGTGATTTGGAAGGACTACCAGGAGAAAGGCTCATTTTCTCCACTTTCTACTCACCTTGACCTAGAAGTGAGCATATGCACAGTAAGTATAAAATAAAGTGACTTTTTTTTTTTTAACCAAATTCACCTTCTGTGGGAGGTGACTCATTTTTTAAGCATACATTTCCAATGTTATTAAATCAGATGGAAACTGTAATCAAAATACTGTCCTTAGGAAGCTATGTCCTTATTCTAACAAAACACTTATTTGGGAACTGCCTTTAAAGTCTATTCCATGTGAGACACACAGAAAAAATAGGACTTATACTCTTTTATAGTCACACCTCATTCTTCACCAAAAAAGGTATTGCCTTACTTGATTCTTTGGCTCACAGTATCTTCTGAGTGTTTCCAAAAATTGAGTCCACCAAGCAAGAGTGAAGGTTTGCTACCTCTGAGGATACTCAAAAGATTGGGTGAGAGGCCGAAAATGTTCTGAGCACTAGCAGCCTCGCCGGAATAAATGTAAAGGCTGAGAACACAATTACTTTGAAGGGGACAAACTTACAAACATTGTATTATAATTGTCCCACAATTGCAATTGAGGGGGCAAGATATGTACAGTATCTGTCACGTGTCAAAAATTAAACTATTACATTACTTTATAATCACACATTATATAATCATAAATTTTGGCCCTGGAAGAAATCTTCAAAAATCATATAATCCAAACTGTACCTTTTTACATATGAGAAAAGGCTAGTCTATTGGTGTTAGGCAATTTGTCCCTGGTTACAAAGCTGGTTAGGAACCATCAGGACTACAGACCCAGATACCCTAACTCACAGCACGTATCTATCCATACAGCTGCCCCTTCCCTGCTCCTCACTTCTGTCTTTCATTCTCCTGGTCAAAAGGAGGGAGATAACTCAGGACGCTAAAGCACACCAAGAATGGTTCTGAAACCCAGTAGCAGAGAAATAATGGCTTAAGACCAGGATTTCTCTGCAGTGGCCTCGATGAGTATAAGCCATTTTTAGTGTCTGGCTTACAAGAATTCTGGGCAATTTACCTCAGAGCAAGGGCCCAATGAAAACCTCTGAACCCCCTCTCCCATAGTTACAAAAATATGTTTATTAAACTTGTCTGCCTACCCCCTGCTTCAAGTTATTGAAAGACGGTTACGCTGAAGAACACAGATCAGGGAAAAAGAAAGTAGCAGAAATCCTGCTCAGGAAAAAGCTGACCTATCAAAAAGAAGAGAGCAGGCAGGAACCATTTTGACTTACCTCCAGGTGGACAGCCTCCGCAGGCTGGGACACAGTGATCCTCGGCAGTCTGGCTTAGAATTACCCTCTACCCAGGGCAAGGGCAAAGGGGCAGGAATGCTTATTCATTCCTCCATGCCACCCACGGTTGGTCAGCACAGCCTCGCATCATCCTGGGCAGCCTCAGCGTTCCGTGGATCAGACAGCGAGCAGAAGGAAAGCCATGCAGGCCAGGTCAATGAGGTGAGTCAGTGGCAGAGCAGGAAGAGTCACTGGGGCAGAAATTCTGGCCGCCAGTAGCAAGACTGCCAAACCACACCCCCACTTGGTCAGCACTGGGAAGGCCCTGCCTACTAGGATTCCAGTCTTAAGCCAGGAAGGTCCTTCCTCAGGAGGCTCCACACCACTCTCATTTTCAAGTCTCTCTCTGCTGCTCAAAAGCCTTGCACGATTCTCTTCTCCCTAAATCACCATATCTAAATTCTTTGGCTTAACTTTCCAAGTCCTCCACTGTATGAACTCAGGTCATTTATTCAACCTTATTTCCCACTATTCCACAGAGTATACTCTGAACTAATCAAGCCAGTCTTCCCACTTCTTTCTGCATGAGCCAAGCCCGGTCTCATTTCCATGCCTTCAGTTATCAAGGAGTGATAAATTCAGACACCTTTAGGTGTCAGGCAGGTAACAGAAATGAGTGCTCCAATGGGGCACATAGCAGAACTAGGGAGCACTGCCCCTTCCTAAAGGCATTCGAATATTTATGCAATATTTCACTGTGAACATCATAGTAACCTTTGAAATAGTCATTAACACCCTTTTTTAAATTACTTTATTTTGTTAAAGGCAGTCAAGTGAAGCAGTGAGGAGTGGAGAAGGAACAAAGGAATCTGTAACTGGTTGTGATCAATTAGTTGTAAACACCACTGTCTGGACCAGCCTATTAATACTCTTTCTATCTTGCAAGCGAGCAAACTTCCCCAAGGTTAGGTAGCTGGCAAAATGCTAGGCATAGTCTCTACACCTGAGGCCAAAGAGCTCTATACTATTAGGCTTCCCAGTAGTACAGACAGGATGGAAGATACAGAACACTTAAATTCACTTTTCATGATATATAACCTTAATAGTGGGATAGGGAGCCCAAATCACAGCTTATCTAACCGTACTCTAACTGCCTCAAATTCTGTCCATCTTCCAAAGCCCGTCTACCTGCCAAAATCATTTCATTCCGGCCAGGCGCGGTGGCTCACGCCTGTAATCCTAGCTCTCTGGGAGGCCGAGGCGGGCGGAT
>NW_012147897.1:2050698-2101386 GCF_000956105.1 Propithecus coquereli
AAAATCATTTCATTCCTAGTTATTTCAAGTCCTACTGAATTCCCTCTTCTCTCAATTCCTATAGGGCTTATAGATTAGACAACACAATCAAGTGCTAAATTATATGGTCTTGCAAAATCAGATACTGTTTCTATATGTTTTAATGTTAGCTTCATTAATCAAACTACTGTACTAACCTACATGGTTCTTCTACCAAAAACCTGAATTTAATCAAGAGGAAACAATTATATAAATCCAATTAAGATACATTCTACAAAATGATTAACCTGAATGCTTCAATTGCTATGAAAAACAAAAAGCCATTCAGGATTAAAAAAGAACTGTTCAAGATTAAAGCAGACTAAAGACATGACAAAATCATGGCAACTAAATGCATGCATGATCCTTCAATGAATCCTGAACAGAAAAAAGTCTATAAAAGACATCATTGGAAATATTTGAGCAATCTGAACAAATATTATACATTGGATGTATTAAATCAATGTTAAATTTCCTGAATGTTAATTTGTGGTTATATAGGAAGAAACTCTTGTTTTTAGGAAATGCTGAAATATTTAAGGATGAAGTAATGTGTGTACATCTAACAGTCAAAAAGTTCAGAAAATGAAAGAAAACAAATGTGGCAAAGTTTTCAAAATAAACTGGTGAGGAGGGAAATTCTGTATTATACACTTCTTTATATACTCAGCTCTGTGACAGATATAATAGGCACATATTAGGTATTTGCTCACTGCCTATGGAAACTAGGTTTTGAAGGTTAGCAACCAGACAGAGCCCACGTTCCTGCAGTTCATGAAGAGTACCTTAGGAAACTTAGGGAACAAAAGGTTTCCCCAAAACTCACATTGTAACACCACAGGAAATACAGAAGAGCATGAAATCAAAGCTATTATTACCTCACTCCTCACTGAGGCCCTCACAGAAGTACAGATACTCAAAAAATGCCTACTTACAGGGCAGAATGCAGCTCCTGCCCACACAGAGGACCAAGTGCTGAGGTCACACTGCATCCACCTTGCCACAGGGTACCAAAACCTTTACAGCCTGCAAAACAAGTGTCTCTCACCAGTCACAGGAAGGCACTCAAGTGGTCAAATAAATATGCCTGAAATATATGCAGTCTTTACTCCTTACCAGATAAACCAGTCCTCAGCTGCAATAAGGCAGAAGAAATCTGCAAGGCTGAATCACTGGCATTTCCTGCGCTGGCTTCAAAGAAACTGGCCCTTAAATAGGACAGAAAGAGCAGGCCACACAGCTGCCAACAGCAGTTCCTCAACCCAGGAGCATGCTGTGCAATAATGCTCTCTCCCTTCTACATCCGCCAGATCATTTTACTTCTGCCAAGTGGCCCCTTATTAGGGCGACTGATTACCTAATGGCCAACCCTTAACCTTGGTGCCCTCCTCCCCTCAATGACAGCCAAGATTCTGCCCTTTCCAGACGGCTCCTCCTCTAATTTGCCAGTCACAAGAAGGAACACTTAAAACTATTCTTCCAAAACCTCCATTAACTGGAGTAAGACCTATAGTGCTGTGACATGGAGCTTGCTTCTAAAACCTACCATGTTTAGCATTTTTACCAAAGACTTAGAATGAAAACATATAAGACCTGCTTTTCAAGCTTTGGAATTGAACTGTGAAGGACAGAAAATACAATGTTTTTAGATTTGATCTGGCAAAAAGATCTTAATAGGTCTGACCTTACCAAAAATAACAACCAAGTTAACAGGATTAAGTGTAAAGTCCTGTATTTAGAATAAAACAACCAAACGAATAAATACAGGATGGTAGAGCTGTTCATACTAAAAAGGCTGCCTAAACAAACAAACAAAAAAACTGCCTATGGTGGGAGGTGGAGGAGAGACTGTTACTAAGTATTACTAAGTATACTCCCAGTGAACCACGAGTCTGCCAGAGCTACCCAAAGCATTAATGTAGTCTCAGGTTGCTTTAGTAGAAGACAACTCCGTGCCCCACCTTTTAAGAGCAAAGTTAGAGTACATATAGAAGAAGAGTGCCAACGACCATGGTGAAAGGTCTAGAAGAGTGTCATCAAGTGTGGAATCCTCCCCATGAAGAATGGGTTTTTAAAAAATTGTAGGGGAAGAACTACCCATGTTCAGCCAGAAGAGAACAAAAAAACCTTGTTCAAATATATACATGCCTGTCATGCAGATGAGGAGAAAGACTTATGTGATCCTGCAAGAATACAAACCCAGAGGCCAGGCTCCGCACCTCCTCTGTTGTGATCTGCTTTGTGATGCTGGGGCTGGGACTCCACCAACTCCATTTCACTTTTGCCAGCTGGCTCCCTGTTAGGTTCTATCAACAGGGAGTGCTAAAGGGAAAACGGAAGGCAGGAGAAGGAGAGGGCT
Source organism: Propithecus coquereli (assembly GCF_000956105.1). Classification (NCBI taxonomy): domain Eukaryota; kingdom Metazoa; phylum Chordata; class Mammalia; order Primates; family Indriidae; genus Propithecus; species Propithecus coquereli. Next base: position 2,053,076 of record NW_012147897.1, read on the forward strand.
TCAAGGGGCTTCCTCCTTCCTGTAGCTTGCTGTTTCTTGACAACAGCACTTGGTTCCTCCCAGTTTCTCTCTAAACTCCCAGAGCCAGCCTCATTGTGCCCCTCAGAGACACCAGCATCAGCAGAGCAGGGCTCCTCCAGGCCCCTCCTGTGAGCTCCTGAGAAACCAGCAGCACCAAGCAACACCCTCTCCTCAGAGAATCTGGGTACAGCTCCTCCAGATCTCTCCAGACTTCTAGGTTGTGATAACCCCAAACCTTCCTCCCTTTATTTTTCAGTCCCAGATGAGAAAGCTGCATAAGGTTGTATTTATGTCAAAGTTACTTTAAAATTCCCTTTTTGCTTTTTCAGCCCTCCAAACAAGGGTTTAAACCAGTTTCCTTTATTATAGAGTTCATTCTATTAAAATAACTACTGTGTGGTTTCTGTTTTACTGAATGGATCCAAACTGACACATAGATAAATTGAGCTCACAAGAAAGTAAGGGAAATCCCAGGAACCAGAAACAAAGAAATGAAAACTGGATTAGTGAGCTGATGGCATAGCTATCCTAGCAGTGTGAGGAATTTATGGCACGCTTATAGGTCCAGGAGATAGATCTTAAGCCCACAAAAGACAACTGAGATCCCCCTGTAGAGGCTGACACCCACAAGTTTGTACCCAGCAAAAAGACAGGCTAAGGAAAAAAATCTGTCCACAGGGAAATAAAGAAGTTTGCCCTGCTCACCTAATGAAGTAGGAAGAAAAAGCCTAGGAATTCAAGACCATAAGTATGTATACAAGTGGATTTGGAGTTCAATTTTATACAACATTTATGGCCTAGAAATCTACAAGCAGAGCAAAATTACAAGCATTTTGGTTCCAGGCTGGGAAAAGCCTGGAGTGCCCACCAGAAGTAAACACAAAGCTACTCTAGGAGAAATAAAAACAGCCAATAAACACATGAGAAGATGTTCAGCATCATCAGTTATCAGGAAAACATGAATGAATTAAAACCATAATAAGATACTATTATACCTCTGTGAGAGTGGCTAAAATTAAAAAGACTGACAATATCAAGTGTTGACAAGAATATGAAGCAACTGGAGCATTCAGTTTATAGGAACATAAACTGGCACAACTACTTTGGAAAACTGACAATTTCTTAAAAAATTAAACATACATCTGCCATATAACCCAGCCATGCCACTACAAAAAGAAAGGAAAATACATGTGCACTCAAAGACTTGAACATGAATGCTCACAGTAACTTTATTTACAATAGCCAAAAACTGAAAATGACTCAAATTTCCATCAACAGTGAATGATAAACAAAATATGATATAGCGATACAATGAAATACTACCTAGCGATAGAAAGTAACAAATGACTGATATATGTAACTGAATGGATAAACCTCAAATAAATTATGCTACATGAAAGATGCCAGGTACAAAAGAACATACATTGTAATATTTCATTTATATAAAATTCTAGAAAACACAAATTAACATGTAACGATAAAAAGCAGATCAGTAGAGTTCCTGAGACCAGGGTGAAAGGAAACATAGATGAAGAAGCATGAGGAAACTTTTGGGGATGATGGAATACTCAGATCTTGACTGTGGTCATTTTTTACACGTGTATACATCTGCCAAAACTATTTTTTTTTTTTTAGCCAGTAAAATTTAGCATTGGGGAGTTATATATCAACTTTAGTGACACTAATGTTAATACGTTCTGATAACCCACTACCATTGGACCAGCCTAAAACTCTTTTTAGATTAAAAAAGTTTATGGTACATAAATTATACCTAAACAAACTTGATTGAAAAAAATAAAAAGCTCTTTAGAAAACTGACCTCAACCCAGGCCACATAAGATTACCACAGATGATGCTCCTCTGAAGATGAGCTCACAATCCAAAATTACAAAGTACTTGAGATAATATCAAAAGCAAGTGTCAGTTACAACCAATGGCAGGACTATACCTCTAAAAACTTAAGGCCGGGCGCGGTGGCTCACGCCTCTAATCCTAGCATTCTGGGAGGCTGAGGCGGGTGGATCATTTGAGCTCAGGAGTTCGAGACCAGCCTGAGCAAGAGCGAGACCCCATCTCTACTAAAAATAGAAAGAAATTAGCTGGACAACTAAAAATATAGAGAAAAAATTAGCCGGGCATGGTGGCGCATGCCTGTAGTCCCAGCTACTCAGGAGGCTGAAGCAGGAGGATCACTTGAGCCCAGGAGCTTGAGGTTGCTGTGAGCTAGGCTGACGCCATGGCACTCTAGCCCGAGCAACAGAGTGAGACTCTGTCTCAAAAAAAAAAAAAAAAGAAAGAAAGAAATGAGAAAGTTAGCTAATAAAAATAAGGGATTCAAAAAGCAAATTAGACCTACCTGAAAAGTAAATTTGTATGCTAGGAGATACATATAAGGAAATTACCCAGAAGTTAACACAGAAAGATAGAGATGTAAATTATGAAAGAAAGAATAAGAGATGTGGAAGACAGAATAAGAACATCCAACATCAGTTAAATATGAGATCTTGGGAGAGGCACTATTTAAAGAGGTAGCAACTGGGAATTTCTACAAAATTGATGAAAGATACAAAATCTCAGTTTGGATATCCATAGGAAAAATAAAATTAAATTCACACCATGTAATAAAACCGCAGAACACAAATAACAACAAAGAAGATCTTAAAAACAACCAGAGAGAAAGACAGGTTACCTACAATAAAATAGTTAAATTGTGAGCATAGTTCTCCACTTGATCTTAGCCAAATGACAGAGAAGCAATGAGCATAGTTCACAAGAGTTAACAATAAAAAGCCAGAATTTCAATAAAATAACATTTTCAAAGTGCTCAGAGAAAATAATTGGAACCCTGCCACCCAGTTAAGCTATCAATCAAGACTGAAGATGAAATAAAGTATTTTTTAATACAGTGTTTACCACTAACAGATCCCCACTGAAGTAAACATCTAAAGGATGTATACATCTATTCAACGAAAAGGGAAGAAACAAAGTATAAAAAAGAATGGTGAAGAAACAAACAATAAACATATATGGGTAAAACAAAATAATCACTAACAACACAAAACAAAAATTATCATTAATTAGAATTGTTCCAACATTGAGAAGGATTAATTCTGGGAATTATCTCATTCTTGGAAGTACTCATTTTGAGTCTCGACAACATCTTTTGATATGTTTAGTGTAAGAGGCTGAATTAAATGACCCTCAATATACCTTCTGACCATAGAGTTTTGCCAATTAGACACAGCTTTCAAAACAGCCCCTGATTAACTCTGTTCCAGAATCTGAGGCAGGGCTTTGCCCTCATCCTAAGTTCTAGAACTCGAGGCTTAGTTCAGGGCATTCTTCCCACTTCCATATTCCACAAGTAAAAAAGAACATTCCAAATAGAAACGTTTCTTAATGAGCTTTCAGGTAAGATCTTCTAGCTTTTGGAGAGTACAGATTTTGGCTTTAGACTTGGATTGAGGCATTACAATTAGTCATCATTTGCTTGATGGGCCAAGAAAAGAGTATTTCGGAAGCTTTACAGAGAAGTATGTGCTTCTTCCTCTAAAGGAGAAAATGTCACACAGAAACAGACAGGGAGATTAGGATCTGGAAGAATTTGCAGGAAAAAAAATTTAAAAAAAGAAAAAAAAGAAACAGAGAGGGAGGGAACACATACACCCATCCTTGCTGACTGAAAGCTACCTTACTTGATCTGAATGCTCACGCCAGGTTCCCACATATTCACAGCAGTAAAGATCTCCACAAGATAGCCCCAACTCACATACCATCAAAGGTTACTGCCCACCACAGAGTAATACACTTGACAACCCAGAACTTTGGAAACACAAGACCAGGCACCAGAGAGAGGAAAGCATGGATTAAAGCAAGTAAATAAAATCACATGTTCAGGAGGCAGTGCCATTCCAGAAAAGAGTTTAGCTTTATTTATTTTTTTCTTTTGTATTTTTTTAAATTTATTTTTATTTAAAAAAAATTTTTTTTAGAGATGGGGCTCTCGCTCCGTTGCCCAGGCTGTAGTGCAGTGGCTCCATTCTAGCTCACTGCAACCTTGAACTTCCAGGCTCAAGCAATCTTCCTGATTCTGCGTCTCTCAAATAGCTAGGACTATAGGCACGCACCACCATGCCCAGTTAAGTTTAAAAAAAAATATTTTAGAGACAGGGTCTCACTATGTTGCCCAGGAGGGTCTCAAACTCCTGGCCTCAAGCCATCCTCCTGCCTCAGCCTCTGGAGTTGCTGGGTACACGTGTGAGCCACCACACCTGGCAAGGTTAGCTTAATATTGAGGTTCAAAAGCTACTAAGTGAAGACGGAAAAGCCAGACTCCTATCCCCTTTTCAGCCCAAGAAAACACATCATTCTAAAGTATTAATATACATTAATGGTCATGACATGTCTCAAATCCCACATCAGCCATCAGGATACAGTGACAAAAAAACCAGTCTCTCCTTATCTACAAAGGCAGACAAATATGTAAAGAGACTCTTAGAACACCAGATGACAAGTGCTACCTCAGAGGTAAGCAAAAGAGGTATTCAACGGAGGAAGCATCAACCCGGTTGGGCTCTCTCCCACCCACAGCCTTCACATAGTCACATCATTTGTAGTCAAAAATTTGTACTCTCTAAGGTGCCTGCATGAATCACCTTCCCTGATTTGATCCTCACAACCACCTCAGTAAGTATATTAGGCAGGTAAGATCATTGTTTACATATTTGAAAAGTGAGGCTGAAAATAAATTGACTAGTTCAACACAGCGCGCACCCTCACAAACCCCTCCCCCGACATCATTTACGCTCAACCCTCAAAATCCCAAGTATAGCCAACCTCGCACTAGCTATGTAACCATGGCCAAGTTAAACACTATAAACCTTAAGGTCCCCATCTTTAATAAGGCTGTTAGAAGATTAAAAAGATGAGCCTTATAAAAGGTGTAGCACAGTGCCAGAAACGTAGTTGGTGCTCGGAAAATGTTTACTACTGTACTACTACTACTGTACTACTACTATTGTTCATAATAATAGGCGAGGACTTTCCATTACAGGACCCCCCAGTTACAAGGCTATCAGGAAATTGCACTACCCCTTACCCCTGACGTGCTCAGACATAAATCCACGGACACGCCCCCAAACAGACCCTCCCCCTCAGCCATCCCCAGCTCCTCCTCCTCGCATTTGTTCCTCTCCTTACAAACCTTACCCCCATAGATTCTCCCCTCTCAGACTGTTAAGAAGGAGGCTTTCCGTTCGCACCGGCCTCTCCAGCACCCCCTTTAGGCCTGGGCATCCCTGCGGGCGTCCAGACCACACGCCAGCCGCGGGCCCGCGCCGGTTACCTGGCCGCGCGCTCCCGCCTCGTCTAGTGATTCCCGCGGATCACACACCTCGTCCCGGGCTCGCGCCAGTGCTGTGAGCGCACAATTAATTTAAACTATGGCCCCACCCCCTCGCACCGCCCTCTGATTGGCCCCTATCGGCTGCTGTCGTACGCAGGGCACGCTTGAGGACCCGGGAAAAGGAAGTGTGAGGGCCACTGGGAAGGGAGAAGGGGTGTCACTGTTTCCGGACCCTGGCCTGAACATGAAGGCAAAGGGAACTTCAAATCCCAGCACTACCCGCGGCCTTGTAGCCGCGACCCGAAGAACTACAGGTCCCGGTAGGCATCGCGGCAGCACTTACGGCGCTGGCCTGGACGTGGTGACGACGATAGTTGCCATGGAGTTGCGCCGAGTAACCCTGAGATAGTGGGACGCCGAGGCAGGAGGGGAAGCAACTGCTGGTGAGTCGGCGGGAAAACAGGAAACTTGCTCTAGGGAACAAGAGCTCTAAGGAGAGGGAAGGGGCACCACGGAAAGACTAGGAACTTCTCAATTCGGGGACCTGAGATCTCCTCCACTAACGCTCACCCCTTTTCACAGTGAACAAGTCACAACACGCATATGGGGGCAGTGAACGGGAAGGCAGCTGAGATACATACCATACAGATTCGAGATTGCTTAAGAGCCTCCCCAAAGCAAACATGGGCTCCCCCAAATACGGATACCTCAAGTCCTGGATTCACCCTGGGAAATCTGAAACGCCCTCAGACATGGGGTTGGTTTTCCTCGGAGGAACTGAGACCCTCTTCAAGACACAGGAGTAGCATTAGAGTAAATCATAGTCCCTAATTCTGAAGATGTAGGCGACCTGATGGGGCTTGAAGTGCCTCTTTCCTTCCTCTTCCAAGAAGAAAGACCCCCTCTCAGAGACTCTGCAGGATTCTCCCACACACACTCATTAAGGATACTGTCCCCAAATTACCTCTTCTCCCTACACCTCCTCCATGGTCTGCTTCTTGAAGCTCTACAGTTAGAGCTTCATTCCTTTTACAGTCCTCCTGACAAATCTATTACATTTAGTAACTTACCCAGCGCTTTCACAGTCTTTTGATAACATAACAGCTCTTAGTCAAGGATATTTATCCCCATTTCATAGATTGGAAAACTGAAACCCAGAGAGGAGAAGTGACTTGTCCAAGGCCACACACTAAATCAGTGACAGAGCTAGAACTAGAACCCAGTTCTCCAACTTCCAACCAAGTCTCTTTAGCTTGAGCTTGCTACCTCTATAGCTTTAGCACTGTTTCACATCCTTCCCTGAAAGTTTTAATGGGGAGAAGGAACTAGAGAGACTGAAGACAATGGGAATTGAACATTGTTAACTAAACTAAACAGGAAGCAATCTGGCTAACACAGCACCCGTGTATGAAGCTGCCATGATTAGCTGGCTTGTGGCTGGCAGCCACCTGGCCTTGATTGGTTCACTGACTATCTCATAGTTCTTCCAGGCTTGGTTCTATGCTTGTTTCCTGCCATAGGCTATATTCTCCTCTTGGGTACTCTTATCTACACCCGCAACTTCATTTACCAACTGTATGCAGATATACACAAGTGTGTATCTCCAGCCCAGCCCTCATCTGTGACCTCCAGGTCTGTATAGCCAATTGCCACCAAGACATCTCCTTCAGGATATCTCAAAGGCAATGCAAACTCAACATTTCAGAAACTGAACTCATAATTTCTATGCACCGCAACCCTCTCCGAGCCTGGATCTCTTCCAATGCTCCCACCTTTATCCACAATATTCACAAGCCAAAACCCTGAGAGTTATCTTTAATATATCTTCCCTTTCCCGTCTATCATGAAGTCCTGCCAGCTTAACTTCCTGTTTTATCTAGTCATCACATCTTTCTTGCCTTCCCTCCCAGCCATTTTAAATACTGTGGAAGTAATCCATCCAAATGCAAATCTGATATTGTTCACTCTCCCCACCCACCTTCTATTTAAATATATACTTTGTGGCTTCCTATTACTACCATGTCTCCAGCCTCTAGTCTAACCATACCTCCTCTCTCAAGTACCCTCCCACCATAGAACCTTTGCATATAGCTGTTACTTCTGCCTGGAATGCTCATCTTTGCTCCCTGCTATGGTAAATTTATACTTATCCTTTAGATTTCTCCCAATTACTTCTTTAGGAAGTCATTCCTGAAGATGATTGCTCAGCAACCTCATGTCCCTCTCCTTTATACTGTTACTCAGTTGCAATTTTTTATGTATTTGTTAAGCACCTATTACTTGCCACCACTATGAGAAAAACATGGTTCCTGTCCTGGTGGAGTTTATGGACATATAAATAGTAAAAGCAGATAATTATAATGTTATGAGTGCTACCATGGCAATAAGTATAGGGTGTTACGTGAGCCCAGAAGAGAAGTTCCACATCCAGATTTGGGGATAAGGGTAGGCTTCTCAGAAAACTTGAAACTTAGGCTGGGCGTGGTGACTCATACCTGTAATCATAGCATTTGGGAGGCCAAGGCAGGAAGACTGCTTGAGGTCAGAAGTTTGAGACCAGTCAGGGCAACATAGTGTGACCCTGTTTCTATAAAAACAAACAAAAAAATTAAATAAATGAATTAGCCAAGTGTGGTAGTGCATGCCTGTAGTCCCAGCTACTTGGGAGGCTGAGCCAGAAAGATGGCTTGAGCCCAGGAGTTCAAGGTTACAGTGAGTTTTGGTCATGCCACTGTATTCCAACCTGGGCAACGTAGCAAGACCCTGTCCCTAAAAAAAAAAAAAAAAGAAGAAAAGTTGAAACCTGAGCTGAGCCCCGACGTAAGAATTAGCAAGGCAGGCTGGGCGAGGTGGCTCACACCTGTAATCCTAGGACTCTGGGAGGCCGAGGAGGGAGGATCACTCGACGTCAGGAGTTCTAGACCAGCCTGAACAAGAGCGAGACCCTGTCTCTACTAAAAATAGAAAGAAATTATCTGGACAACTAAAAATATATAGAAAAAATTAGCCGGGCATGGTGGTGCATGCCTGTAGTCCCAGCTACTTGGGAGGCTGAGGCAGAAGGATTGCTTAAGCCCAGGAGTTTGAGGTTGCTGTGAGCTAGGCTGACACCACAGCACTCTAGCCTAGGCAACAGAGCTAGACTCTGTCTCCAAAAAAGAAAAAAAGAATTAGCAAAGCAAAAGGAAGGAATAAGAAACTATATTCCAAGCAGAGAAAGCTGGAAGGAGAAACTGTTCCAGAGGCAGGTGCAGGGAAGTTACTATAGTTGCATTTGCCTGGATGGCAGAATTGGAGGTGAGGATAAGAAATGGGAGTAGAGAGGTGGGCAGGATCCAGGCTGAATCTTGGCTTCCCTTTGAAACCTGGGAATATAATCTCCCAGAATATATTAGATTATGTGGCAGATTTTTCATGGCATTTGATTTTTCTTCCACCTGTAGCCAATAAACAGAAACTCTCTAGGCCAAGCTGTTGAATTTCCTGTCAGATCTCATCTGATTATTCCTTAAAGCTTCCTGTGCCATCATGTTGCTACTTGCCTGAGAGAGGGCAGGAATAGGCTAGCAACAAATCAAATTCCAGTTGTTAGTAATTTCCAGAAACTGAAAACAAATTTCTGTCAATTTGGGATTGGTTAAATAAAGTTAAATTAAGTAAATAATGTTCAAGTATGATACATACTATGGAATATTCTGAAGCTATTAAAAGGGTAAGGAAGTCTACAATTTGAAAAGAAAAAATAGGTTTATAAAGGAATAGACAGTATTTTTAAAAATATATACATAATCTTATTATATATGCATTCTAGGAGGTTATATTCCCAAACTGTTAATGGACATTCAGACTTTCAGTTTCTCCTTGATATACTTCTTTATGTTTGACTTTATTCAGCTATCATGTTAACTATTACAATAAAAAAAGGCAATTAAAGATGTTTAGCTGTTTGGAAAAGAAAAATCAGTTGGAATTTTGGAATTCCAAAATAGGGCAGGTGTGCCCCTACCCTGTCATTCATCCTGTCAGGTCATTCAGTCTGGAGAGATAAAGGTGCTGAGACCCGTCTCCTGGTCATAAGCCAGACCAGCAGCTGGGAAAGACTGATTCCAAAAACACAGACACAGGAGTGAGCAAGGCAGCATTAAGGCCTTGTCATTTCTCTGCAGCCGTCAGGTCCTCTATATCTTCGGTCCCCAACCCCTGGGCTGCAGACTGGTACTGGGCCACACAACGAGCAGCAAGTGGTGGGCAGTAAGCCATGGGTGAATGAGCGAAGCTTTGTCTGTATTTACTGCCACTCCCCATCGCTCACCATCATTGCCCCGACATCCCCACCCCCATCTGTGAAAACACTGTCTTCCATGAAACCAGTCCCTGGTACCATAAAGATTGGGGACCGCTGCAACAGCTTGAAGACACCATTTATTCCTTCATTTCTCCTTTCATTTTTCCATGTATTCATTTGTCCATCAAGCCTTTAGTGAATATGCATCTTTTGCCAGGTTCAATGTAGGGTAATGGTGGGCAGAGAGAGGAAGTCTGACTTCTTGTCCCAGTCCTCAAACTTACAGGGAGGGAATAGAAAGTAGGTTATAAAGAAATGAGTACGGAGAGAACTGCTTTCATTTACTGAGCATCTGCTGCAGGATATACAACAGTTCTCATGGTAGGGTTTGTCTCCATTTCACAAATGAGAAAACAGGCTGTGATAAAATTTTGTTCAAAGTACAGTGGGGGTATGCATCAGTTAGCTATTGCTGTGTAACAAACCATGCAAAGCCACAGTAGCTTAAAACAATAAGCATTTATTATTGTTTCTAAATCTTTGAGTCACCTGGATGGTTCTTCTGGTCTTGACTGGGCTCACTCATGTGTCTACAGTCATCTGTGGGTTGGGTGACTCTCCTAATCGTCACTGGTGGTAGGCTGACCGTAGGCTAATCTAAGATGGCTTCAGCTGGGATCACTGGTTCTCTTTCATATGTCTCTTACCTGCACATCTGTCATATCCCTCCAGCAGGCCAGCCATGTTCTCATGGCACTGGCAAAGAGCAAGAGGGCAAGCCCCCTCTTAAAGCTTCTGTTTGCTTCATGTTTATCAATATTCCACTGGCCAAAACAAGTCACGTGGCTGAGCCCAGCATCAGAGTGGGATGGAACTATAAAGTTATATGCAAAAAGGGATGGATACAGGAAAGACCATGAATAGGGATCATCAAAGCAATCAATCTAACACAGGGCACATTGGTCAATTTTATCTGGAAAAGAAAGGCTTTATAGAGGAGGGTACACTAGAGCTGAGTGTTGAAACATGAGAGTATTCACTAAGTGGGCAGCTGTTAGTTGGAACTGGAATCAGGCTGGTTTGCCACAATCAATAGAAACCCAGCAGTTCTTTCTGTACTCATGACAGGGTTCTATTATTTGTATCTTGGCTTTATTCCTTCTGGTCAGGCACAGGGCAGCAGGCACTCAACAAATGTTTGCAGAATTGAACTGAATATCTTACTGTGAATGAGGTGTGGACTGAAACAGCTGAACCTGGAACCAATTGTTAGAACAGTTTAGCATCAACTCTCCCAAAACAGAAATTATCTTACTTGGCAGTTTCTCATTCATTCATCCCACAGACATTTCCTGAGTACCTGTTGTAAACCAGTTTCTGTGTTAAATAAGACACAATACTAGCTCACAGCCTGGGCTGTTTTTGTTTTTGTTTTTTTAATAAGAGGAAGAGGTTTATTTACCGTGCACATGGGGAGAATCACAGAGTGATTACCCCTGGGCTACTGTTTAGATGGAGAAGACTAATAACCCTTTCCTACCAGCAAATTTATCCAGCTCCTTGAGGTACCATTTTTCATACTAACTCATTCAGAAAATGCATCAGGAGCCAGTGCTAACAAAACCGAAGTTCTTAGGAACTGTACTGGGTTCCTCTAATGGTCAAGGAAACTAACAGTAAAAATCTGTCCTTTAGTATTTTAAGCCAAAATCCATGTTCAGTGATGCAGAACTCTGGGGTCCCAACCCAGATTTACTTTGAAAAAGTATCCAATCTTGTTCAAAGGCCCTGTTGTAGGTGCTGAAGTGGGATGGACATCTGTCTAAACTAGGTTCCTCTACTTCTGCAAAACACATGCCAGGTTCCTCTATTTCTAAAAGAATAATGTGTTCTTTGTTGTCTGCCTATAGATCTGATATCTAAAAGATTCAGGCCTACCTAATCAACAGCCCATGCCCACAGGGCCAGTCAATAACAAAGAATTTAGCTGTGAATTGACTCAAGCCAACACTTCCCCATTGGAATTGCTACTTTTTGAGAGCTAGAGGCTTTCCAGTCCTCTAAACTTGTTAAACTCTATCCTTACATATGTTAAATCACCAAACAAGGAATTTACTTAAACTGTTTTAATTAAGCTTAAATTGAGTTACAAGCTATCAGGTCCTTGTTTTTTAACAAAAATTCCATTTTAAGAATATTTGCCAATTTCATTGTTTCTGCATACAAGTAATTCTTCTTTGAACCCAGTGATGAGAAATGCATATCCCAAGGTTTCCCTGATTTATTTTGGCTTCCAGGGATTTCAGAGCTAAATATAGGCTTAGATTCCTAAAGTCCCTGGTACATTTTGCTCTTCCTTTAATCCAGTTTCTGATCTTTCTCTTCCATTTTTAATTTTCTACATCTGCCTGTCCAATATGGTAGCCACTAGTCACATGTGGCATCTGAGCACTTGACAGGTAGCTAATCCAAACTGGGATGTGTTGTAAGTGTAAAATATCTCAATAATTTTTAATATTGATTACATGCTGAGTGATATTTTGGATATATTTGGTTAAATAAAATATATTATTAAAATTAACTTCACCTGTTTCATTTTTCTTATGGCTACCAGAAAATTTTACACATATGTGGCTTGTACTTATGACTCATGTTGTATTTCTGTTGGACAGCACTACTCTACAAATCATCCTGTCTTATGAGTGTTATTATTGTAAACTCCAATCCTTTTGGAAAGCGGGTGAAGTAATAATGCAGAGGTGACAGCAGTGGATGGAATCAGAAAAGGGAGGTAGACTCAGAGAAATCTTTGTCCTTGTCAGTCTGTTTGTCTTACGTTTGTATGATTCACATACAAACCCCTTGGTAAAGTGTGTTGTCACCTCTCTTCCTCCCAGGTGAGTAGTAGTCTCATGGCTCTTTCCAGTCTCCAGAAAAACCTGTCCTCAGCTTTACTTTGGCTAAGAATTTGGAAAGGATCTGGTAAGATGATTCACACCTCATTGCAAAGACTGATAACAACATTGTGTTCACCCCTCTCAGGGAGGATTTCCATTTTAACAGGGAACAATCCCTAAACCCAAAGGAATGAATCCCTAATGGTGGAGTTTCAGGCATCAGTGACAGGTGAGTGAGAGGTAGACTGGTTTTATGTGAGTGTGTGTGTGTGTTTATATTAATATATGTGTGACTACTTTCAGGATGTGGCTGAAAGTAGGGTCTTTGGATGGAAAGGTAATGGGGCTGACAGACAAGCTGAGGAGAGAAGGTAGCAAATCCCCAGCTGGCTCAAACTGAGAAGGGCTGTCAGACACCAACCAGATTCAGTGCAAGCCCCCAGGGGTTTGTTAAGCAATAGAATAGCCCAGTTCATGTCAACAGAGGGTAGGTACCAAGATAGTGTCCATGGTAACTACTGTGGAGTAGCAGAAAGGGTCTCAAGAGTAGGATTGAGGACACTGACTGCAGTCCACAACTGACTCATTGGCTTAACTCTGGGCAAGTCCTTTTACCCTTTGGATCTCAGTTTCTTCATCTGGAAAATAGAAATGGATGTTATAACTATCAAATGAGTTTTTTAAGATTATTATCTTAAATGGAAATGCAGCTAGGCAGGCCTAGAGTAGTAGAGGGTAGAAGGCTATGGGGAAGGCCGACGCCCCATGTCCTTGAAACACCTGTCCTTCTCTGTCCTCCCAGGCTGACCCGAGACTCCCAGGGCACATGCTTATACCTGATGAATGATGGCCTGAACTATGAGCAGACGGCACTATACGAACACTTCCGTGCAGGAGCCCCCTCTTGACTACTCCTTCAGAAGCATCCATGTCATCCAAGGTCAGCCCCCAGAGCACAGCACTCTACTCACCAAGGCAGCAGCAGGCCCAGTGTGATCCCTAGGGAGAAACCACAGCCTTCTATTTAAAAGCCTAAAAACATTCTTCCCATATGCTTGCAGATGTGATGTTGTTGTCTTAGGTGGGGGGATGTTTTAAAGCAGCAAGTCTGAAAGGAACCAGGGGCCTCTGGATAGTTGATCATCTTCAAAAGAACCCAGGCTACAGCAGGAAAGTCAGGTGTAAGAAAATGGGGAAGCCATTCTATGGCAGCCAGTAGTTTTATTCTCCTGTTTTTACCTGAAGAGAGGAGGAAACTAGTGAAAAGAAAACAGGCTGCTGTGGAGTCCCAGCAAGTAGGCAGAACTCTATCTTCACTGTCTGGATACACAAGCTTTTTCTGACTGGTAAAAAACGAGGGTCTTACTATCAACAAACTGCATACTTCCAGTGTTTTTTTGTTGTTGTTTTAGAGACAGAGTCTTGCTCTGTCACCCAGGCTAGAGTGCAGAGGTGCAATCATAAAGCTCACTGAAACCTTGAACTCCTAGGCTCAAGCAGTAATCCTCCTGCCTTGGCTAATTTTCAAATTTTTTTATAGAGACAGGGTCTCATTATATTACCTAGGCTGCTTTTGAACTCCTGGCCTCAAGTAATCTTCCTGCATTGGCCTAAAGTGCTAGGATTATAGGCATAAGCCAACTATGCCGAGCCTCATCCCTTGCTTTTTTTAATTTTTAAATTTAGTCTTCACTTTTTTGAGACAGGGTCTCACTCTGTTGTCCAGGCTGGAGTGCAGTGATGTGATCATCCCTCACTGCAGCCTCAAACTCCTAGGCTCAAGCAATCCTCCTGCCTCAGCCTCCTGAGTAGCTAGGACTACAGGTGCACACCACCACATCCTGCTATCCCTGGCTTTTGTTATCTAGTCTTTCATAAAAGCATCAGTACATCTGTCCTCACAGAATATGTTAACATCCACTGTCATAGACCCATTGTCTGGCTTTGGTTTTCTCTCTCAGGCAATTGGTTGCCACCTTTAAGCTCAGGAAGAAGGCAAATGGTACTAAGCTTGGCTTGGATTTAGGGCACTACTTGGGTTAGCATCAGCCACAGGGTAGCTCGTGTTTGTTCTCTCATGAGCACACACCCACCCACTGTGATCTTTGTTGTGTACTTTGTCACTTCTGATTGATGTAGTCCGTGTTTCACAAGGGTTGTTGTTTTTTTTTTTTCTGAGACAAGAGTCTCGCATTGTTGCCCAGGCTAGAGTGCCGTGGCATCAGCCTAGCTCACAGCAACCTCAAACTCCTGGGCTCAAGCAATCCTTCTGCCTCAGCCTCCCAACTAGTTGGGACTACAGGCATGCGCCACCATGCCCGGCTAATTTTTTCTATATATTTTTAGTTGTCCAGCTAATTTCTTTCTATTTTTTTGGTAGAGACGGGGTCTCGCTCTTGCTCAGGCTGGTCTTGAACTCCTGAGCTCAAACGATCCGCCCGCCTTGGCCTCCCAGAGTGCTAGGATTACAGGCGTGAGCCACCGCGTCCGGCCTCACAAGGGTTTTAACTGCAATAATAGCTATATAGGAGGCAACTGAAGTGACAGGCAGGAGGGAAGCATGCCTCCTACCCATAGGAGACGTAACTCTGTGGAGTCCTCAGAATGAAGGAAGACAAGCTACTACTATGAAGGGTAACTCTACAGCACAAAGCATAATCCATACAGATGCCCTGCCCTTCATTCAATAATTCAATATTTACTGAGCGCCTATTTATTAAGCATATATATATATGTGCCAGGCACTGTGTTCCTTGCTAAGTGTGTGTGTGTGTGAGGCACATCAATGCCCCAAAAGGCTGAGTCCCTTCAGGTTCCCCGGAGCTTCTGAAACACTTATTTACAGCTGGGGTTAGAAGACGGGGTAGAGTTTGGGGGTACTTGGCACACTATTTGCTAAATTAATCAGTAGATGGATCACAGGATCTGAAATGGCAGTGATTTTAGAAGATATCTAATCTGTACTGCCACCAACCCAACAGTCCTCTAACCTCCCATACACCTACAGTATTAAAGGAGTGCCCCACCATACACACCTACCATCCCCTTCCATTATGGGGTTGAGAGATGATATAAGGAAGTTCTTCATATCATACTGACTCCTGCCTTCTGGGGACAGACATGGAAAAAGTTGCAATGGCAGCCCTTCCGAGGTTTCCTTAGGTGTTTCTGGAGCTAAATCCCTCCCAGTTCACTGAGCATTGGTACCTGTGGCCCAATTTTCAGACCTGCTTTGGCTTACTCTGAACAAGGAAGCTTTAACAGATCCTCAGGCAATGTAGTGCTTTGGTGGAATGAGGGGAATGAGTAACCTGTAGCAGCCTGGACAGCTCACTCCATCCTTGATAACAGCAGCTCCAGCCCACCAGTGGCTCCTTTGGAGCTTGGGATCAGCCCATGCTTGGTAGCATTCCTCAAGCTGCTACGTTATCAGACTGGGTGCTAGTTCATATGAGGTTATTTTATTTTATTTTATTTTATTACCAGGCCTGTGAGAAGGAACATATGAGGTTATTTTGACCTTAATTTTCACTCATCTGTGTCATTTCTTTTCAGGGTTCTCAGGAGATGTGGGGAGGGAGGCAGGATTAGTTTATTCATGAGCTGGGGTACTCTGCTCTGGTATTCATTCTGTAACCTTCCAGCAACCTCAAGCCCCAGCTGTGGGTCCTGCTCACTCCAAGACTAAGGCAGAGAGCCATCTGGTGGATGCTGCCTGACCTGCAGCTGAGGAAAAGAGGAAGTTAATGTTGGGTGGAGGTGGAAGGGAGAGGCATGTCCAGTAAGAGAGCTGAAGGGACAGTGGAGACAAGCTGGCTAGCAACACTAACTACTTCCTTCCCCAGAGGCAGCTTTAGACTCGTAACGAAAAGCTTAGAGACAATGAGAAAAATATAGTCACCTCAGCCAGACCTGGTATCTATTTCTGGCTCTGCCACTGACTGTGAACTTGGACAAGGTCCATCCTCTTTCTGAACCTCATTTTAAAAAAGAAGAGGGGGCTGGGCGCGGTGGCTCACGCCTGTAATCCTAGCACTCTGGGAGGCCAAGGCGGGAAGATCGCTTGAGCTCAGGAGTTCAAGACCAGCTTGAGCAAGAGTAAGACCCCATCTCTACTAAAAATAGAAAAAAATCAGCCAGGTGTGGTAGTGAGCACCTGTAGTCCGAGCTACTCGGGAGGCTGAGGCAGGAGGATGGCATGAGCCCAGGAGTTGAGGTTGCTGTGAGCTAGGCTGACGCCACGGCACTTGAGCCTGGGAGACAGCACAAGACTCTGTCTCAAAGAAAAAAAGAAAAAAGAAGGGAGTGGAGGGTCAGGGGGATTCCATACTGAGGGGTTCTAACATTGCTCTATTCCCTATTCTCGCTCTTCCTCAGCCAAACTTCCTGAGGATGTTGTTTAGTCTACCTGCTTGTTTTTCCTTACTTTCCATTCACTCTTGAACTCACTCCAATCTGGCTTCTGCCCCCAGGCCCTTGCCATTCCATTGAAACAGCCCCTTACCAAGGTTACCAGGGATTTCTGAGTTGCCAAAATTACTTTTCGGTCCTTATCTCCCTGGAACTTACTCCTCATATAAACTACAGGTTCCCTGAACGTCTTTAAAACTGTTCTCTCCTGGTTCACCCTTTCCTTCCCTGATTATTTAACTTTTTAAATGGACCTCCTTTTCCTCCTCGACTTTCCTCTCTACCCTTACTCTCCCTGAGCAATCTCATCTATTTCCCTAACTTGTACACACTCTATGCCAATTATTCTCACATCTGTGTCTCCTGCACTTTAGACCTTCATATCCAACTGCCTACTTGGCTTTTCCACCTTTGTACTACAGGAACTTCAAACACACCAAAGCCAAGCCTGAACTCATCATCTTCCCAATCCTGTTTCTCCTTTTATAATCCCTTATCAGTTAATAGAACTAGCATCCACCCAGTCACCCAAACAAAAAAAGCTGGGCACCACCCTTAAATATTCTTCTATCTTTTCATCCAGTCAATCAAGTCATGCTGGCCATATGTTCCTCTCATCTCTTGCTTGGATGACTGAAATAGCCAAATTGGTCTTTTGGTCCTACCCACCCCCTAAAATCCATATTCCACACTGAAGCTTCAGAGTGATCTTTCTGAAATGAAAAATTTGAATAATCTCTTTTGCTTTAAACATTCCAGTGGCTTCCCATCACCTACAGGGTAAGATCTTTAGCCTGGCATTCAAGACTTTTATGACTGGGCTCCTGTTTCCTTTTTCCTTGTCTCCCTTGGGCAGTGCCTGCACATATGCGTGTACACATGCACCTACACACCCCTACCCACGTTTGCTCTTGCTGTTACCATCCTTCGTGCCCTTCTTTGCCTGGTGAACATCTCCTAAGCCACTGAGATTCAGCTCAGGCTTCGGCTTCCCTGGGGAAGTTCCCTGAGTTCCCAGAGTGGGTCAGGAGCCACAACTGCCACAACTGTTACATTGCCCTTATCACACTTGATTGCCAGCTTCTTTCCATCTTGTCCACATCAGCTCCTCCAAGGCACAAACGTCTGTTTTATCCCTGCCCTGTTACTCATATAGAGTCTGGCACAGTCTGTCGTTTTGTTCACCATTGTATATCCAGGGTCAGGCACATGATAGGTGCTCAACATTAATGGAAGGGAAGCCGAAGACATTAGAGTGTGTTCCACTGAAGTAAATTCTATACCAGTAGATAATTCTGGATTTTGTACTATCATCTCTTGGTTCAAGCCCAACAACTCTGGTTCTTAGTTGCCTCATTTATAAAATGGGAGTGGTTTTTCCTCACCACAATCCCACTTGGAGGTGGCATACAAAGACCCAATGATACAATAAACATAAGACTATGTGACCTGGAAAGCCAAGAGTTTGGGATAGAAGTCTTTGGCCCTTAGTTCCAACTTATTCTGATGGCTGGCAGGGTCACAGTAGACTCAAGCACAAGGCTATGGCCCTGCCAGCCCCTCCAGCTATAGCTTGGGCTGCTAATCTTTCCAGCTCTGTCCCTTCACACTCCCTAAAGTCCAGAAAAGCAAAGATATATCCAAGCCTCACTTTGTCCCCACAGATCTGGTAAGCGAGGAGCCGAGGCCAGGGCTACGACCACTGAGGCATTCAAAGACGGGGAAGTCACTGACCCAGTCCCTGTGGCTGAATAACAATGTCCTCAATGACCTCAACCACTTCAACCAGGTGGTTTCACAGCTGCTAGTGTACCCACAGAACCTGGCCTGGATTGACCTGTCCTTCAATGACCTGACTTCCATCGATCCTGTGAGTTTCTAGCCCTAGGAGGCCAGTCAGGGGGAACCTGCAGCCACTTTGTCCAGCCCCCAGCCTCTCCACACCCACGTTATCAGGGAAGTAGTGAGGTAGCATGGTATAGTCCAAAGCACATGGCTGTGGGGTCACACAGATGGAGGTTCAAATCCTGGGTTTGCCTCTTACAGTGTGATTTTGGGTAAACTACCTAACCTCTCAAAACCTCAGCCTCCCTGTCTGAAAAATGGAGATAATATGCCAGCATCATAAAAGTTTTGCGAGGATTAAATGAAAATGTATGATAACCAACTGGCATATTGGAAGCTGAAGTAAAATGTAGCTGTTGTGATTGGGCACCTAGTCTTGTGCTGTTCTGATGTGGAAGAGGTAGGTAGTAAAAGTTTAGCACTTACTTTTTGTGAACTCAGATTCACACTTTAAGAAATAAACAAAATTTGGCCTCTTCTAGTCCAGGATTCCCATCAGAGGGAAAAGGACTTGGAGCATGACTTGGGAACTATTCCGCTGGTGTAGTGACCTCAATTGAACTAATTTTTCTTTTTTTAAGACAGGCTCTCACTCCGTTGCCCAGACTAGAGTGCAGTGGCATCATAGCTCACTGCAACCTCCAACTTCTGGGCTCAGGTGATCCTCCTGCCTCAGCCTCCCACATAGCTGGGACTGTGCATGCCACCACACCTGGCTGATTTTTCTATTTTTTGTAGAGACAGGGTCTCACTATTCCTCAGGCTGGTCTTTAACTCCTGGCCTCAAGCCATCCTCCCACCTCTGCCTCCCAAAGTGCTAGGATTACAGGCATGAGCCACCACGCCCGGCCTCAATTTAATTAATATTTTAAAAGCTTCTCTTATATGCCTAGCATGATACTCTGTATTCCTGTCCCTTGCTGTGATAGAATCTTAAGTCACCAAAGCTAAAAAGGTCTTCAGTGAAGGGGCAACTAAGGCTCAAGGAGAGGCACGGGAGTCCAGTCACCTGGCAAGTCAGTGGCAGTACTGTTACCCAGACCCTCAGATCACAGCTCTGTTTCAGTGTGATTCCCCTGTATCCTTTGGTTTTTTTTTTTTTTTAATAGAGACGGGGGTCTCGCTCTTGCTCAGGCTGGTCTCGAACTCCTGACCTTGAGCGATCCACCCAACTCAGCCTCCCAGAGTGCTAAGATTACAGGCGCGAGCCACCGCGCCTGGCCCTACCTGTATCCTTTGAAATGTAAATGAAAGTAGGTTAGAGTCATACAGTATGGCTGTGGGGTTTGGGATGGAGGGCAAGTTGTTTCCCAAATTCTTCCGTCTCTGCCTGCGAGTCAATCCTGACCATAGATCCAGGGTCCTGTCCAGCCTGGCTCTCGGTTTCCTTCCCCAACAGGTCCTAACAACTTTCTTCAACCTGAGTGTCATCTACCTTCACGGCAACAGCATCCAGCGCCTGGGCGAGGTGAACAAGCTGGCTGTCCTCCCTCGGCTCCGGAGCCTCACGCTCCATGGAAACCCCATGGAGGAGCAGAAGGGGTATAGGTAAGTGCCCTGCCCTAGAGCTGGGGTCCAGCTGAGCTCCCCTGAGGGAAAGGGAGAAGAGAGACACGAAATCCAAGCCCATTCTTCTGTGATGCTCGGACCTTGGAAGGGAGTAGCAGACTTTTAAGCATTTCTTGCTATCAGTCAGGATAAATTTGATCTCCCCCAAACTATACTCAAGCCCCTCCATTCCTTGCAGTCAGGGAAGACAGCAGCAACTAGTGGAGGGGGAAGGGAATTTGGGGTTGGGGGGGGCTGGCCCCAGCCCAAGTCTTCCCCACAGGCATTATGTGCTGTGCACCCTGCCCCGTATCACTACACTCGACTTCAGTGGGGTCACCAAAGCAGACCGCACTACAGCTGAAGTCTGGAAACGCATGAACATCAAGCCCAAGAAGGCCAAGATCAAGCAGAATGCACTGTAAGCTTCCCAGGACCGCAACAGTCCTAAAGCCCTGAGGATGGTTGGCTTGGTTTGACAATAAATGATTTGAGCTGTTCAGCAAATCGGAAGTCACTTGTACCTTGTATAAATAAATGCCCTCCAACTAAGGCAACTGCTTGTAGCTGTAGTCTTACTTTGCCGAGAGAGGGAGGCAATGGAGGGAAAGGCCTGCTGGACTGGGACACAGGACACCTGGCTTTCCCGCATGGCCTTGGAAAACTTATCTAGCTCTCTGGGCCCCTTTGTACTCTTCAGCTTAGACATCCTGGGGTCAGTAATTTCTAAATTCTTCACAGACTACCAGGGTGTGTGGAGATGCCTCATAGGCCTCCATCACAGGCTAGGAAGGTGGGCTGTGATCTGTGAACTGCTCCCCACCTTAATCAGATCAGAGTAGTTTCACTGCATGTTTTACATGTTGGGATTCTGCTTAAGATTTCATTTGACAAAAAGAATCTTCTACTTAAAATCATTTGCTTGCTGACTCCGTATCAGGTATTCCCAGAAGAGCCTGATCTGCCATCACCCCTCACCTGCCTCCTCCCAGCCCCAGGGACAGTTGGTAATTTCACTGAGCTTGAGGCAGGGCCTCCAACAGCCACAGCTGCCTCAGATTCAAGTCTGTTCAGTGTTCCCCTTTGACAGTATTCCCTTCACTGGAGAAGGGACAAGAACAATCTTACACAATCTGAGGTTAGTCCAGGCCAAGTCTCAGCTCAGAGCTGACACCCTGAACCCTTATCTCCTGCATTTGTCTTTAATGCCCCTAGAAGATGCCCCCTCCCCCCATCTCACTGCTCATGGACTTGAGTAGCCAGAAGTATGTAGTAGGGTGGTGGGCAGGACAGAGGTGCTGGAACGAGCACACAGATGAATACACTTCCTTTATCGAGGATGACAAACCAAACGAAAAGAAAAAACACATAAAAACCCAGGGTGCTAGAAATACAAACTCAATTCATTCGAATTCAAGCTCATCCAGACCCTGGTCACAAACCCCAGTGAGGTGCATATGAGCACCAAGTCAGGGAGAAGGGGGCAGGAGTGAATCTGAGGCCAAGAGAAAGGGTGGGGAGGAGATCCTCCTAGGTCCCCTGGTGATCACCTCCCCACCCCCAGTGGTATCTCCACTTTCCCAATGACTGAAGACATACCAGGCCCTATATTATTTTTGGCCCCCACCCCACCCGGGCCAGGGCTTCAACAGCCAGTCCCAAACGGTTCTACCCTCCCTTGCTCCATCCTCACTTGCTCAGGCTTCTAGCCTCACTCTTCTCCTCCTTCTCCACATTCTTCTCTGTGATTAGTAGCAGGTTAGGTAGGGTACTGTATAAGCCGCAGTGAGGCTGGGGGCCAGGGGAGGCAGGTGGAGACAGGGTGAAGAGAGGAGAAGAGCTGTCCAAGCACCCCTCTCTTCATGGGATCCCAAACTGTACAACCAGCTCCTCTTTTGCGTCCACACGGATCTGAGAAAGTGCACTGTAGGCATAAGCAGCTATCCTGGAGACCTGAGACGGAGAGGGGACGGGGAGGAGAGGAACAGAGACACAGGTGAGAAGGAGAGATCAGGAAAGAAGGGGATGGGAGAATGGAAGGCGATGAAGGAGAAAGGAACAAATGATAAGGGACAGGAAGCCAAAGAGAAAGGAAGAGATGGGAAAGACAAGGAAAAGAACAAAGGGGAGAGAAAGAATAAAGGTTGTGGGGGAGGGGAGACAGGGAGGATATGAAAAGTAAAAGAGCAAGGTGGGAGTTAGCTGGGGCCCATAGGCTACCAGGCTCCCTAACACCACCTTCCCTACCTCCCCTGAGGCAGGGTGGGTGAACCCTTACATCTGGGCATTGTGGGAAGGGTAGGTGGGGGCAGGTGAGGGGTGGCTTACCTGCTGCAAGTCGGAGAAAGGGATGGGCTCGCTGGCCAGCACTTGGTGGGGCTGGCTGGTGAGAGACGGCAGCGGTGGCAGCTTCTTCCAATGGGTCAGGCTGCTGCTCAGCACAGCCAAGCGGGTGCTGGCCAAAAGGGAGGGGTGGGGGTGGGAAGTTAGGCACAGTCTGTCCCGCACAAGCCAGGCAAGCCTCACTCCCTCAGGCCAGAGAAGCAGGATGACAGGGAGCTCAGCTCAACACAAACTCACTTTAGGCCCACCTCCCTCAGCCTCAGCCACCTCAAGAGTGTCACTGGGTAAACAGGGCTGATGTGAATACCTACAGAGGTACCCAAGCGACTTGCAGTCAGTCTCCTGCGGTGTACCCAAATGAGAAGCCTGGACTGGGGCTGAGGCTCCAAAGTTAAAACAGGGATGGAGGGGAGAGGAGGTGCCCATGTAGCCTAAGGGACCCAAGCTAACCAGGTGCTCACCTGTACTGCCTTGCCCGGTCCATGTACTCATGCTGCTCCATGCCCTGGGAGTCTGCAGCAGACACATCGATGATGTTGCTTTGTGGGAGGAGACAGAGAGGACATGACAGGTGCTTCCAAAGGGGACAAATAGGACTCACTGTCCAGGCACCAGCTCCAGGGCTGACGCCAATGTCCCCACCTGCCCATTAGAGCATGACTGGACCCTGAATCACCTCTCCCAGTGGACCTATCCCATCCCCCGTGTCCTGGGCCCAGCTCCCTTGATCCCAGCCTTTAATATGGATGGAGGAGCTCTGCCCCAGGCTTGGTCCTGTGACACTCACCTGGCTGTCTTGGCGAGGATGGAGGAGAGCAAGGCCTGCTCATCTGTGCGAGCGGAAGGCAGGCTGTGGTAGTTGGGCTCAGCTCCATTGAGGGCTTTGGTTGGGGGGCTGCTAGGGTCCAGCAGCAGCTTCCGTTCATCTCGGTCCTAGAAGAGGCCATGGGGGAGAAGTCAGTCCAGGACTGCCTTTCCTACGCTCTCTCCTCAGCCCAGCTCTGACTTTCAAACACTAACGTATTTTTATAAGGAATAACCTAGCACTCTGGGAGGCCATGGTGGGAGGATCAATTGAGCTCAGGAGTTTGAGACCAGCCTGAGCAAGAGCGAAACCCATCTCTACTAATAATAGAAAAATTAGCCAGGTGTGGTGGCGCTCGCCTGTAATCCCAGCTACTCGGGAGGCTGAGGCTGGAAGATCACTTGAGCCCAAGAGTTTGAGGTTGCTGTGAGCCAGGTTGACGCCACTGCACTCTAGCCCAGGTGACAGAGCGAGACACCACTCAAAAAAAAAAGAAAAAAAAAAAAATTTCCACAGTGCCCAGCCTTATGGAATGTCAGGTAAGACTCAGTGCCTGTCTACCTTTGGGAGCTCAGCTAAGTTGGTGGTCTAGGATGAATTAGGGTGGAACCAAACAGTCCTAGAGCCCCTGATTTTTCTGAAGCTCAGAGCATGTATTCAGCAACAGTACTGGAGCTTCAGAAAATAGTCCAGCACCTGCTGGAGAAAGGATAAGGAGGCTAGAAGTCAGAGCAGGTGGGACATTCCAAACAGTACACTCTAGACGGGAAATCAGTGCAAGTCAGGAGCCCAAGAATGGCCCTCCTGGTCCCTGAGGACCAGGCCTCCCCAGCAAGGCTGTCTGTTCCCAAGATGGAGAGGCCTTGAAGAGTTCAGACAAGGGCCCAGGCCCCAAGGGAAAGCAAGCCCAACCTCTCAGTGGCCATTCCTCTGATTATCTCAGGGCAGGAATCCCAGTGCAGCCTCTGGATCACAGAGTACAAGTGTGCTCCCTTCTTAGGGCACGATCCCTTCTATTCAGATGTTTACCCTCCTGCCCTCTGTTGCTCTTTTTGTATGTGACTCCCAGAACCAAACAGAGCACCTGGTGTGTCTTGACCTGAGCTGAACAATGTAGCTGTTCCCATTGTGGCCAAGCCACCGCACCTCTTTTAATGCAGCCTGGGCAGCCTCTAAATTTTCAGCAGCCCTTTTACTACAAACCTGTGCTGATAATCGCAACCCCAAGAACTGACCTAAGACCAAACCAAGTCACCCCACTCCTGTATAACTATTTCTCCTTGTCCTGTTTCTGTCCTTTCTTCTAATCTATTGTAATCTTTCTGAATTTAACCGGGCCTTGAGCCCATCAGCTGCAAATCCCTGCTGGCTTTGTATCAGCTGTAAATTGGATAAGCAGACCTGCTGGGTATCTATCTATCCAAGCCATAAAGAGCCAGGGTGCCCAGGACAAAGCCAAGGCTGGGGGCAGTCCTGGCTAACGCTGACTCACCAATGCTCAGTGCCAGACCACGAGACTTCAATGTTTCCCTTCAAGCCTATCTCAGTTCCTACCACAGGCTTTCCTGCTACAGGCCCCAGCTCCCCTGCCCACAACTCTGTAATTCTCCTTTTAGAGGGCCACTTCCTCCTGCCCTGCCCTAGGCAGGCCCAGCCTTTTGACCTTACTCTTCCTCCTCAAGCCTAGGCTGCCCAAGTGTCCTTGGGCAATTTGATCCAGTTCCCAACAGCATGAGACCAAAAGCTGTGGGCTTCTGCCCCAATACCTCTAAACTCCTATGCACCCTCCTCCCTAACACACAGGCTTGGTATTAAAGAGCTACAAAGACAAAATCCTTGCCAAGATGAAACTACATATCTCTAAGGAAAGCTGGCTCCATATGAGGCCCAAGTTTGCTTCCTATGTGTCTGTCCTTCCTCCAGCCCCATTTCAGACAGATCTTCCTACAGGAAGTTTCTTCCCTAGCAGGGGTTCTTCAAGAACATGGTTGATGGGCCGGGTGCAGTGGCTCACGCCTGTAATCCTAGCACTCTGGGAAACCAAGGCAGGAGGATCACTTGAGGTCAGGAGTTCAAGACCAGCCTGAGCAAAAGTGAGACCCCTGTCTCTGCTAAAAATAGAAAACAATTAGCTGGGCAACTAAAAATAGAAACAAACAAAAAATTAGCTGGGTGTGTGGTGAGCGCCTGTAGTCCCAGCTACTCGGGAAGCTGAGGCAGGAGGATTGCTTGAGCCCAGGAGTTTGAGATTGTTGTGAGCTAGGCTGATGCCACAGCACTCTAGCCTGGACAACAGAGCAAGACTCTTTGTCTCAAAAAAAAATAAAAAAGAACATGGTTGATGTCTTCTTGGCCTTTTGGCTAAGATCAAGTGAAGAACAAGGTTGTTTTCCTGAGACCTAGACTCTCAGAAGAGGTCAGGCTACCCCCTTTAGAGTGGATAAATAACATCACCCCACCCCCAAAGGCAAAGTGGAGCATGGGGTAGGTTTGTCCCTGAGTCAACGTAACCCAGAAGTTAGGGTTTCACCGTTTATCCTAGCACAGACACATATGTGGCCTGCCCATGACTGGCTACCTGGTCTATGTGCATGGCTGAAAGAGACACCTTGGCCCAATAGATAAAGTACATGGCTTGGCATCACAACACCTCAGCTATGGCACTTCTCAACTTGGCTAAATCATGGAGCCTCTCTGAACTTTTTCCTTACCTTTGAATAGACATAACCCATACCTGTATGACAGATGTTTGGCAAAAGGCAAATGAGATAACTGGAAAAGCCCTTGGAAATCTGTCATGTGTGGCCCATCTATTTTTATATGAGAGTGGGAAAGGGGCCTTTCCAAGAGAGCTGAAAGAGGGACTTTGGGATGGTGAATGGTTATGGCTTTTGCTACATGAGGCCTCAAATCACCCAGCACTGACTAAGCACTTTCTCTGGGGGTTAGGAACAGAAGGGAGACCCCATCAAGGGAATACTGGAGATTCAAGAGAGCAGCAAAGTCCAGCTCTCCCTTCCAGCTAGAAGGTGGTATTCCTTTCTCATAAGGCTTCTTGACTCATTCCCTGCAGAAGTCCATACTATGCTTTAAGGGACAATTTCCCACTAGGCCACAGCTCTCCCAGTAGGCAGGGTTATTGTTGTCCCCTTCTGTAACAGATGGGTAAAGTGAGGTACTGGGCATTGAGCAAGGGCATAGGAAATGTATGTGTTCACTGGATGTTTGGAGAATTGAGGACCAGGAGCCACCATGCCTCCCATACAAATGACATCTTCCTAATCTTAAACCCTTAATCCAAAATACCTTCACTTGCAAAAGAACTACTTCCCAAGTATGAGTGATATAATCTATTTCTGTGACCATCTCCCCCACTAGACTCCGCTACTTGAAACCTTTCTACTGTCTTTGTGTCTACTACTACTACTTTCTACTGTCTTTGTGTTGAAATGTAGAACCCAGGCTTAGAGGCAATAAAAAAGTAAGTGGCTCAAAAAAAAAATGTGACTGGCCAGCAGCTTGAGACTTCATCCTTGGAAAGGTGTCCCCTTCTTCAAAGGTGGTCAGGCCAGGCAGGGCAGGGATTAAAGTGTAGAGAGAAGTGAGTATGCACCAAGGAGAAGAGGGAGAATTTAAAACTGTGCAGCACTTCCTAACCTAGTCCAAAAGGATCCTATCTACAGCCAAATTCTCAGGACAGGCACCCCTCTAGCTAGAGAAATCCTTAGGTCCCAAGCAGGGACTGCTCTGAGGCAGGTAAACTCAAAACCAAATGAACTCCCCATCCTGTCTTTCTTTTCCCCTAATCCAGCCAAAGCTAAATCCGATTTGTTGCGTCCCAAACAAATTCCCACACGTTCTGATGTCCCCACTGTATCTCTTAAATCCTTCACTAGCCAACTCAAATGCCACCAACTTGCAGAGTTCTTCTCTGACCCTAGACTAGCACTGACCTTCCTTCTCTAACCTTAGGGTCTGAGAAGATAGACAAATTCCTCATTCCTCTCGGGACAGACTTAACTCAGAGCCTCAGCTTACCCACCCGTACAATGGATTCGCACAGCCCGCTAATACAAGCACACAGAAGACGCAGAAAGCTGGGAAAGGAGTGTTTTCCGGGGAGCTAGGCTGAGGATCTTTGAAAATGTAAAGGTTTGAAGGTAGGAGGAAGTGGAAAGGGTGGGAGCGAGCCGGATAGGCGACTGTCTCAGGGACTGTGTAGAGACCTGGGGCTTTAACAGGGGCAGGAGCCCGGCTCGGCTACCCTCTGTAATATGTCCCCTCCAGGCCTCCGTACTCTGAGAGCCCTGCAGTCAGGCTCTAACTCCTCTGCAGGTTTCGTTCTGGGCCCCATGCCCCAGGGTTTTAGCCCTCATTCCCAAGCCCCGCCTGCCGCGGCCGCACCTGGTCCGAGTCCTCGTTCTCGCTGCTGTAGCAGCACCCCATCGCCGGGGTCGGGCAGGGCGCTCAGGCCGAGCCGAGGAGGGACGGCGTCCGTCAAGAGCCCTTCCGGTCACATGACCTGTGACTGCCTCCCGCGAGCAACCACCCGCCCCCTCCGCGGGCCTACCCCATCCCAGAGCTACTTGGCCGCCTCAGCCGATACCATGGCTTCCGGCCCCGCCCTCTACCGCGTGATCATCGCCAACCAATGGGAAGGTGCAACCTGCGTGACCAGACGTGAGACACGTGATGCATGGAAAGGGCGGGGCGGATCACATGACTTCATCATTTGGTCTCTAAACTTGAATCCTCACCACCACTGGCGGTAATGGCCCTGGTGAGTTGTTATGTGATCTCATGTTCACTAGGTCACCTTTCAGGGCCAGTTTGCGAACTCTTATACCAAATGCTGTCATGATACACCCTTTTAAATGCCATGCGAGGGGCCAGTGGGCTCCAATTTGAGGCTGTTAGAGGTTATAGTCTGGGTGCACAAAAAACCCAGGATGAGCAGCGCCCACTTTGGGGACACATAGAGGATGTAGCGCCCAGCGGAGCTGTCAACCTGTGTGGGGTATCTGCGACTTAAGAGGAAAGAGACCACACCCCTTCTTAAGCTGAAGAGCAGTGGAGCTCAATCGTGGTAGAAGAGATAGAGGCCACGTAGCTGATCTCCTTGCCCTCTGGCGTTTTTCTTCAATCCTGCCTTTTTACGGCAGCAAGCCATAGTAATCTGACACACAAAGCTGACCATCAATTCTCTTTTATTAAAATCCTCCCATAGCTTCCCTTGGGCCCTGAACACAGGTTCAAGTCTGTCATTCAAGATGGTACAGAGCCTGGCACCTGTCTCCCACTCCATGCCATGGGGTGGAGAATGGGGGGAGGTGCTTCACCAGCCATAGGGAAATACTTGCAGTTTCCTGATTGACCTCCTGGACTTTGCACATACCGCCTGGCACACTGTCTCCCTGCCAGTTTTGCCTACTTCAAGACTCAACACAAATAATATATGTATTTTTTTTGAGACAGAGTCTCACTTTGTTTCCTGGGCTAGAGTGCCCTGGCATCACCCTAGCTCACAGCAACCTCAAACTGTTGGGCTCAGGCGATCCTCCTGCCTCAGCCTCCCGAGAAGCTGGGACTACAGGAACGCGCCACCACACCCAGCTAATTTTTTCTGTTTTTAGTTGCCCAGCTAATTTTTTTTCTATTTTTAGTAGAGATGGGTCTCGCTCTTGCTCAGGCTGGTCTTGAACTCCTGAGCTGAAGCAATCCTCGGCCTCACCCTCCCAGAGTGCTAGGATCACAGGCATGAGCCACCTCACCTGGCCAAATGATATCTTTCTGATTGCCTTCTCTGACCCCATTCTTTCGGCATCTCCAGCTTCCTGTGCTTAATCCTAATCCAGTGCTGATTCAGTCATTTATTGAATCAACAAATATTTACTGAGTGTCTACTATGTGCCACACACCATTCTATCTGTGTATGCAGCAGTTCACAAAACAGCCAAAGTCCCTGTGTTCATGGACCATCCAATAATAATCACACTAAATTGTATTCTCTGGGTCAGTCTCTTCTACCAATCTTGGAGTTCCTGGAGGAAAGGGACAGGTTCTGACTCTTCTATGTGACCCAACCCCTGACACTTGCTTAGAGAAACTTGAATTTTGAATTAATGAGTAAATTACAATCTCTGCATCACCTTGGCTGACACCATGCCCCATGTCTCCTCCAAGGGGCTGGAGGAGATCACCAGATCTAATAACTCTTATTAGCCCTCAAATCAAGACCCTGGAGTTCTGTAAGGTTTTTGAGAGCTCCTGAAGGGTAAGAGGCAGCTCTAGCTTGTCCCTGGGACTGGTAACTTGAACCGAACATCTCAGGTGACAGCAGCAGCCTCAGCATCAATAATTGAAAGCAGGTCCAGCCTTCTGCCTCAGGGTTACCCCCCACTTCCTGTCCTGTGCTCTGGTCTTTCCTAAGCAGGAGGCTGCAGCCCAGGTAAGCAGGGCCCTTGAGTGTGGGTTAAGCACATCAGTTCAAGCCCACTGCATCACTCACCTATTTACACTCTCGTCTTTCATTTTTAGTCACCACCAGGGTACTTGCAAAGAGGCCTGAAAGGAGGTCAGATCTGGAGGAGGGGGGAGGATGGTCCAGGACACGGTAGAGGGAACCCATCCCCCCACAGGGGACCTTGGAGAACAGGACCGAGTGGCGGAGGGGGAAGTGTATGCTGTGTGCTTTATGTGTATACACACTTGGGAAGGGAATTCTGAGCGAGCACAGGGGAAGAGGGTAATACAGGGAGGGGAGATAGGACTGGAGAGTTATGACAGAATCCAGGACTTTTCCCACCCCCACAGAATAGACAGAGGCAGAGTCCTCAGGTGGGAAAAAGGGCACCTCACCCTAACACTCTATGGAGTGTTTTGATTGCCTTTTACTGAGGCAGAGCATGGTGACATTGAAGGGGTTTCTGACTAAAAAGCTGTGCTCTTTTGCTACACAGCAGTAAGTCCGAGGAGACCGAGCAGGCAGGGGGTAGAGTAGGGGGAGGATATCCCAGAGGGGAACTAGTGAAAGAGGTCCTAAAGAAGGAGTGACTTCAGGGATGAGGGGAAGCAAGTGGGGAGAGCAATATGAAGACGGGACCAGGAAGAGGTGGTTTGGGGTTGGGTGCTAAACATGGACAGTATGGAATCCTTGAAAGTACATGGGCTTGGAACCATACCAACCTGGATTCAAATCCCGGTTCTGTTGCGTGGCTCTGGACAAAAGATTTAACCTTTCTGAGCCATGGTTGGTAACATATAAGGATAGTAATTGCACTGGTAAGGGCTGCACAAATGACAGGTAAATGGTGGGTGTGGGTTTCCCTCCCTGCCTCCCTGCACCCAGGCCCCAGGTAGAGACCATGTCCCCAGCCATTGCTCTGGCCTTCCTGCCACTGGTGGTGACATTGCTGGTGCGGTACCGGCACTACTTCCGATTGCTGGTACGCACAGTCTTGCTGCGGAGCCTCCGAGACTGCCTGTCAGGTCTGCGGATAGAGGAGCGGGCCTTCAGCTATGTGCTTACCCATGCCCTGCCCGGTGACCCCAGTCACATCCTCACCACCCTGGACCACTGGAGCAGCCACTGCGAGCACCTGAGCCACATGGGCCCTGTCAAAGGTCAGTGTTCCCTAGCCTTTTGCTCCAGGAAGTACCCGCAACATGGTGAAGGAAGATCTGGGATCTGTTGCTGCCCTATTGGATGAATTGGGCAGATTCTTGATCCTCTTTGTGTCTCTTTTTTTCTCATCTGGAAATGAGGGGCCTGGACTAAGTCATTCATTCATCCAGCAAACATTTATTGCTACCTCTTTTGTATCAAGAATGTGCTAGGTGCGGGGGGAGGAGATAAAAGGCCACAGAAGTAGGATGATCGCTTGAACTCAGGAGTTCAAGACCAGCCTGAGCAAGAGCAAGACCCTGTCTCTACTAAAAATAGAAAAATTAGCCAGGCATGGTGGTACATGCCTGTAGTCCCAGCTACTCAAGAGGCTAAAGCAGGAGGATCACTGAGCCCAGGAGTTTGAGGATGCCACTGCACTCTAGCCTAGGCAACAAAACAAGACTCTATCTCAGAAAGAAAAGAAAAGAAAAAGAAAAGAAAAGAAAAGAAAAGAAAAAAAGGGAAGGGGAGGGGAGGGGAGGGAAGGGAAGAAGAATATTCAATGAACAATAAACATTTCAACTGAACTGAGACTAGAAGGATTGGTTTTCGAGTTGGCCAGGCAGACGGGTGGGGAAGGGCAAAGTGAGCCACACAACAAACGTGGCATGAAGGAATGAGACAGCATGGTTGATTGTGTGCAGTTGTTTAGGATGGCTGCAGTACAAGTCACAGGTGGGAAGAATTGAGAGCTAAAACTGGAAAGGTAGGCTAGGATCAGGTCCAGGGTCCTGAATGCCAGGCAGAGGATCCCAAATTCAATCCCAAAGGCCTTTGGAATCATAGAAGCCTGGAAGTGATACAGTCAGATTTGTTAGAAAGATTGCTAGTGGCTGGTGTGAAGACTAGACTGGAGGCAGCGGCACCTGTGGGGCAGCTGGTGCTGTGGTCTGAGAGAGATGAGACAACAGCTGGTTGGGAGCTGCAGGGAGGCAGGTGGGCATTTGAGATCTTTCTATCACGGCCTTTGTATCCATCTCCCCGCATAGGTCAGATCCTGATGCGGCTGGTGGAGGAGAAGGCCCCTGCTTGTGTGCTGGAGCTGGGCACCTACTGCGGATACTCCACCCTGCTTATTGCCCGCGCCCTGCCCCCTGGGGGTCGTCTTCTCACTGTGGAGCGGGACCCTCGAACAGCAGCAGTGGCTGAAAAAATCATTCGCCTGGCTGGCTTTGACGAGCACATGGTCAGCCTCCCCATGTCCCCAACTCTAATCTCTCCTGTCACCCTAGACCTTGCCCTAGCCAGGCCTCCCTTGTCAGGGACTCCCATCTAAGGAAATGGAAGTAGCTCCACATAAGGGACTGGGATCCTGGATGGTGTGTGAGCTCCTGCCCTCCTGTCCCAAATCATTTGCACATATTTTCTGCTGGAGGACAAAAGAAACTAAAAGGAAGGTCTCTGGAACCCAACAAATCTGGGTCCAAATCTTTGTCTGCCTCTTGTTAGCTGTGTGACCTCAGACAAAGCACGCATCCTCTGAATCTCAGTTTTTGGTTTTTTTTTTGAGAGAGTCTTATTCTGTTGCCCGGGATAGAGTGCAGTGGCATCATCATAGCTCACTGCAACCTCAAACTCCTGGGCTCAAGCGATCCTCCTGCCTCAGCCTCCCAAGTAGCTGGGACTATAGGCACTCACCACAATGCCTGGCTTACTTTTCTATTTTTTAGTAGAGACGGGGTCTCGCTCTTGCTCAGGCTGGTCTCAAACTCCTGAGTTCAAGCTCTCCTCCTGCCTTGGCCTCCCAGAGTGCTAGGATTACAGGTGTGAGCCACCGCGCCCAGCCAGAATCTCAGTTCTTCATGAGCAGAATGGAAATCATAATATTGATCCTGACTTCTTGGGTTCTGAGGTCAGAGGAAATGTTAGAGCACTTGTGGGGACCTAGGCCAGGGCCAGGCATGAAGTAAGCCAGATACTGCTGGTGTCTGGAGTGAGAGAACAATCCCTCCCACCCTCACTTCCATTCCACCTCTACCCCCACAGGTGGAGCTCATCGTGGGCAGCTCAGAGGAGGTGATCCCGCACCTACGCACCCAGCACCAGCTGAGTCGGGCAGACCTGGTGCTCCTGGCACACCGGCCCCGCTGTTACCTGCGGGACCTGCAGCTGCTGGAGGCCCATGCCTTACTGCCAGCTGGTGCCACTGTGTTAGCTGACCATGTGCTCTTCCCTGGTGCACCCCGCTTCTTGCAGTACACCAAGAGCTGTGGCCGCTACCGCTGCCGTGTCCACCACACTGGCCTCCCAGACTTCCCTGCCATCAAGGATGGCATAGCCCAGCTCACTTATGCTGGACCTGGCTGAGGTCCAGGTCCAGGGGTACTTACTAATGCCCCCCTACCCCGACCCAAGCAAGGACCTCGGAACATCCCCTCCCCTCCCTGTTTGGGGCCTGACACATGCTGGGATCAGGGCTGGAGAGGCCCTCTTCCCACCTCTGCTCCCCTCTGGCCTCCACACTGACCTGAAGCATCAAATTTCTCTCAGGCTGCTTGGTCTCACTGGTCCTCCTCCTTCCAGAGAGCCATGGACTGACAGTTAAGAGGCCTGAGCTTTTAACCCAGCTATGTCACTGATTTGCTGGGTGACTCCAAGGGAGTCCTTGCCCTGCTCTGAGATTTAATCCATTGTCTTAACACTAACAAAGCTGGCTGGGAGAGCTTCAGGGGACTCTCAGCTCTGGGCCTCAGAAAACCTCCCCTCCCCAGCCCATGCCATTCTGGGTGGGATCAAAGGAAATAGCAGACAATGACTTAGCGATCCTGCAGAAATAGCTGAGTGCAAGCTGGGCCAGAGGAAATGGCACAGGATCCTGGGTCCAGGACCAGGAACACCCTGGCTTTCCCCAGCCCTGGCCTACCTGGCCAATTAGGTAGGTTTGCGTGATGTCCCTTGAGTGCCCTCTCCCCAAAGTCCAAGATACTAGAATCCTCTAGGCCCCGCCAACAAATAGGGAATAGACATGGGGGAAGAAAAATCACTCCTGTGTCTTTATTAAAGAGTTAGAAAGCAACCAGACCTGGCAACCGAGGGGTGAGGTACTGGCCAAAAAGGTGGAGTGGGCTCAGGCCTTGGGGATTCAAGAGCAAACTGATGGCCTGGGAAGTGCCAAGGAGATCATGGCAGCAGCTGAGGAGGTACCCACGGGCACTTTCAGGCACTGGGGCCATCAGCTGGTTCTGTGGGGCAGGGGTGAGAGGGGTGCAGGGTAGGTTGGGCTGGCCTGGAATCTCCCTGAGGCCACCCTGCTTTGTCTACCTAGATCATCCACTGGTCCTGATCCTGTTCGTTGCCTTCCATGTCCACCTGGAGAGGAGGCTGGGTGTGGGTGGGGAGGGGCCTCAGCCAGCCTCAGCCCCAGATTCTGCCCCTGGCTGGATCCAGGGTTTCTATACCCCTTGGCCATCGATTAGGTCAGGGGCAGGGGCCCAGGAACGAGGCCCTCCCCCACACTCCCACCTACCTCATTGACCTCTCCATCATCAGGTGACTCATTGTAGTCATTCATCTCGTCCATGTCCTGCATGTCCTCATCATCCTCTGAGTCTTCTTCACTATCCTCATCGTCTTCATCATCTTCCTCTTCTTCGTCATCATAGTGCTGGTAGGGCAGGGGAGAGCCTGTAAGTCCTACAGGCCTGCCCAGACCAATTCAAGACTTGGCCCACTTGGAACCTCTTTCTGGGGTCAATAAATGACCCGCTACTTCCCAACCCTGCCCTCCTTGAATCTAGCAGGCTGGAGCATGTTCTGCAGGACTTTAGTGCTGGGCCCAATGCCCACCCCCTTTTAGCTCCCCTTTCCAGTCTCCACCCAGAGCTAAGAGTCATAATTGCTCTCTGGGTCAAAGGCAGAATATTCAGAATTAGAGCAGAACCTTGGTCCACCCTGGGCCCCACACAGGCCCCACCGGCTGGAGCCACTCACCTCTGAAGCTGGCTTGCCAATAGGAACCAGGTTGTTGTCTTTCTCTGCGATGCTTTGGAGCTGTAGGCAAAGAGGGGGAGGAGCAGAGCCAGGTGGGTCAGGGTCATGGGACTGGCCCCACTCTGTGCCCAAGAAGACCCCCAAGTGTGGGGGAGAAACTTCCCCCCAGTTCTCAGGAAGATCCTTTTCTCTCCTTATGTTATTTGCCACTTACTTATGAACTTGATCCAACTACTTAAACTCTTTAGGCCTTGGTTTCCTTATATAATTATGGTGAGGGTGAAGTGAGAGACTTACCAGCCTAGAACATGGCATTGGCTAGGTCTTCAATCAATAGTCAAAACTATTATTTCCAATGCTTTAGGGAAAAGAGCTTGGGCTGTGTCAGGAGCCTGGGCTCTAATCTGGCCCATAAGTCCCATAGTCACCCAGCAAATTAGGGTACCATACAGATGAGAACCTTAGCCTCCTGGCTCCTAGCCTGATTATTCCCAGCTCTGGGCAAAAAGCTCTTCCAGGGCAGGTCTTCAGAGTAAGGCTGGGTCATGGCTCTCTGGAGGGCAGTCTCTTGACTGTTCTGTGCTAGGTCCTCACTCACCCAGGCCTGATGCTGCTGTTCCTGCTGCTGCAGCTCTGTCTCCTCCACACAGGGTCGATCCAGATTAAACCACAGTGTCTCGGTCACACGGGGGAAGAGTGAGGGGAACAAGGTGGACATGGCTCCTAGAATGAGGGAAAGGGTCAGGTGAATGTGTTGTGGTTTGGTTTTTATTTGGTTGTAATTTGATTTAGGGATGGGCTAGAATGGAAGGTACCAGGGAAGCAGTTCTTCCCTCTAGGAATCAGACAGATCTGGGTTTGAGTCGGGCTCCACCACTTACTAGCTGACCTTGGCCAAGTCACTTAACCTCTTTGGGCCTCAGTTTCCTTATCTGTAAAATGGGGATAACAACACTTATATTACCCTCAAAGTTATTCTGATAATTAAGTAAATTAATGGATAAGTAAAGCTGTTTATAGGCTGGGAGAAAAGAGAATGGGAGCCAAGTGAAGAATAGGAATCCAGAATGCAGACTGGCATTATGAAATTATACAAAATTAGAGGTAGCAAGGCTCTACTGAAATTATCTCTGTCTCCTCCAAACACTAAAACCTGCTTTTTGCCCCTTTATGATGGTTCATGCTATGTTCACCCAGTGTCAGAAATATAGGATATTAACCACCTCTCTCATGGATCACAGCCAAATTTGGGGATGGGGCATGTGCCATGTGCAAGCAAGGTTCAGTAAGACATTCTAGAAGACATGAGTAAATGGATAAATAAGTAGATGGAAAACTCAATGGATGAACTAACATGTAAGAGAACAAGTAAAATCAGCTTTGACTCATCGACTGAGGGAGCTGACCAGGAAAGGAAGGTCCCAGAGAATCTGAATTAAAACCCCTGAGCTCACAGACAAGAAAACTGAGGCCCAGTGACAGGGAGAGACTGGCTTTAGGTCACACATTGAGTCGGGGCTTAGAACTCCCGCGCGAAAGGGATCCAGGCCGGGCACTAGAATTGATGAGCAGAAGGAAAAGATCTGTGTCTGGTCTCGCTTTTGTCCTAACTTATTTGACCGACCCAGGGCCAGCCGCTGCCCTTCCCTGGGCCTCAGCTTCCCAGCTGGTATAACAGGTAGAAGAGCATCCACTCTCACGTCAGAGAAGTACTGACAGGCCAGAGATCTCTGCTCCGAAAGCCCAACCCACTGCCGCCGATTCTTTGCTCATTACGATAATGACCGTGTGCTCGACCAACAGGAAAAAGGCAGGGGCGGGACTCGGACAGAAAATTGCCCTTATAGGGTTGCTACTCCCGAAAGGAGCGCGGCATGAGTAGGGCCAATTAACTGAAAGAAATGCTGGGTGACAGGAAGTGACACCAATGAATGACGGATCTCGTGTGACGGGGTGGGGCTTAGTCTCGAGGAAGCGGCCAATGAGCTGGAGCTCTTTAAGGACGAGGGACTCTGAACATGGAGCTCCCGAGGAGGCGGGTCAAAAGAACTGGCTTTCTCTGGGGAAAGGAGGAAAGAAGGAGCAACGAGACCGCCGCAGCTTTGCTTCTGTACTTACCGCGCCGGCAGCCGGCAGCCGGCGGCGACCCGGAAGCTCTTCTCTCAGCCTGAGCGGAAGGACCCACCAGAATCCGGGACTCACCAAACGCATGCGTCTTGGCTCTCCTTTTGTTTCCCGCTCCCGCCCACCAGACCGGATGTGACGTTAGACACACCTTGGTCACGTTGTTGGGGAAGGAAATGTGCCGCGGCTACCTATCGGCCCCGCCTTGAGTCTCAGCCAATCGGCCTCTCCATTCTGGCCTCGCCACTCAGTCCCCAGGCAATTTTTGCTCATTAACCCCTTCTGAAAAAGAGGTAACAGCAACCTGCGTTAGTACTAGGGCTGTTTGTCCTGCTGAGTCCCAGGAAAATTAATCTGCTACTTTGGAATTGCTGGTTGATTTTACGCCCCTCCTGTCTGTGCTCTCTCAGCCTCGGTTTCTGGTTTGAGCACATTCATTCTTTTATGCCTTGAACAAAAATATTTGCGTTCCTACTATAGTCTAGGCTCTATAGAAGCTGGGGATAAATACATGAACATGGTAGCTGCCCCCAACGATCTTCATAGTCCTCACAGACCCTGAAGACCAAAGGAGGACTCACTGGTCTCTTAAGGTTGCCTGTCCAGTTCTGACGTTGGAGATTATGTAGAGACTTGAGTGACTAGTCAGCCTCAAGCACAGAATACTGCCGCTGGAAAACTCAGCAGCCCTCCCCAGGACTGGGCCAAATCCGCTTAGAGATCAGCCTTGTCGCTTCTCTGCTTTGCTACTGCCTCTGTTCTAGTAATCTTTGCCTCAGCCTCCCCTTCAGAGATCCTCGTGCCTTCTGGCAACAGAGGTCCTTTAAACTCAACTCCCGTCACGCTCCATCACCTCCCAGCCGCTTCCAGGGCCAACATTCATCCACAGTTGCACTCCTGTCCCGCCGGGTGTGTGAATTTTGGCGAATCCTTTTCCTTTGTAGGACTATTTCTTCTTGAACAGGCATCATAATCTTTGCCCAGCCTTCCTCCTATCCTGGGATCTTGTGAAGATTGGATGAAGTAACAGCTGTTCAAGAAGTAGTGTACTGTGCATTTTGAATGTGATTATGTTGCGAAGCAGCTCTGCTTATTATAAAGCTTTTCATTGAAGAGTAAAATTTGCCTCTTGGAAATGTCTACCCTTTTCATTCACTCGTTCACCAAATACCTACTCAGTGCCTTGTATATGTCTGTCACTATTCTAAGTAGTGGGTATATTAACAGCGAAC
This sequence comes from Propithecus coquereli, assembly GCF_000956105.1. Taxonomy (NCBI): domain Eukaryota; kingdom Metazoa; phylum Chordata; class Mammalia; order Primates; family Indriidae; genus Propithecus; species Propithecus coquereli. The sequence continues at coordinate 2,091,526 of NW_012147897.1, forward strand.
AAAGAAGACCAGAAAGCCCCTCTCTTTGTGCAACTTCCATTCTAATGAGAGAGATAAAGAAGATAAAATTTTTAGTTTTAAAATTGTGGTAAATACTGAGGAGAAAAAAATAGAGAAGCAGGAATAAAATATTGGCAGAGGAAGTGGTTTGTTTTTAATTTTTTATTTCTCTTATTAATTTCATAGGTAGAAGTGTTTTATTTTAGATTGAGGGGCCAAGGAAGTCACTGGGAAGGTGACTTTGAATAAAGATCTGAAGGAAGAGAAAGAGCCTTCTGATATTTGAGGAAAAGCATTTCGGGGAGAGAGCACAGCAAGTGCATAGGGCGTAGAATGGCTGGAGCACAGCGTCCTATGGGCAGAGTAGCAGAAGATGGCAACAGAGAGCAGGAGCCAGATACATACGGCCTTGCAGGTCATAATAAAGTTTTTACTCCATGTTGGGGAGCCAGTGGAGGGTTGTGAGCAGAGAATCTACACAATCAGATTCACATTTTGACAGAGAGACTTGATTGTTCTGTGAAGAATAGCCTTGGCGGGACAGTGGCAGAAGTCTAGAGACCAGTTGGGAGCCTGTTATAATAATCCAGAGGTAGTAGATAAGAAGTGGTCGAATTTTGAGTATATTTAGAAGGTGGGGACAACAAGGTTTACTGACAGATTGGATGTAGAGTATGAGAGGAAGAAAGGAGTGGCTGGGTGCGATTGCTCACGCCTGTAATCCTAGCTCTCTGGGAGGCCGAGGCGGGTGGATTGTTTGAGCTCAGGAGTTCGAAACCAGCCTGAGCAAGAGTGAGACCCCGTTTCTACTAAAAATAGAAAGAAATTAATTGGACAGCTAAAAATATATAGAAAAAATTAGCCGGGCATGGTGGCGCATGCCTGTAGTCCCAGCTACTCAGGAGGCTGAGGCAGAAGGATTGCTTGAGCCCAGGAGTTTGAGGTTGCTGTGAGCTACGATGATGCCACGGCACTCTAGCCTGGGCAACACAGTGACTCTGTCTCAAAAAAAAAAGAAAGGAGTGAAAATTTTTGGCCTAAACAAATAGAAGATTGGTGTTGCCAGTTTTTGAGTTGTGAAAGACTGGGGAGATGATTTTTTTTGGAGGGGGGTGCTATCTGGAGCTCAGTTTGGGGTGTGTTAAGTTTGAGATGCCCATTAGAGTAGAGATGCAGAAAAGAGAGGCAGAAAAGCCAATGGGTCTTCAGGTCAGAGGAGAGATCTGGGCTGGATATATCAATTTAGGAGTCATCAGCACATAGATGGTGTTTAAAGCCATGAGACTGGATGAGATCACCAAGGGAGTGAGTATAGATGGAAAAGTTTCCTCTAATATTCAGAATTCGAGTAAACTAGAAGAAGCAGCAAACCAGATGGGGAAAGAAGGCCAAAAAGATAAGTGGAAAGCCAGGTAGATTGGTGGTATCCTGGAAGCCAAGTAAAGAAAGAGTATTAGGAAGGAGGAAGTGATATACTGCAGCATAGTTCTATACAAAATTGTGTTCCTATTTGTTTCCCCAGCAGACCATGAGCTCCTTGAGAGCAAGGACTGAATGGTTTGTATGTCCCCAGGGCCCAGCCAGACCTTCTGGATTCCTCATCTGTTCCTCCTGTGACCTATATCTCCATCAGTCTCTCCTCCTGCTTCTTTTTTTAACAGGATCCCTACCTAAGGCATCTGTGCCTCCCATCCTTCCTGATAGCTCTAGCCTGCTGGAAATTCCCAAGTAACCTAGAGTTTCTTTCCAAGGTCCTTGGCCATGTTCAACAAGTTATGGTGACTTGTTAGCTGGTGACATTTATTGAGTGCCAACTGAGTACCAGACACCTTGCTAGGCCCTGGGGACAGAGAGATAAAGCAGAAATAGTTCCTGCCCTAAAGAAAAATATAGTCTAATAAGAACTAAGATAATTATAGTGGAAGGTGGTAAGTGTTAAAATTGATCTATGTAAAAAAAAATTGATCTATGTAGAGAGTATTGCAAGAGCACAGAGGAGGGAGAGATGAATAGATTCTGGACAAACTAAGTTTAGACTTTTGATTCAGAGAAGGAAACATTTGAGTGGGCCTTGAGGGATGAGTAGAAGTTAAGGCTACTGGTAGACAAAGGGGAAAAGGTGGTATACAAGAAGGTGTCTTATATTCAAGATCATGGAATTGGCTGGGTGCAGTGGCTTGTGCCTGTAATCCTAGCACTTTGGGATGCTGAGGCAGGTGGGAGGATCACTTGAGGCCAGGAGTTCATAGCAAGACCCCGGTCTCTACAAAAAATAGAAAAATTAGTGGGGCGTGGTAGTGCACACCTGTAGTGCCAGCTACTTGGGAGGCTTAGGCAGGAGGATTTCTCGAGCCCAGGAGTTGGAGATTGCAGTGAGCTATGGTGATGACACTGCCCTCCATCCTGGGTGACTGAGTGAACCTGGTCTCAAAAAAAAAAAAAAAAAATCATGTAAATCAAGAGTAGATGATATGTCAGGAGAACAATGAGAATCCATTTGGGCAGAACTGGATGTCTGGGGATGGAGAGAGAGATGAGAAAGAACACTGGAGGACCCAGATGGGGAAGGGCCTTGGTGGCCCTGACATGGAGCAGATGGGATGGAAGCCAGGTATCTTGGGTCTCACATTGGTCTTGTTGTTGACTTGCTGGGGACCCCATGTGGGTGCCCTCCGTCTCAATCTTCCATTTTCTCTAATGTAATATTCTTTTTCTTTTCTTTTCTTCTTCCTTTCTTAATTTTTTTTTCATGTTTTTTAATCTTTTTTTTTTCTTTTTTGAGACAGAGTCTCGCTCTGTTGCCCAGGCTAGAGTACCGTGGCATTAGCCTACCTCACAGCAACCTCAAACTCCTGGGCTCAAGCGATCCTCCTGCCTTGGCCTCCCAGAGTTCTAGGATTACAGGTGTGAACCACTGCGCCCAGCCTCTTTTTTCTTTTCTTTTTTCTAAGGTAATATCCTAATCATGTCTCCAGCTCTGATTTGAGTCCCTGGAAGGGATTCCCTTGGCCTGGCCCTTTCTGTCCTGAGATTTTACCTGCCACTTCTTTGTGTTTTACACAAACTAGGGCCTAGGAACTGAAAGCGGGGCCAGATGGGAATTTCCCAAGAGAAAGAAAGAAATCCAGAGCCCGTAGTCTGGAGACGGAAAACCATGACTCTATGCAGAGAGTTTTCCAGGATCCAGGAAGGGTCAGAGCTGAGTGGTGTGAATTCAATGCCAGCAACAGCTGCTTACACATTCCTTCCACAAGCCTCAAGGAACATGGCTGGGCCTGGTAGGGGACAGAGGAGAGTGTCATACTCACCATCTTTCATATATACAGAGGTATGGTTGGTCTCCAAAGGGCTTTCACACTCATAGTTTCCTCTTGTTGACCTAAAATAAGTGACCAAGGCAAAAATCATAATCAATGGAGGCTTATTAAGCTGAAGTTGAGGATGTGCCTGGAAAAACACAAACCACAGACAGATCTGTGGCTGTTTTTTTGAAGGGGAATTTGGAACTTTCAACATTTTAAAGGCATACAGAGGGGGGAAAAAAGGCAGGGGGTAGTGAGAAAAAATGGTTACATTTTTTCCAGACTCAGGAAAATCTACATTTTACATAAGATAAGGTGAATGTTAGAAGAGAAAAAGGGAGTGAAGGAAGCATCAATTATTTAGATGTCCTTGGGTAGGTGGAAGAATGTTTGACCCGTCTTGTCTCTGTTAGTTGTCTGTGAAGTTAAACTTGTAATTCATTATTACTGTGGAATCCAACAGACTTCAGTTTGGGGAGCTAGACATAGACTGTGGACCTAAAGTTGCAATTTGTATGTCCTTGTTTATAGGAGGTTAGCAAGGAATTGCTTTAATGAATGATCTGTTGGGTGGACACTCCTGTCCTCACTCACCCCCAGCCCTGAGAATTCTGCCCTCATTTAGAGGAGGAGGAATCTGAGGTCAGGAACGTGAAGTGGCTTGTCTGAGCTGAAGCTGCCACTCAAGAATGTCCATCTTGCATTCATTCCACAAAGCTTTCTTATGGGCCAGTGTGTGCTTGGTGGTAGGGACTCAACAGAGGAATCATATCTGGGTCCCAATCCGTTGCAAGTTCCCAGTCTGGTGTGGGAGGCATAAAGCTGGGCGAGGTGGCTCACACCTGTAATCCCAGCACTTTGGGAGACCAAGGTGAGAGAATCACTTGCAGCCAGGGGTTCGAGACCAGCCTGGGTAATAGCAAGACCCTCATCTCCAAACACACACAAAAAATAGTCAGGCATGGTGGTGTGCACCTGTAGTCCCAGCTACTCGGGAGGCTTAGGCCAGAGGATCGCTTGAGTCCAGGAGTTTGAGGCTGCAGTGAGCTATGATGATACCACTGCACTCTAGCCTGGGGAACAGAGCAAGACCCCATCTCAAAACAAAAACAAAAAAGTGCAAATCATTAGATTAGCCCCTCGAGGGCAGATCTCTGTGTGATTCATCTCTATTTTCCCAGCACCTAGCACAGTGCTTGGCGCTGAGTAGCCACTCTGTGGAGTAGCCACTTTGTGGCTATATGTAAATGTTTGTACAATATGTGTTTGTTTCCTTCAGTCTAATGGAATTTAATTATGGTTCATGTGATGAATGTTATAATGCTGTGGTCCCCAACCCCTGGGCCACGGAACAGTACCAGTCTGGGGCCTGTTAGGAACTGGGCGGCACAGCAGGAGGTGGTGGGTGAGCAAGTGAAGCTTCATCTGTATTTACAGCCACTGCCCATCGCTGGTATCACTGTGTGAGCTCCACCTCCTGTCACATCAGCAGCGGCATTAGATTCTCACAGGAGTGCAAACCCTACTGTAAACTGTGCATGCAAGGGATCTAGGTTGCCCACTCTTTATGAGAATCGAATGCCTGATGATCCGAGGCGGAGCTGAGGCAGTGATGCTAGTGCTGGGGAACGGCTGCAAATACAGATCATGATTAACAGAGAGGTTTGACTGCACAATAAATGTAATGCGCTTGAATCATCCCAAAACCATTCCCCCCACTGCCATCCATGGAAAAATTGTCTTCCATGAAACTGGTCCCTGGTGCTAAAAAGGTTGGGGACTGCTGCTATAATGGAGATGGGTTCTGAGAAGAGAACAGTGGAAACATTAAGAGAAGGGCAGCGTGTGTGGGAGGGTGAGGGGGTGGTTTGAGGAGGCCCCGCAGAGGAGATGAGACCTTGAGGAGGAGTCAGGAAAGGACACTCTAGTCAAATGCGGGCAGCATGTGCAAGAGCAGAGGAGCCTTGGAAGAGTGAGGTGCGCCTATTGTGTGGCATTAACTGAGGGCCTGCTGTGTGGACGTCTTGGCGACGGGCACTGTGAGAGAAACAGGACCAGGAGACAGTGCCCTGTCCTCTAAGGGTGACATACATCCTTGGAGGAGGACATGGAGATGTTGAGAAAGGCTTCCTTGAGCAGGTGAGACTTCAGCTGGGCCTGAGGGATGCTTCAGAGTCAGAGAGTCAGAGAGGAGGAAAGAGCACACCTGCCGTGGGGGAGGGGCCTCCCAGGACAGGGTGGGGTGCAGGGCAATGAGGAGGAGGCCCAGGCAGGAGAGCCTGGTGTGTGGAGGGCAGGACGAGGGAGGCTAGAGAGCTGCCCTGGGTGGGCTGGCTGAGGGAGCACACCTTAGCCTCGGGTATGAGGTTCATTTTACCTCAGGGTCATGCAACACCTCATTTGTTTTCTGTCATTGAGGCCGCTCTGGACCTGACTCAAGGTTCAAGATGGACAGAGGAGTTAGAAGGGGTCTCTGGATTCTCTTCCTATTCCCTAAAAGCCAGCCTCAGGAGGGTGCTCCACCTGGGCCCCTATTTGTATGGCGGGTTTGCATATATTTGCTTACTGCAGCTAAGGTTCCCTCACTCTGACCAAAGCAAAAATAGAGAGTGGGAGGAGAGACCTTCTGTGTTGGAAGCAAAGTCTGAAGACACACAAACCTACACAAACATGCATACACCCTCACCACTGCACAGAGGTGTCGGCAGAATATAGACTCCCCAAAGAGGTCCGAGTCCTAATCGTAGATCCGTGACCATGTTAGCTTACATGGCTAAAGGGACTTTGCAGATGTGTTTAAGATTAAGGACTTTGAGGTGGGGAGAGTATGCTGACTGTCCAGGTTGGCCCAATCTATTTATTAATACACGAATCCCTAAAACTGGGGAAGCTTTCCCCGCTGTGGTGAGAAAACAAGACGTGACAAAGGAAGAAGGAGCAGGGAGATGTGCAAGGCTGGCTCTGAAGGTAGAGGAAGGGGCCATGAGCCAAGGAATGCAGGTGGCCTCTAGAAGCCAGGAAAAGACGAGAGACCTGCTGACACCTTGATTTTAGCCCACTGAAACTCATGCTATACTTGTAAGTTAATAAGTTTGTGTTGTTTTAAACCACTAAGCTTGTGGTAATTTGTTACAGCACCAACAGAAACCTAACGCACAAGGCAACAAGAAACCTAATGCACTAGCCGGGTATGGTGGCGCGTGCCTGTATCTACTTGGGAGGCTGGAGAGGAGGAAGGATCACTTGAGCCCAGGAGCGGGAGTCTGCAGTGAGCTGTGATCCACTGCTTCCTCCTCATTCCAGCTCCAAGTTCCTCTCTGCCACTGTCCCTTCTGCTTTGAGCCCCGGGGCCAGGTTCATTTCGCCAAGATTCACTTAGTCCAAATTGAAGCAGAAAGACACGAAAATCAGAGGTGGCCTCCAGAGATTGTCCTGGCCCCTACCACCACCTCACCCCTTTACTCAACATCCTCCCATTCATCCAGACCACAAATATTTACTGAGCGCTCAATATGTGCCAGGCACCATTCTAAGTGCTTGAGAGTCCTGATGTCCCAAAGTTCTGCAGTGGCACCAGCCAGTACTTCCCCCAAGCTTTGATGTCTCAGAAGATTGCACCAACATCTCCCCAATTTGCAAGCCAGAAACATGGTTATTTTTGTCCCTTACCTCTCTGTCTCCTCCCACATCCCAAAAGTCTCCAAGCCGTAGACATTTTATTTACTACATAGATCATATTTACTAAGTATGACTCTGCTCCTTCTCTCAATTCCAGAATTCTCCTTTCCCGTCCCACTCGATCCCTATTCCACTCCCAGTAAATGGCCACGCCACTCTTCCAATTGCTCAGACCACAACACCCTGGAGTCACTGGGGTCACCCTAATTCCTCCCTTTCTCCCACACCCCTCAGCCAGTCCATCAGCAAATCCCATCTACACTCCTTTCAAAAGACATGAAGACCACTATCCCCGACTTTCTGCCTCTCACTGCGTCCACTGCCACCACCCAGCCATGGTTCAAGTTGTGGTCAGCTTGAGCCTGGACTGTTCAAATAGACATCGATGTCATTTGCTTGCTTTATCTTGTCCCTAGAGTCTATTCCCAGATCAAATGCTGAACTGAAAAAGATGAAGTATCAAAGTTTCTATTTTGTCCAGAATAAAATCTCAAGTCCTTTCCAACTCTGACCCACAGTCCTCCAGGTCTGGCCTGGGACTCCCACGCCACCACCCCACTCTGCCTGCTCACTGCTGCCAGTCACACCAGCCTCCTTGCTGTTTGCTCCTGGGGTGCAGTAAATACATTCCTTGGATGCACTAGCCCCTCTGCCTGGAACCCTCCCTCCTCCACGTCCACTTGCCTGCCTTCTCACCTCGTTATGGGCTCAGCTCTTTCCTGTATAAGCCCCACCCCATCACTCTCTAGCCCCTGGCCTGCTTCATTTTCCTCAGAGCACTGTCACCCTCTCTACATGTGTGTTTTCTTTCTTTCTTTTCTTCTTCCTTTTCTCTCTCTCTTTTTTTTTTTTTTTTTTGAGACAGAGTCTCGCTCTGTCACCCATGCTAGAGTGCAGTGGCCTCAGCCTAGCTCACTGCAAACTCCATCTCCTGGGCTCAAGTGATCCTCCTGTCTCAGCCCCCCTCGGACTTACAGGCACGCTCCACTGCGCCCGGCTAATTTTTTTTCTATCTTTAGTCAAGATGGGGTCTCACTCTGGCTCAGGCTGGTCTTGAACTGCCGACCTCAAGTGATCCTCTGATCTCGGCCTCCCAGAGTTCTAGGATTACAGGCATGAGCCACCATGCCAGGCCTACATGTGTGTTTTCTGTCCTCTCTCCCTAGCTCTCCCACCCCAACTGTAATGTCACTTCCATGAGAGCAGGGACTTCATCTTGTTTACTGCTGTAGCCCCAGCACCTAGAACGTCTAGCACATAGCAGGTACTCAATAACGAATCTTGAACTTATTTGTTGAATGAATCCCCACTGCTACCCCCCTGGTCCAAGGCACCACCATCCCAGGCCTGCACTTGTGAACCAGCTTCCTAATTAGTCTACCTTGCCCAACTCCAGCCTGCACCCAATCACTTCTACACACACCAACCGGAGTGATCATTTAAAACTGCCAATTGAACTGTGTCACTCTCCTGCTTAAAACTCTTCAATGATTAAAAAAAAAGATAATCCCTTGCATTGATGACATTCTGTGGAAATAATCACTCTTGGTGCAAGTATACATTGGAGAGCAATTCAATAATATCTCTCAAAGTTAATGTGTGTATCCTTTGACCCAGTAATTCCACATCTAGGAATTTGTCCTCTAGATGTGGTCTCTTTTTTTACACTGTTTTATAGCAAATTTTTTTATTTTTAAAATTGCAGTAAAATATATGTAACATAAAATTTACCATTTTTACCATTTTAAGTAAGTACAGTTCAGTGCCATTAAGTACATTCACATCGTTGTGTAACCATCACCACCAGAACTTTTCTACCTGTCCAAACTGACTCTTCATACCCACTATTAATAAAAACTAACTTCCCATTCACCTCTCTGCCCAGCCTGCAGAAACTACCATTCTATTTTCTTTCTCTGTGATTTTAACTAGTCTAGGTACCTCATATAAGTGGAATCATACAGTATTTGTCCTTTTATGACTGGCTACTGTCACTTGGTATAATGTCCTTACGGCTCATTCATGTTGTAGTGTGTGTCAGAATTTCATTCCATTTTAAGGCTGAATTCCATTTTTAAATCCCATTGTGCGTACTACGTATGTTTATCCATTCACCCACCATGGGCATTTGGGGTGCTTCCACCATTTGGCCATTGTAAATAATGCTGCTATGAATATGGGTGTAAAAATACGTTTTCGAGTCCTTGCTTTCCATTCTTCCGGGTATATACTCAGAATGGAATTGCTGAATCATTTGGTAATTCTGTATTTAATTTTTTGAGGAACCACTATACCATTTTCCACAACAGCTGCACCATTTTACATTCCCCCTCCTCTAGATAGGTTCTTATATACAAAGATAGATAGATATACAAGGACATTCACTACAACATTGACTGTAACAGTGAAATACAAGAAGCCACTTAAAGTCAATGAAATTATTTAATTAACTAGAATTGTATAGATCTATATACACAGATAAGGAACCATTTATAGCACATCGAGTTAAGTAAAAAAAGCAAAGTGTAAGGGAATTAGAGGGATATCCTTACTTCTGGGGACTGGTGCCATGGCAACCAGAGAAAGGACATTGGTGAAAATGGAATAAAGTTAGTAGATTAGTTAAAAGTATTGCCTTAATGTTAACTTCCTGATTTTTAAAATAATTGTTCTCTGGTTATGTAAGATGCCAACATTTGGGGAAGCTGGATGAAAAGCATTTGGTAATTCTGTTTACTACATTTGCAATTTTTCTGTAAATCTAAAATTATTTCAAAATACAAAGTTTAAAAAAATCAAATAAATTAGCAGCTTAAAACAATAACTATTTTATTAAACAGGGTATCCCAAAAGTCACCATACATAGGGAAAATAAGAAATT
>NW_012147897.1:2101436-2103424 GCF_000956105.1 Propithecus coquereli
AATAATTATATGGTAAAGAAACCTCTTTAACCAAATGATCACCATCAATAAGACATAGCAACGTCGTGTACCCTTTGATGTGATGCACTGAGAAAAGGACATCACTTCGCTGATTTTCTTGCCAAAAATGCATAATCTCAATCTAATTATGAGAAAATATTAGACAAACCCAAATTGAGGGACGAGCTGCAAAATAACTGACCAGTAATTCTTCAAAAGGGTCAAGGTCATAAAAAACAAAGACAGGCTCAGGAACTGTAACAGATTAGAGTAATTAGTTTACTCTAATGGGGAAATGACAACTAAATGCAATCTGTAATCATGGATTGGATCCTGGGCCAGAGAAAGGACATTGGTGGGAAAACTGGTGAAAATGCAATAAAGTTTGTAGATTAGTTAATAGGATTGCTTTGATGTTAATTTCTTGATTTTTTTTTAAGCCAGTCAAATTTAGCAGTGGGAGGTTGTATACCAACTTTAGTGACACTGATGTTAATAAATTCTGATAACCCACTGCAATTTCTTGATTTTTTTTAAGTAATTGGCCTCTGGTTATGTAAGATGCCAACATTTGGGGAAGCTGGATGAAAAGCATTCAGGAACTTGGTTTTTTGCAACTTTTCTGCAAGTCTAAAACGATTTCAAAATACAAAGTCTTAAAAAAATCAAATAAATTAGCAGCTTAAAACAATAACTATTTTATTAAACAGGGTATCCCAAAAGTCACCATACATAGGGAAAATAAGAAATTATAGTTCAACGTACCTTTATTTACAAAATATTCATTAGAAAATTTTTCCTTTGAATGGAGACTTTTGGGACACCCTGTATTTCAGGATTTTGTGGGTCAGAAATCTGGACAAGACTCAAGATTGGCTGATCCCCCCTTAACAGTACCCTGGTCTCGCTGGGGGCTGAGTGCACCTAGATGCCGGACTCAGGGATAGCCATCTGTCCTTTGAGGTATAGGACAGGCGTTTCGTTCTTGCCACCATCTTTGGTCACCTGAGGTAGAAAGCCTTCGAGAGCAGCCATGCACATGATAGGCTCCGGGTCACAAAACAACAGGCAAAAGGCCAATGGCTGTAGTTGCAGGTGTAGCAAATCAATGTGCCTTTCACCTACCGGCTTCTGAGAACTAGACATTGATAAAAGATACTCCAGGGAATTGAATGAAGGTTGGCCTTGGCATTCACCAGGACCTACTGTAGAGTATTTAGTGCCGTTGGAAAGTCAGCCAGACCCGGCCTTGGTCATGGTGGTGGAACCTGGGTTGGAAGGACAAGGATTTTACAGACTATATGATGTCCGAAGTTCGTTGGTTGAAGACACACCTCCTGTTTTTCAGAACCTGTGGGCATGGTGGGGTAGGTCCTAACGCTACTGGGGTACATGTGCAGAGGTGGGGTTAATGTGACTATGGTTGTTGGAATAATTATAGGGAGCGAAGTCCCCAGATCTGTGATCAGCTTCTGTTAGAAGTATTTGCTCAGAAACATTCTCATGATTGAAGAAGCCATCAGGAGCCAGTACTTCTGCCTGTGAAATCTGTTTACTGTCTCACAAGGAGGAATCTGCAAGTAACTGGGATGGTGCTGATTTCCTGAGCAGTTATTCAGTTCACTGTCTTAAAACCATTGTGCAGAACGTTCACAGAGGGTAAAGTAAGTGTGAATATTATAACTACTCAGTTTTGTAACTGGTTGTACTTAAAGATTTGTGTGATGAGTACTCTGGTTTTCCTTGCAGTCTTGTTTTAGTGAGAGTAACTGCTGTGTGGCTATATTAAGGTTATAAGCCAATATTTTTCTTCAGAGCCTAAAAAGGGCAACATTGACTGCCATGATGTTACTAGTTATCTATTGCTGCATGACAAACCACCCCATAAGTTTTTGGCTTATTGTTGCAGTCAAGATTGAGTGTTTAGGTCGGGCGTGGTGACGCATGCCTGTAGTCCAGCTACTCAGGAGGCTGAGGCAGGAGGATTG